>NW_009260612.1:796416-804348 GCF_000687185.1 Egretta garzetta
CCAGGCTGAACCCCCCCAGCTCCCCCAGCCGCTCCCCAGCAGCCTGGGGCTCCAGACCCCTCCCCAGCTCCGCTGCCCTTCTCTGGACACGCTCCAGCCCCCCCAGGTCCTTTGGGGAGGGAGGGGCCCAACCCTGACCCCAGCATTCGAGGGGTGGCCCCCCCCGTGCCCAACACAGGGGCATGGTCACCGCCCTGATGGAGGTGGTTAGGTGAAGCAGTAAGCTCTGCAGGGTTTACCTCTCTCAAGGAGGCAGAGGGAAGCATGGCGGCAAGGGTGGCTCCATTAGGGAGCTGCCCCAGCTGCCCCCAGGCTCACCAGAAAGGAGGCACCATCCCACCCAAGGCCCCTCTCCAGACCCTGGAGGTACAACCACAGGTGGGGGAGCCCTGGTTACCCAGCCCTGAGGGGTCAATACCCTGCCTGGTCCCCAAGGGTGGTCACAGGGGACTGCTGGCCCCATCGCCCAGCCCGCAGCCCACTGTGGTGGGACCAGCTCCTGGGTTGCGCTGTGGGCTGTGGTCTAAAAGCATTTAGGGATGGCACAGGGCTCGTCATGGGGCATTGAGGGCAGGAACCAAAGGGCGAGGGGAAGGGGCTGGGTGGTTTGGGGAGAAGAAGCAGGGTGGGGAATAGCGGGGTGGGGGGGTACAAAGGGCCCATGTGAGGGCTGGTGACCAGCGGTGCCAGCATCCGGGGAGACTGGGATCCTGGCTAGGCTGGCTGGAAGATGGCACAGTCGAGGTGTGTGCTAATCCCTACAAAATCACCTAAGGAAGCTGGGATATGAAGCTGGGATCTATTCCTAGTTTAACTAGGTTCAGATCTGCTAATACAAATCAAAATTACAATAGCTAGCAATAATGTGGCAGCAAAGTTTGCAGATTTTTAATTTCATTGCAGATTAGAGGGAGCTGGGACTTCGTATGTTTGAAAAATGGCATACTTCATAAATATTTAGTGTGTCAGATTGGCGACTGCAGATGTGTCATAATAAAATCTGAAGAAAATTGGTCTTCCTCCAGCCATTAATAACTTCCAAGCGAGCCATCACCGTAATGAAAATTGATCAGTGCCAAGTGACTAAGCACGGAACAGCAGCCAGAGACCTGATCCTGTTTGCCAAACCTGGCCCAGGTCCTGGCACAGGCCCAGGTCCACTCCCCGAGGAGCCCCGCTCAGGAGGAGCTGCACCCCCTGGTCCTGGTGGGGGGGGTGGGACCAGCGGGAGCCCTTCGTGTCACCACATCCCACCCCCTGCCTCAGCATCCGCAGGAGGACGGGGACTGCCTGCCACGCTGCTCGGGCATGGGTGCAGGGGTGCTGCAGGGTGCAGGGATGCTGTGGGGTGCAGGAGTGCTGCTAGGTGCAGGGATGCTGTGGGATGCAGGGTGCTGTGGGGTTCAGGGATGCTGTGGGATGCAGGGTGCTGTGGGATGCAGGGTGCTGCAGAGTGCAGGGGTGCTGTGGGATGCAGGGTGCTGTGGGATGCAGGGATGCTGTGGGATGCAGGGTGCTGCAGGGTGCAGGGGTGCTGTGGGATGCAGGGTGCTGCAGAGTTCAGGGGTGCTGTGGGATGCAGGGATGCTGTGGGATGCAGGGGTGCTGTGGGATGCAGGGTGCTGCAGGGTGCAGGGGTGCTGTGGAGTGGCACACGCAGCACAGGAGAGGCTGAAGGGCAGCAGGGTGCTGCTTTGCCCTCTCAGCCGGAGGAGGAGGAGGCTCCCGCAGGCCAGGGCAGCTGGGGAGCTGCGTGGCAGCGCTGCTCTGAGCACCCACCGTGTGGGTGATGATGGTTTTCTCTCCCATAATTGGAATCAGATCTTTTGAACGTTATATTCCATGGGAAAAATAAGGAAGCAAACCAAAGTATTTTCTTTTCTCCCAAGGTGACGGTAAGGCAATTTTGCATAGAAAGAAATGGCATTTTATGCTCATCCCTAGATCTAACAGAAGCAAACCAGTAACCATGTTAACACGGGTGTACTCACAATGCATAATCATTTGTAGACATTTAATTTTTGAAAGTATTTCGGATAAATTGCTGTTCTTCTAATGTCCCCCTCACCTAAAATTTCTCTACTTCTTTCTGAAATGTGGTTGTTGTAATATCTGGAACTTCAGGCATGTGCTTTTATCTTTCTTCCATCTCTTTTTCAAAATCTTTGATCAGATCTACCATCTCCTCTTGTGCAAAACCTTATGTTACCAACTATTTAATATGTCTTTAGTGTACAGTATGGGTTTGCCTCAGAACTCATTGAAGGTAACAGGAGCATTCTCATTGACTGTGTCTGAAGCGAGGCCATAGCTATGTCTGGAGACATAAAAGCACTCTGAAGTCTTATTTCAAAGTCTAATCCCACATAGGAAGTCTTCAGGAACTCAGATCCCAAGTAGTAAATGCGTTAGCTACGTAGGACACTTGCAGCCATCAAGCTTTATGTTCTCCCAAGTGTTCTGTGACCTGCCCTACGTTAATGCTCCCCCCTAGAAGTCTTAGGCAAGAAGATGTCAAAGGGTAAAACCAAGGCCACAAAAATCTAGGTCTGTTTTTTGCTACATCATGGAAGTAGCCTATCAGGTTAAGATGTGGTATACAATGACCTGGGCTTTTCGAGGTGTTGGAGGCAGGCGTTGGACTGCTGGATCTGTGCCTTGACCCAGTATAGCCCTTCTTGTAGTGACAAACCCAGCTTCCTCTCCATGTAGCAAAAATGCTGGGAATATTTCACTTAGCAACTTCTATGCAAGCATAAGTTTTTGCAGATGAGAAGAGGATAGATCTAATCAAAGGGAGGACACTCAGAATTCCCTTTTAATTCCTTCTGTCATATTAGAAAAAATATTTGGGAGCAACAAGTGTGTGTGTCCATACCGGAATGGAGCATTACCTGAGTGAAGCCTCGTCAGGCTTCATGAAGTAGCTTCCAGTTCTCAATAACTGTGTCATTACTGAAAATGTGAAATAGATACAGGGAAGTGCAGCCACATTTTAACACTATAGGTGGGGCCATCCAGACAGATCCAACAACCATTTGCCATCCCTTCACTCCTGTCCCTCTCCCGGAGAATCCCCCTGCAACGCCGGGTGCTGAGAGCAGCTCTAGGAAGGCGCCACTCTTCCCAGGGCTTTCCTCGTCGCCCCAGCGGGGACCGGCCGTGGAGAGCTTCAGCCGGCTCTGTCCTGGGAGAGGCAGGTTTCAGGATTTAGCGAGTTTTCCAGCGACGCCAGACCAAGCCAGTGAGTTGTGCAGCTATCCTGAAGGCAGAGCAACACGGCCCCAAAGGGACATTCATCCTGCAGAGAATGACCGAGTAATGGCAGAATCATCAGAGCTATGGGCTGTTGGCTGCTGAGGGGAATTCCTGCAGTAGGATCCATGTGGTTGCTGGGGGGACCGGCTCCGCGGGCACAGCCGGGCAGGGCTCGTGCCAGCCTGGTCCCGCTCGTCTCCATCTCCTGGCACAGCTCTGCCCCAGGCTGTTCCCTCCTGCTCCCAGCCAACTTGTCCCCAGTGCCATGCACCCACAGCCTGGCTTCCAGCGTGGTCCCCAAGCCCAGCCCCGCGCACTGCACTGCCTTCAGCTGCAGAGCTGCATTTGGAGGAGATACTAAGGGGCACTAAAAATCCAAAGTAGCAGGAAAGAGAAGAAAATGGTCCGAGGAAACGACATGGTATTAAAGAGTTTACATGGATATGTTGTCCTTGAACTTTAAAGAGAGCCGAGTCATCCAGTCTGGTTTGGAACAGGGCTCCTGGGTAGGACGGCGCTGAGAGCAGCAGCCCGGCTGCCTGGCTTCCCCATGGGAATGAAGGGAGTCCTCAGTGCTGGAGACGGGAGGTGAGCGGCTGCCACCTCTGGCACTTGGCAGGAAAACACTGAGCCTTGTAATCAAAATTGGAAGATATTTTCAGAAAAAGAGACTTTTTGGATGCTGGCTTGAAATCATCGCTGCATCAACTGCAGGGGCGGAGGGACATAATTTAGTATTTCTGTAGGAGGTTTGTTTACCAATCTTTATTTAAAAATTTGGAGATGAAAATAAATTACTGTAACATTTGCAGTTAAATATAGACCACTTCTAATCAGGTTTTTGTCTGGTTTGGGGCAAGAGGACTTGGGATGACTGAGAGGCTCATCAGGAGAGGAGGCGCTGGCAGGACAGCGTCCGCGGGCAATGCCCAAAACTCCTCCCTGCTGTAATCAATGCAATCAGCTGATGAGGGCCAGAGTAAAGGACACCTTATTAAAATACACACCACACCTCTACGGACTTGAACCGCAGGCATTCCTTAGGCATTTCATGACCCTTCCACTTCAAAGACAGCTTTTGCTGGGAAAGCAGTTAGAAATCTGCAACCCCCAACTTGAAATGAAGATTAACTGGAGTGGTGTTTTGGACTGCAGCCGCCCACAGACCATTTATTGTTGACTATGATGCTTCCAAATGGTGATGGACTTGAATTTAGAGAAACAAGATGGCACTGACAGATGCAAACCGTTGCTTTTGGCAGCTGGAAGCGGAGCAGCTGAAAGGAATGGTATTTTGCTGCGGAGCTGGAAAACTTGGCAGCGGCTCAGGCTTTAAAAGCCCACCACTGTTGCTGGGTGGATGGTTTATAGTCTTCACAGATCATCGGGCTTCATAATGGGAAGAGACATGAAATTTGGAAAGAAGCGTAAAAACAGTGGTGATGTTCCCTTGCTAATTGCCTCCTGCTCTGCCAGAATGAGGTGGCAAAACACAGGGACTTTCAGCGCTGCCGCCACCGGGACCCCAGAGCCCAAGGAGAGGGAAGGCAGGCGGAGGAAGATATTGGAGCAGAGCTGGAAGGGATTTAGCTGGAAGCTCAGGGAAATCTCAGTGGCGCAACTGCAGCAGGCAGCAGCTGATTGTGGAGCAGATGTCCACATCTCTTCCTTCTTCTGGAGAGATAATGGCAGCACAGCTAAAACGGGCTGTGGAAAATAAGGTTTTAAGTAAACACGAATGTAACAAGGATTACTTTGTTCACCTGAAATACATATTGGGCAATATTTCAGATGATAGATATTTTTCATGAGTGTTTAAAGGGGAGACCTGAGGAAAGGGGGGGACAAGCTTTTTAGTAGGGCCAGCTGGGACAGGACAAGGGGAGATGGCTTTAAACTGAAGCAGGGGAGGGTTAGACTGGATCTAAGGAAGAAATTCTTTCCAGTGAGGGTGGTGAAACCCTGGCAGGGGTTGCCCAGAGAGGGGGTGGAGGCCCCATCCCTGGGACCATTCCAGGCCAGGTTGGCCGGGGCTGTGAGCAACCTGATGTGGTTCAAGGTGTCCCTGCTCCTGCAGGGGGGTTGGGCTGGGTGACCTCTGGGGGTCCCTTCCCACCCAAACCATTCTATGATCCTATGTTTATCTAAGGTCTGGGCTCTTTGGGGCCAGTCAATGACCAGTGTTCATACTGGGTAGCCATGAAGTGCTGTGAAGAGCTTTTGAGAAGCTCTTGGCTCATCAGCAAGGGCCATGGCAGAGGCAATAAAGGCGATGCGTCTGCGGAGTGTTGGTATCTAATGCTGATTGACCTGTCCCTCCTGAGGGGAGCCCTCATCGCTGCCTACAACTGCCTGAGAGGAGGGGGGAGCCGGGGGGGTCGGGCTCTGCTCCCAGGGAAGGGGCGATGGGACGAGGGGCACCGGCCTCAAGTTGTGCCAGGGCAGGGTGAGGTTGGGCATGGGGAACAATTCCTTCCCCTTGGGCCTGTCAGGGGCTGGAAGGGGCTGCCCAGGGAAGGGGTCGAGTCCCCAGCCCTGGGGGGATTTAACAGCCGGGCAGAGGCGGTGCTGAGGGCCGGGGTTTGGGGGTGGGATGGCAGGGGTAGGGGGGCAGTTGGGCTGGGGGAGCTGAAAGGGCTTTGCCAACCCAAACCATTCTGTGATTCTGTGAAATCTGGTGAGCCTGGCAGTCAAAACACCAAAAGTACAAAGCGTTAGAGCTACGAGTCTTGTATGGCTGATTGCATCAAACTTATTTCTTGGTAATGCTGGCCAAACACAACACTTTATTTCTGTGAAAAGATTAAATAGACAAATTACCTTAAAAAAATTTTTTTTAAAATTGGGATTTTTTTTAAATCAAAATCCTGTGTTTATAAAATGTGATTTTTAAAAAAAAAAAGTTTACGCACTATGGGTTTCCGTGCATCCGTGCTGGTTTGCACTCCCTGCAGATCTCACAGACACAGGAACATGCAGCTTTCTGTCTCCTTTAGAAGCACCAGCAGTGTTTTATCAAAGATGCAAAGCAAATCTTTAGCATTTAAAAAAAATTCATAGAGTCCAATGATTTTGTTTTCCCTCTCCACTTTTCTTTGCTCCTCAGTTCTTCTTTCCTCAAATCAGCGATACCTAAAGGAGAGTTTGCTGCGCTGTTACAGGGGGTGAGAGCTCGGAAAGAAGGTGTGAAATCCAAGATCGTTTTCTGGCTGTTATGTATTAAATTAGAGTAAAGCTTCCTGAGGTGAAAAGAATCTCTCTCCATTACCACACTCTCGGCTGTAAAATGTGTAGGTTACATCTCATTATCACGTAAGGAATTAGCACCTCAAGGTCATGAATAACAAAGCAGAGGCTGTGACCCTCTGCAGAACTGGCTTATTAAGTCAGCTAAGTGTGTACGTGTAATTTCCTACCCTTTTTATGACCTTCACAGATTTAGGTCGCTGAAATGTGCATCGGGAGAGCACATTTCTTCAGGACCCTTAGTATGAGATTAGATTATTCAGAGGCATCTTGCGTAGTGGGTGGGTTTTGCAAGCTGTGGAAATTTTTGGTGCTCACCTGATTGGAGTGAAGGGATGGTTGGTTGTGTCCCACGGGGTCTAGGGCCGCAGGGTGGGAAAGGTGCACGTGTGCGGTACTGAAGCCCATGGAGGGGAGCGCCGCGCTGGGGGGACACGGGGGGGCCGGCTGCCTGGGGTGCTGGCGCCGGCACTCGGCTTCACCGTCCCGCCGATCTCTGGGGGATACGGGGCAGCAGTGGGGATGCCGGGAGGGCGGTGGGATTGCAAAGGGCTGGCAGCATGCTCCCCTGGCATGTGAAGGGGCCAGGGACCACTTACGACTGCTTGGGAATAAATAAAATCACCTGTAAAGGCTGAGCGGTACCTGCAGTGCCCCTGCAGGAGCGTAAGCACAGCGTGCTGGGTGTCAGGGGCTGGTTTCTCTTCTGCAAGAGAGTGAAACCACAGCCATAGAGGTTTGGTGAAAAAATTAATAACCCCAAAGCAGCGAAGGCTTCTGTAGGTCCGTCATTCACCTGCGCTGGGGCAGCCCATGGCCAAGGTGTGGGCTGCCGGCACCTTTCTGCAGCCACCAAGGCTGTGCTGGCAGAGTTCCCATGGCGCGTTGTCCCATTAGCAGTTTGCCTTATATCCTTTGGGTTTTTTTTTCCTTTGTTCATTTTTCCCTCTCTCCTTTGCCTGAATCATTCCACGCCGTTTATCTCGGACAATTTACATATTCGCAGTTGTCTGCGTTGATCTGTTTTCTCCCTTTTGCCTGTACCTTTTTTCCGTGGGTCAGCGCACGACCGGCTGTGGATGAGAAGCTGCTTATGTACGGTGAGCACACAAGAAAAGAAAGCCTCAGTTTCTTCTTCAGTGTTAAATAATTTTTCTTTACATAAAATTTGTTTTCAAGCGATCTTTTTGCGTGTGTTTGTTTTTATCACAATAACATATGGCCCAGTGGATGGTGCCTAACTGCTATAAATAACTTAGCAGCAATAGGGGATATAAAACGCGTACCCTGGCAAATGTGCGAGTCCTTTTAGCAAAGTTTATAATGGAGCGATATGACAAAGCGGAACAGGGAAGACACTGAAATATAAAAATCCTTTTGTACATGACAACTATAATTCACAGCCCGGCAGGGGTTGGCAGGGCCCTC
>NW_009260612.1:804496-806244 GCF_000687185.1 Egretta garzetta
CCTCTTCTGCTTCAGGTTGTGCCCATGGCCCATGTGCCCATGGCCCCCATGCCCATGGCCCCCTGTCCTGGCGCTGGGCACCACTGAGTCTGGCTCCGTCCTCGTGACCCCCACCCTTGAGATATTTGTAGGTGTTGATGAGATCCCCTCTCAGCCTTCTCTTCTCCAGGCTGAACAAGCCCAGCTCCCTCAGCCTTTCCTCGTAGGGGAGATGCTCCAGTCCCCCCATCATCCTTGTTGCCCTCCTCTGGACTCTCTCCAGGAGTTCCTCATCTTTCTTGAACCGGGGAGCCCAGACCTGGACCCAGTGCTCCAGGTGCGCTAACGGGCTCAGTGACGGTATGCATGATAGAAAGGGTTAATAAATGATATAACTGCTTGATGTCTCCTCCTCTGGGCTGCCAGCCAGTGATTTTTAATCACGCCAAATTGTATGACACTGCCAGAGTCAGAATTTTGAATGTTCTAAGTCATTTAGAGGTTTAAGCAGCTAGGAAGCTTAACAGACACGGCAGGTTAAAGCAATTTCATGGGAAAGTTGCTTTTTCACATTTTCATCCTTCCTTACCTACTCTGTGAAATTCTATGCCAAATTTCCTTTGTAAGCCCTTGAAGAGGAGAAGTCACAGGCTTTGGTGTTCAGACTGAGGCTCAGCAAACTCAATTTTGCGATAGTTGAATTAATATCCCATTGGCCACTCTGTTTTTCCAAGATGTTTCACACAGCTTTTTTTTTTTTCTTTTTTTTTTTTAAGAAAAAGGTAACATTTGGAAAAAAATGGAATCGTTCTTGGTTTCTGTCCCATTGCCTGCGGCGTGATGCCCTGGTGTTCGTGACCCAAAGAGCGCATGGCAATGGGCACGGGGCTGGCACTCGCTGCCTCCCAAGCCTTGCTCTGCCCCCAGGCCTGGCAGCACACAGCTTGCGGGTGCTGGAGGAAATGCTGAGGATAAAATCGACGCAGGGGTAGGGTGGGGTTAACAGGTTCTTTATGGTCCCCTGCCTTTTGAGTAGGCACGCACTGTTTGTACCTATACATACATGTAAGTACTGTTTGTTTGTATATAAATATGTTTATATTTATTTATTATACATATTATATATTTATATAAATAGAAGTACCTTTAGATACAAGTATATATATAAGTATATATATAAAATTGTACATATATGTGTATATGTGAGTGTATATATATACACAAACAGTACTTATATATAAAAGCCCCCCTTCAGCTCAGGGATGCCCACGTACAGCCCTGCTAAGTGGGCTACAGCCCTGGCAAATGGGCTACAGCCCTGGAAAACATCCTGGCCTGGTGAGGAGAGGTTCAGCTCTGAGCCCTTGCTCTCCCAGTGCATCCCTGGTGTCCCAGATGTATCTGCCAGTTCACAGACTGCGTGTTAGGTATGGGCTGTGCTTAGCATCTCCCGCCCACAGTGTGAGCTCTTGAGAAGCTCAAGGTCCCAAGCAAATTCGATGCCTAATTTGTGATTTCCAGCCTGAGTGTTTTAGCTCTTGCAGCAGTCAGAGCTGGAGACTGAAATGCCTCTTGGTCTGCCCCTCGTCCCCACCCTCGCCCCGCTCCCTGGGCTGGGGGGAAATGCAGGGCAGGTCCTGGTGGGATCCAGTTGGCTTCACCCAGGTCCCTGGAGGGACACCAGATAGAGGGTCAGCCAAGCCCCACTTCTGCCCTGGGGATGAGAGAGCTGCCCTGTAAAAACCTCCAGGTCAGCCCTCCGTCGCGAG
>NW_009260612.1:806294-806611 GCF_000687185.1 Egretta garzetta
CGTGATGCCCTGGTGTTCGTGACCCAAAGAGCGCATGGCAATGGGCACGGGGCTGGCACTCGCTGCCTCCCAAGCCTTGCTCTGCCCCCAGGCCTGGCAGCAAACAGCTTGCGGGTGCTGGAGGAAATGCTGAGGATAAAATCGACGCAGGGGTAGGGTGGGGTTAACAGGTTCTTTATGGTCCCCTGCCTTTTGAGTAGGCACGCACTGTTTGTACCTATACATACATGTAAGTACTGTTTGTTTGTATATAAATATGTTTATATTTATTTATTATACATATTATATATTTATGTAAATAGAAGTATTTTTAGATA
>NW_009260612.1:807173-807712 GCF_000687185.1 Egretta garzetta
GCTGCCCTGTAAAAACCTCCAGGTCAGCCCTCCGTCGCGAGCAGGAGGATAGATGAGGTTTAGTGGTGGGATGGCAGGGTTAGGTTAGCGGTTGGACTTGATGATCTTAAAGGTCTTTTCCAACCTAGATGATTCTATGATTCTATGATTCTATGAAGCTGCTGTGGGAGGGACGAGCAGTGGAGGAGGAGGGTGGCCTGATTCTTTGATTGGCATTGAACACTTTGCTATGGAATTTCAAAAAAAACCTTGTTTTTTGAAAAACAATGCAAGGTTTTCTTTGGAAATGCAGCATGAGCAAGCGTTCCTGTTCTTTAGTAAGCAAATTAGAGGTGACCTTTCCTAAGGTGTTGGCATCTTGCGCATTATTGCTTATTGCCACATAAATCTCCTATGGTTATTGATTTCCAAGCCTGTCTCTGCCAGTGCTATTGGTAATTTTAGATTCCCTGCCTTATTTCACAGCACGAATGGGCTTTTTTGAGCCATCTCTGCCCGCCGTGCTGAAAGCGGCCAGCGCTGGGGGGTGCAGGCAGGCG
>NW_009260612.1:807802-813089 GCF_000687185.1 Egretta garzetta
AACCCTTTGAAGATGTTCAAGGAAAATTACCATTCTTAAGCTTTACACATATTCTTTTGATTGCTATCATAATTTTTAAAGCAGGGGAACATGTAGAGTTGTGACTGGAGATCAATTTTTCTATTTTTTTCTGACCTTCGTCCCTTGCTTTAGCTACAGAAGAAAATTCAATGTGTGCCCGGAGGTGCTGCGGTCGTGGAGACGTGTGTGGTGGCCCTGTCAAATTATTGCTGGCTGACTCTCCTTGACGAAGAGATAAATCACGGGGCTGTGTAATGATGTACCTTGGCACCGATGTCTCCTTTGCCTCTTTCTCTCTCCTCTCCAGAGGTCCCACCTCTGCCTGGGGACTCCTGCCAGATCTCAAGCACAAAACAGCAGCTTTCCCAGAGAGGGAAAATATTAAATAGTAAAAACTGCACTTTAGGCAGCATCTTGTATTGCTGGTCCTTCCACCCAGCCAGAAACCGGTCGGGAAACAGGAGGTTCCGCAGGTTGGTTTGTTGGCGTATGCAGTCATCTTGACGGGGTTTTGATAGCTGTGGCCCAAGCTCTGTGCTCAACATATAATTTACACCAAAAGGGGGACGTGCAGATGGGGCTGCAGTATAAACACAATAATTTGCACCCGCCGGCACGTCAGCTCGGAAGGGAACCGAGGGGGCTTTTCCCACCCGTGCTTCGGTGAGCCACGAAGCTGTCATCTGGGGGGGCAGAGGAGGTGGGGAGGTGGGAGGGGGAGGCTGCCGTGCTGCTCGTCTACCAACAAGCCTTCCTCGGACGCCCGTCACAATTTGGCGGCATGTTTTGTTCACGTGGCTCCGTGGCTACAGTGGGAAAAAAAATAATACACCTTCTTTCCAACGATGAGTTCTAAAGCAATGGCAGAATGAGAGGCGTCAAAACAAAGCAAGCCCTGAAAAAAGCAAGAAAATCCGTATTTTTAATGAAGTGCGAAGAACAGAATGAAAAACGTAAAACTTAAAAAATAAAAATACATTTCCATTTTTAAATGTGCTGCCTCACAGCCAGTGCTAAAGCAGTTTATAGCCCTTTCCCACAGGGCAACCTCTCTCCCTGGCTTGCAGGCCCCTCACAGGCTACGTCAAGATGGGTCTGGCTGCCCTGGCGGTGCCGTGTTTGAATGGGCCCATCTTTCCCAGGCTGTTTTAGATGTTTTGTCTGCTGCCATTAACACACAAGCCACAAATGATTCTGTCATGTGAAGTGCTTTTTCCTCCCAGATGGTTAATGAAGATATTACAGCGGTGTACTAGGGGTCATGGAGCCCTGTGAGGAGCACACCTGAGGATAAGGTTGCGCTGATGTTTGCTTTTTCATGGATTAGAATCCCAGAATGGTTTGGGTGGGAAGGGACCCCCAGAGGTCACCCAGCCCAACCCCCCTGCAGGAGCAGGGACACCTTGAACCACATCAGGTTGCTCACAGCCCCGGCCAACCTGGCCTGGGATGTTCCCAGGGATGGGGCCTCCACCCCCTCTCGGGGCAACCCCTGCCAGGGTTTCACCACCCTCACTGGAAAGAATTTCTTCCTTAGATCCAGTCTAACCCTCCCCTGCTTCAGTTTAAAGCCATCCCCCCTTGTCCTGTCCCAGCTGGCCCTACTAAAAAGTCTGTCCCCAAGACTCAGCCTGGGGGAGCTACTCGGTTATTAAGCCAGCGTATTTTTTTCCTGACGTTGCTTGTATTTTTAATGTGAATTTGTACATTTTAAGTCAAATACCTTGCACATTTGATTCATGTTACCTCTATTCAATTATGTTATATTAACCGGACTAGAGCAGGACACTGATTTCTTCTGGTTTTTTGGGAGCTTGGTTTGCGTTGGGTTTTTTTGGAGATTCCACTTGCGTGAAGGACCCTCGCCTGTGTCACTGCCACGTCATAACAGGGATTTTTATGCCGATGAAGCTTAGACTCTCAGGATAACTTTATCACTACATCAGCTGCCCGTAGCGTGCTCGTTAGTTGTGCCTGCAAAGCATCAGCCTGCAGCTCTCCCCTCGTAACGCCGGTGCCTCTTTGCCCATTTTGTGTCTATGCTGCTGGGTCTGCTGACCCCCAGGGAGAGAGGAACAGTGGGCTTTTGTCTGGAGGAGCCCACAGCTTTGCCTGATACCAAACAGTTGGACGGTGCTTGGGGTTGTGGATAAAGGGACTGTGGCCTGCTTAGCACCATGGCAAAATACCTTAATTCTTTGAAAAAATGTTCAACTTGGCATGAGAAATGAGGACTAAAAGGCAAGAGCAACTTGTCAGAAAAGTGACAAACCAGGCATTCCTTCAGCATCCCCTGGGCCTGCTCTTTCTGGATGGGAAAGATGTCGGAAGGCGGCACAGCAGGGCTGGTGTCCCCGCATGCTACGGTGAACACCTCCTCCACCACCAGCTCTGCCTGCCGACGGCGGCGGCTGGGTTTGCACCTTCGTATTGCACGCTGTGGTGCAGGAGCCGCTGCACAGGGGGTCCCACAGAGCCTAAGGTGAATATTGGCAGGATGTGACCGTGCATCGCAATGCACCCCCTGCTGCAGATAACGCGTCAAACTTTCCACCCGCAAACCCTCCTGACAGTTTGGGCAAAATGAGAAAGACAGCGCTGCAGCCCCCGGGTCCCACCCTCCCTCCCAGCAGCCTGGCCCTGGGGGAAGGAGGCTGCAAAGTGGCCACTTCTTCCTTAAAACAGTCCAAAGTTCCCCTTTCTGCTATGCAGAACGGCATTTACCAATATTTACAGCATCAACATTTCTCATGGAACAGAATCACTCCCTGGCCAGCCGTTATTGTGAGCAAGCCTTGACTCTTGAGTTTTCATTCCACTGACTTCAACGAATCTCATTTTGGTGAAGCAAATTCTGCAAAACATATGATTTTCTTTGTCAAAACCATGTGTACAAACACGAGATTTTGACATTAGAGTTTTAGGCTAAACCACATTTTGATTGGGTAAATTTAAAAACACTGTCATTTATCAAACAGTTTTTCTCAGTTTTGAAGGCAGTGAAAAATAGCAATTGATACACGGTTGGGCACTGCTCCTTCAATCTTCACCAGCCCGTCATTAAAAAAAAATTGCAGTTCAGTCCATGGCCTATGCATTCTTCTTCTGTGAAATTTTGCAAGGTCAAAGGCTTGTCAACTTAACATCAATACCAACAATATATCATACTGTATCTTGAGAACAAGCTTGGGAATAACAAATTTGCTGCCAGCCTGGTAATACCGACTTGCGACTGTCATTTATCCAGAGCGGGAACGGATGAAGAGGAGAACAGCTCGCCAGCACTGTGGCTGTGGTGTTTTCTTCTTTGGCTTTTGTTTGCTTTGCCCTGTTGGTTGAAGGCTGTTGCCAATATCTTCTTCAACAATACAGCTGCTGCCAGTAGGAGGCTTGGAAATGTTAATTTTTAATTTATAAATATTGCCGGTTTAGCTTTAAGGTACACCAGGGAGTATTTTATGGGGTCATTAATTCTTGTCTTGAATGTGATGTGTTGGTGTCTTCATTCCCTTGGGGCACTTTATTAATAGTCCCATGAAACACGCCTTGAAGTTTCTAATAGCAATTAAAACATGTCCCTTTGTTCCTAAATTAATTTTTCTAATTCTCTTTAAAAAACAATTTACTGAAGAGCCCTACATTTAGCAGAGTGCTCGAGCAGAGGCTGAGAACACTTCCTGAAGATGCTCTTGGGATCCAGAGCCCGGGGATGCTCTTGGGATCCAGGGCTTGGGGGTTAGGGGTGATTTCAGCCACGGGGTCAGCAACATTCGTCACCAAAACAGACCAGGAGAATAATCTTTGGCTTCCCTTCCACCACCCCTCCCGTCCCCGCAGTCGGCTCCTTCGGCTTGTGTTAAATTAGCTGAAATACTGTCCTTTCATAGTTGTACAGGGAAGAAAACTTTAGGCCTAAGAATTTTGCTTGACATAAAGGGCACCCTGGGGGTGCTGCGATCTACCCGCGCAGCAACCGTAGGACCCAGCGAGGTTTGGTGCCTTCATCAGCGAGTTGGAGCATTGCATCTTTGCACACATAGAGAAGAAACCTCCAGTTGTTTGCTGAACACCTGGGTCTGGTTATTAAATGGAGCGCAGGGTTCAACAGCCATAGCAACGCCAGCACGGCTGTGTATTGATGAGCGGGGGGAGCCTGGAACAGAATTGGGTTACTTCACCCCAGACACAAATGCTTTGGTCGCTGGGACTAAGGCGTGCTTTGAAATCCAAGCTGCAAACGAGGCAAAGCAGGTCCAGGTGGTGTGTGTAAATCAGTGATTTCGGGGGGAGTCCCCCAAACGATTTAAAATGCCAATTCCACCTCTTCGTTTCAGTTTAAATAAATCTGTGGTTGCAGTAATTTTGGTGTGATTGATCACAATCAGTCTAGCAGAATTAGCAGGTCTTAATTAGGCTTAATTAAGCTGACCCTTATCCCCCGGGGGAGGGCTGATGACCCTGCAAAGGAGGCAGCGAGGGGAGAGCCCCACCAGTCCAGGCAGGGTGCTGGTGGGGGAGAAGCGCTGTGGCTGCTGGCAGAGGTGAGTAAGCCCTTCAATGTGTTTCAGCAGTAGATGGGTTTAAGTTTGGGTCCCTGTTTCTGTTCTTTGAGTCTTTTAGATGATGAAAATGGAATTTGGCCGAAGTGTGACTTGTTTTTCTGCTGTAATGTGGCTTTGAGAGCTGGACTGGGGGGAGGGGTAAGCACCCAAGGAGCTGCTGGGGGTGAGACCGTGCAGGGTTTCTGTCCGTGATGGAGTTTAAACGAGCTCATGGGCACCTCTGGTGGCGTGCGGAAACAGACCCCCCCATCTGCCAGACTGCACAGCAGGTATGGGTATTCAGCGCGGGGCAGCACGGGGGGCAGTCCCACCAAAGTCGTGCCCACCGCCACACGGCAGCTTGCCCCCTTTGTAGCGAAGGGTTACCTAGACGTGAGGTCTCCCAATACGCCTGTACATAGGCAGAACCTGTCCCCACTTCGTATTAAAATTAGTTCCAAGAGGTCATTTCCATAAGTCCCTCCCGACTGCGCATGCTCAGTGATTTGAGTCAGTGGTCTTCGGGGGTCGTTTACTTAGAATCATAGAATGTTTTCATAGAATCATAGAATGTTTTGGGTTGGAAGGGACCCCTAGAGGTCATCTAGTCCAACCCCCTTCATCCACTCCTCTTCTTTACCTGGTCCTTTTGGTGAACTCCAGCTTCCACCCCCCTTATTCCCCTGTCAGAACAGCACAGCCAGTACCAGCTGGCTCCCCACCCC
>NW_009260612.1:813349-814759 GCF_000687185.1 Egretta garzetta
CCGTGCTCCTGCCGCCTTCAGCAGGTAGCCCCTGGCCACCTGGGGGGGGCGGGGGTGCCCTGTGTCGCGGGGCAGTAGAAAACTCGGTGCAATGCTTTTTTTTTTTTTTTTTTTTTTTTTTTTTTTTTTTTTTTAGCAGCAGTGTATTTTGCATGCTCAAGGCATCAAGGGACGGGCCAAGGGATACCTAAATCTGCCTGGGATGCTTTGTTCTGTTCCCCCCTGAGAAGCTGAGCTGCCCTGGGGGCACGGCTGCTCCTGCAGCCCCCGCCCTGGCACCCAGCTGGTGGGGGAGCAGCCCCTTTGTGTCCTTTCTCATGCATCGCAGCAGGCACGGAGCGATGGCGCTTTAGAGCAGTTAATCCTCTCCTTGGGATAATGGCAGGAATTTTGGGCTTCCTTGCTTCTGCTGCCTTCCCTTGGATGGCTCTGTCGCGGGAGGAATGTCAACGGTGCCCTCCCTGCCCGCAGGCCCCAGGGCTGCCTGGTACTGGTTAAGGCTGCTTCTTGAGTTTGATTTCTATTAATTCCCGTTTAAAATGACTGACACCGTGGGGAACCTGAACAGTGCTTTCTGTCCCCTTCTGGTTTAAGTAGCGGTATCTGCTGCAGGGTACCCACGCCGTCAGCTGAGCTGCTGCCTGGTTACTGAGCGATGCTGGCGTGCGCGTGAGCTCACCGGAGATGTCAGAACGGTATTTGCAGGGGCAATGATTCCACGGATGAAGCACAGAGGTCCTGTTACTGTAAAAGTCAGTGAAGAACTCCCTCTAGGACTTGTTTGTGGTTTAGAAGCCGGGTGTTCTTTATTACGGCGCCGGGTGCACGGGGGATCGCTCCTCCTGACGTGGGTGCATGCAGCCGAAATCCTACAACACCTATAGAATGAAGAGATGCATATTCACGCTATCTCCTGGAAAAGGCCGTCTGATGGCAATGAGTTCCCGAGCTTTATTGACACATCCCCCCCAGTCACGCGTGCCCGGTGATCCGAGGCGGTGGTCTCTGGGGTCCCCGTGGGGGCGCCATTCCAGGCACTCTCAGCCTTTCTTCCATGCACGGCCCTGAGCTGGCTCCCTGATGGCTCTGTCACAGCCTGTCGTGATATGTGCTGGCTCCAGTCAGCCCTTCTGCGCTTACCCTGGGTGCTGATGTTCTGGGTTCCCCTTAGCTTAATGCTCCGGGTGTGACTTAGTGACCTTGTTCAAGGTCTGTGACAGAGAGATGCTATTTCACACCTCTTCCCTGGGAGCTTTATTTTACAGACACCAGGCCGAGCCTTGCAAGGAATGGGGAAATTTTCCATTCTGTATCAGTCTGGGATTTGAACTTGCACTTTATGAGGATAATTGTGTTGTTGTTGCTTTTCTGTTTTACTTTTTTCTTAATCCGATGCCTTCAGTTCCGTCA
>NW_009260612.1:814780-821618 GCF_000687185.1 Egretta garzetta
CGACTTGCTTGCCTCTCCCCAAAGGCAATGAATGGTAAGTGAGAAGGCCATGCGTGCTTGTGCTCCTCGGGAGAGAGGGCTTCATTCCACATGGGGGGTTTCTTTGTTTTCTTATTTGCAAGGTGCTTTTGCTCTTTGAAATCTCATAATCCTTATGGCGCTGATATTGGTGTGCTTTTTAATAGGGTTAAAAGTGAAACGGAGCGAGGCAGTGGGTGCAGTGACTCAGCGTGGCTGCGCGCCCCCGTTGCTTACGTGGTTTGGTGACTGCTGTTGATGTGATCTGATGAAAAATCTCCATCCTGGGGGGAATAACTGAGGCTTAAGGGAAAAATAATTGAAAAATTACACCTTCTACTTGAGATGATACAAGGCTATTTCGTCTTTCAGCACACTGGTAGCAACTTTTTCCTGGAGGTTTTTCAGAGGGACAAATGAAGTAACAGTTCTAACCTGTCGTTAGGGTGTGGATGCATTGTGAGGCCACCAGCATAAAAAGGATGAATAGGAATGGTATTGTATGTGAGAGAGGCTGTGGGGTGTGAAACCCCCAACATGCTGTGGGGTGTGAAACCCCCAACATGCTGTGGGAACAGGCAGGAACGATGGAATTTCTGCAGGTGATGTCTTGAACTGATGAAAGAAATAGGGTGCCAGGGTTGTACTCCCAAGGCCCAGGTGAGATGGGGCTGGTGCCCAGATGTGGGGCTGGGAATATGCAGAAACACAGCTGGGGGTTTTCATGGGAGCGTCCAGGTCTCCCCACCAGGCTTGGCAAGTGTCTCAGCAGGACAAGGTGTAAAGATGAGCTGCTGAACGGTGCTGCCTGAGCAGTCTTAAAAGAAGCAGGGTTGCTGTCGTGGAAGGGAGGGGAGCCTGGTTCAAGAAGTTTTTGACATTCTGGATAGTACCAAGTGTGATACAGGGAGGTGCAGTGCAGCAGGAGGCGAATGCATCCGGGGACAGGTAAACAATTTGAAGGAGGGGGGCTCTGAAGACAACCTCTGGCACTTTCTTATCTTTTTTTTTTTTTAAGAGCAACTTGAAAAGCGAGGAGCCCATGAGCAGGCTGGAGCTGCTTTTGAAGTTCCTGCTAGGAGCCTGACTAAATGGTGTGCCAAATGCAACATGAAAACATAACCCTTCCAAGAAGCTCTGTGGCTCAAGGGAGAAGTTAAGGAGGTGATGGCATGGAAAAAGTTGGCATTTAAAAACATGTCTTCTAAAAAATGAGAAGTGGGAAGCACAGCAGGGTGGCTGTAGGCAGGTGATTAAGAGGTTTAGGGAAAAGACTTTTGCCCTGGCACCTTTGCCTGCAAAAAAACAGATTTGGGGGATCCTGCAACCCGCTGAGCATCACAGCCACAGCAGCTGTGTCACTGTGTGTGGCCACAGGCCAGCCACCGTGGTGAAGGTGGTGGATGCAGAGCGGTCCTTCCCCAGAGCCTCCCTTGGCTTCAGGCAGCTGTGTCTCAGCACTGCGGGTCCTCCAGGAGCACATGTACCTCCACAACATCTCAAGGTCTTATAAACCGTTAACACATCCTTTTAGTGTTGTGTCGGGGGTAGTTGTCTTGTTCTTTGCTGGGTTTTGACCCGTGTGAAGGACCTCTTCCAGACCTGCAGTTACAGCTGATGACCCTTGGGTGAGGGCGCGTTGCTGTGAATGAGGCAGATCCAGTCCTGTCTTTGCTTTGGCGTCCCTAAGTCCCCATCTGACTTCCCTTTCCTCCGAGAGAGGAACCGCGTGGGCCCACATGCACCTCTGCCGCTGCCTGTAGCCCGCTGCAGGGGAAGGGGGTGACTTGGAGCCTCACCCGATGCGGGCATTTCCCTTGTTAAAATTTCTCCATCAGCTGTGTAGCAAGTGATTGGCCTCCCTGCTGTCACAGTGAGAATAAAACGCTTCTCTTTGCATTTTCACCTCACTTCAACAGAAATTAAGAGCAGTCCAACCACCCTGAGCAACCTTTTACTATGGCATGCGCTGTGCGGGAAGAAAGGGTCTCTGGAAACTTGCCTTAGGAAAAAAGAAACCAAGCTGCAGTTTGGTGTGCCCTTCCAGAGGGAGGATGGCCCTAGCTCTTTAAATGTCTCGGTGCTCCCTGATGTTCTGGCAATTTCTTTTGGAGGGTCTTTATTAAAAAAAAAAAAATTAAAATTAAAAAAGCCAGTCTGTGCGCTCTGCCATGCGGGCTGGTGTCCCAGCAGTCGGCGGAGTCCACTGCCAGCGATGAAGCTGCAGGTAGCTCTGTCCTGGCTTTGTGTCGGCTGGGGGGGGAGGATGTTTCTCGAAACTGGAGGGGGAAACCAGCTCTGTACGGCAGTGCCTGCCAGCAGCGATGCTGTCCCAAGGGCGCTGCTTCAATGGGATGATTGCCCTTCACCCATCCCACTCTGCTGTGAGGACACCCACTCCTTGGCTTTAGTGTGGGGGTTGTTTGGGCTTTTTTAGCTAAAAGCAGTCATTTTATCTGATGGTTTTCTTTGTAAAAGTACTGGGAAGGAAAGGATGAGAGGCTCAGATAGGATGAGTTACAGCGATGATGATACTGCAGCAACCTTGCTGAAATCCCCATCACTGTTCCGCCTGCGACCGTGCTCATCGGTGAGCTCTGCGGGAGGGCACCGGAGAGCACCTGCACCCTGGCTAAACCCGGGCCAGCCATCGCTCGCTGCCTTGGTACCTGCCATTGCGCCTTTGGCACAGCCGACTAAGAGGAGCCTTGTGTTTAAAGAAGCAGCAGAGCTGATGGGAGGTCTGGCTTCTCTATTTCTAAAGCCTGCAAGCTCCCTTTCTCTCCTCCCTTCCCCAAAACGGCCCACGTGAGGCTGGAAGAAGCAGTTGGCTTCTTGTTGCTATTTCCGTTGCTAATCTTAATGTTTTGCCAGATTTGCACCTCCCTCGCCTGAGCAGTCTGACACTTTCACAGCCTATTTTCTTTCTCTCTGCTCTGATTTCTGATTATTTGACCCTAAGAAGAAGAGACCGCTCCTGCTGTGCAGGAGGTGGGTGTAGCTCTGGGCCTGTGGTGCCCTGACCGTGAATGAATTCCCCTATTCCTGCCAATGGCTTTATTCTGCTCTATCTAAAACTGTCTTGGTCATGATGTTCCTGCAAAGACCATAAAGAAGGAACCATTAGATCCGTGAGCTGACTTCTCTGGCCAGTCACCAACAGATCTGGTGGTGCCGGGAGATGTTGTAGGGGAGGGAGGGTAGATGTCTTCCTTTTGAACATCTTCAAATATCTAAGTAGCCCTGGTTTTCTCTTACTCTATACCAGTGACATGTGTGAGAATAAAAAAGGGTCTGGTACCCGGACACCCTGGCAAAGCTGCCCCTCTGATACTGCTGGGTGCTGCTCATCTGAAAGCTGATCAGGTGTGTAAATTAGTGGGGGAATAACCCCTGAGTGCCCTAGGAAGTTCACGTAACAACATAAATGATCTAATCTCCATACTAAAATAATAGCAGTGATGCTAAGGAGATGTAGCTCAGCGGGAGGTTAGCTTTTAAGAACAAATTAATAGATGGTATGAATAAAACAAGCTGTAAGAGCCTGTTTTCTTTTGCAATTAAGATATACTGCGTGAAAGGTACAACTGAAAATTGCTTCTCTTGGTGAGTGCATGACTTTGGTGAAAAAGTAGATTTGTACATCGCCTGGTAAGGAGGAGATGGTGCACAGGGAGAGGGCGAGGTGTCTGTCTCCTGTGTTGTTAAGCTGTGTGAAGCATCAAACACAGCCGACCAGTAGAGAGCAAATCTCATGCCTGACAAATCTGAATTCCATCAGGCCCATTTTTAGAATTATTTTGCTAGCCCTTCAGGAAACACTGCTGAAACTTTGCAGGGTAATGGGTACTTGCTGCAATGTACCTGCTGTCTGTCCCCCTCTTCCCTGGGTACGGCTTTCCATTGCTCCCTAAATCCAGGTGTCCCTTCCCTGTCCTGTTGCTTCACTGGAGGGGGTTTGAGGACAAGGGTCTGGCTGGTGGCATGGGGCTTCTGGGGCAGAGACCAGCATCACCTTCCTAATGCCAGGGCTCCTCCTGCGCTGTGCAGTGAGGTCTTCATAGAATCATAGAACGTTTTGGGCTGGAAGGGACCCCCAGAGGTCACCCAGCCCCACCCCCCTGCAGGGAGCCAGGGACACCTTGAACCACATCAGGTTGCTCACAGCCCTGTCCAACCTGGCCTTGAGGTCTTGCTTGCAGGCAGGACCCCCCCCCACTCCTGCCCCACACAAATGTTCCCCCTTCTGGCATCTTCTGCTTTTTCTGATTCGAGGTGTGCCACCATCGGGCACCCTTAATCTTTTTAGAACTGACCTCTACTATTCGCTGTGTGCTTCCAGACGACGCAGGTCCCTGCACCTTTCTGCTCTGAGCTTGCTCCAAGTTTGAATCTGAAACAGGGAAATATGCAACCAGTGAAAACTGCCTTTATTGCATGCAATTCAAAAGGTGTTGGTTTTATTGCTAAACTTGTGTGGAAATAGTGTTCAAGATGTGGAAAATCGGACCTGGAGTTCATGCTGATTTAACATGGCTCTTAAATTGGAGAGGTTCCTGCTTGCCACTAGGAGAGGCACAGCTTCATTAGAGTTATAAGAAGAATAAAATGAATTACCATGGAGTACTTTTCTCTTCATAGGTTGCCTAGTTTACAAAGCCACATAAATCTTCCAAGTGAAATAGTTGCACGCTTCTGTCATTAGCTCAGCTCAGCCTTCAGAGGACGGATCTCCAATAACCCCCCAAGGTGCCAGTTCCTCTTCTCTGCTGGCAGCACAAATCTGGATCAGCTGCACTCGATGCACCAGCATCAGCCTGGCTTGGCACATCTGTAACTCTGTTTGCCTCCTGGAGAGACCAGAGCTGTGTCTGGCAGAGTGTGACCCTGCCATCCCCCATCGGCTGGGAGCGCCGTCCTGAATGCTGCATGTCAGGGGGCACCCCGAGTCGTGCTTCTCCCTGGGAAACCTGCTAGTGCTTTCCTGGGTTTGCAGTGGAGCATTAAATACCCTGCGGCGAACGTCGGAGAAGTCTTTTCTGTCTCTCACTGCTGACTGTGCCCTGGAACAAGGAGGCGAGCAGATGCGGGGGCTTAGAGGGGATCTGCTCACGAGGGCTGTGCTCTGAAAGCAGGGGGACTAGCGACTGCGTTGGGCTGGCGTGGCAAGGCTTTGGTAGCGGGGGTCCTTATGGCAGGGCAAGAGCTGTTTTCTCCATGGAACGGGATCAATCTGTTGGGCAATTTCTATGGTACCCCCCGAAGTGAATTAAACAGGTTTGTGCTAAAATGTAAAAGAAAAATTTGTGAACAATGCACTGGGCAAAGTGCTACTGCAATGCATGGTTGTATGTGGAGTCTGCCAAGATGTGGCATGAGCAGATTCTGTATATCCACTTGCACCAGCACCCATCCTGTGAGCATCAGCCCTGGGTCCATCCCCCAGCCCAGCTCTGCCACCCAAAGGTGGCCCCTTCACCTCCCATTCCAGGATGGCTGCAAGACAAGGCTGAGGTGGTTTCTTATCTCACCCAGGGAAGCTTCATTCCCTTTTGCCTCTGGCATTCCCGCTTCCAGTCCATTTAACCCCTTCTTGCAGCTGGGCCCCCTTGCCCTCCATGCCAGATGATTCCTCGGTCACAAGTTATCGCTGCTGAGCTGTTGCAGTGAGAATTTCCCCTTCAAATCCTTCACCTTTCTCCCAACTCTGAAAAAACCAACGCACAGCAAACGTGTGACTTGAGGCGATGCTCCTTACGAGCTGTCTGCTGCGTCAGCTTGTGCAGGAGGGCTGATGCCAGCTTCCAGCTTTAGGAAGAGGTGCAGGCACGTTACAGCATTATCATGTCAATGAGCATCTTTGAAAACATCCCATGTGTTCCAAATTATCGTCTAGTCTGCAGAACTAGACAAACCTTCTCATGCTGCATTTCTAAGGTTTGGCAGTCCCAGCTCATGGTCTTATTGCTGGCAAAACCAGGGCTTTTCAATACCGAACTTGTCCACATCACTCTTTCCAAATTTCATGTGAGGACCCTTAGGTCTTTCCACAGTAAGTTTTTGTTTTAATTTTTAGTATCTTTAAAACCTTCTCAGTGGGAGGTTTGTGCACAGCCACTGATGTTGTGCACGCTCCATCGTATAGCAGCAGCGTTCCTCAGATGTGAAGCTCGTGCCCGGCGCTCCTGCCCGGCTCAGCGTGCATCAGTTCACCCGTGTGCCTCCTGGAAAGCCACGCGGTGGCCGTGTGCTGCTCCGTCTCCCCTGTACTCGTACTCCCAAGCCACAAGCAGCAAGTGCAAACACCCAGCGGACAGCCAGTGGGTGAGGATTTTTGTTCACTTATGGACTGATGGCTTTAAAAGTATGAGAGCCGTACTCCTTGATCTGGCAGAGAAAATTCACCCCTACCCCCGTCCTTTTGATGCAACATAAATGAGTCTCTGCTTTGTGTGGAGCTTTTGCTTTGCTAGCTGGCAACTTTGAGAGAAACAGCAGCAAAACCACCCCAACACCAAAGAAACCAAACCTTCCTTGGTAGTTGATTGAAACAATTTTATGCCTCTCGGGCTGCTTGCATCTTGGTGGACTTCTTAAACTTATGTTTTATTGCTGCGAATTCTTATTTTTATTGCTGTTAAGTGCCTTATCAGTGCACTGGGTACCGTGAATTATTTGCCGTGATAACATGCTCTACAGCAGTCAATAGCAGCACCTGCCCTCCCCGAAGCAGCGCCCTTCTTTATCCTTCAGGGTGTTATCTGGAGTGGAGGAGGAACCCGTTCCTCTGCAAGGTGGGAGAGAAGCACCCACGGGGGCA
>NW_009260612.1:821643-833007 GCF_000687185.1 Egretta garzetta
AGGTTACTGGCGAGCATCCCTGTGCTGCAGCCTTCCCTTGGCACCTCCCTGTGCTGCCGTACAGCTGTGAAGGATCTGGAGAAGCAGGGAGTGCGCTAATCCAAAAGGAGTTCATTGGAATCTGCGTGGCAATGACCGTCCGGGGGTTGCGAGCCAGACGTCGCTGCCGCGCCAGCAAATCCCCAACGCAGTGAGCGTGCGCGTGGCGAGGACGTGCCATGGGCGCCGGGAGCGCAGCTGCCTTGCGAGAGTCTGGAGCAGTGAAATCAATGCTGTCCAGGCTGTAATTAAAGGTACTTAAGGACCATTAGCAGAGCTTGTAAAAATGCTTTTTAATCCAGTTTAATAAATGGGAGCCCTGGTTTAATTGGCATTATAAAAATTACATGTGGGCTATTTTCTATAGAAAATTATAGGTGGAATTGATATCCCTGTGGTATGAATCAGTGCTATCCAGGCTTTGGATTAATCCTGTGTGCTGAACATCACATGGTCTGTTGACTGTAACAGTACCGTGCATCGCAGCTGTCATCAAATGCAAATGAGCTCTCGAGACTTGCCAAAATATGGGAGTCGAGCACTGTCTGTTCATCACCAGCTTACCCTCCTGTAAAGGGAGATTGCAGCATGCAAGACTTCATAGAGCTGTTAAATTCCTTAGCGCTGCCAGACACGGAGCTGAGGGTTTCTCCAGCAGCTCTGATGGGACAGCCCGGGTGAAGGACAAATGATTTGGTCCCACACGGGAGACTTCTCTTCTGAGCCCCACCACCGTACTGGCGGTTTTTACCAGAATTCCTCACCCGCAGCTGCCCGGGGTGGTTGTGCTTCTGCCATGTTCTCTCATTAGTCTGGTGTCTCCCTCTGGGCTGGCTGCTGGGGAGCTCCTTGGTCCTACATACGAGGTCATTACTGAGATGGTGTAATTGCACCTTCCCCTGCATCCTCTTCTTTTCCTGGCTGATGCAGGGTGAAGTTTGGCTGTAGCACAGGATCTGGGTGAACCTGTACAACCCAAGAGCGGTCAGAACTGCTTTTTGCATCCTCTCTCATCCCCGTTGCACGGATACCTGTTCGGCTGTGGGAATTACTTTGAGAATGGTGAAGCAGTCGTGAAGAAACAGAACCCCGTCACGAGTTCCCTGCACTCCGCATGGCACAGCGACCCCACAGAAGCCCAGAAATAAATTGCTCTGGACTGATCCCTTCTTGCAGCCGGTTGCGATGCTCGATAGTCTGTGGCCGTCCACCAAACACTTCTTTCTCCATAAGCAGCACTTGTTCCATCTTGTTCCCAACATATGAAAGAAAACCCAGCTGCATTCATCTTCCCTACTGAAGCACCCTTAGTGACGTCTCTTAATTCTTCCTTTTTTTTTAGTGTCCATTTCTTTCCTGTTTTATGGGTAAAATCCTGACTTTAATGAAGTCATTGGGAATTTGGCCACTAAACTCGAAGGGAACAGCCATAGCAGTATCTTCAGAACTGGATTTTATGTTCTTCCTTGCTATGCCAAAGTAGCAAACTGCAGTGGAGAGCGATGAATTATAAGAATCTCTTTCTTGCAGAAAAGAGAGAGAACATTGTTTATTCTTTTGGTTTTTCTCTCGGTTCCAGACAAAAATGTTCTGAAGCGTTGTACTTGAGTTAATCCATTACCCTCCCCACCCAAATATAAACCACTATTGGTTTTGGTTTTTTTTTTTTTTTTGCTTTGCAAGTGGAAGTAGTTGGCAATCTCTAAATTCCTGTAAGTCACAGCAAGAATTTCATATCTTGATGCCTGGAGCAGTGCTCAGGGTTGGGCGTTGATGCTCCAGGTTTCGGTGGTACCATGAAAGGGTTAAAGGGCAGACTTTTTTTTTCCCCCAAGACACTCCTCAATAGCTGTAGGAGCCTTAGGCATTTTCTTGCTTCATATTACTGTCTTTTATTTTAAAAGCATCTTGATGGTGATCGCTTTTGTATCACTCTAGTGCTTTTGCCTGGAATATTGATTTGAGTTCGGTGTGTTTAAAAGCAGAAGAGCTAAATGCAAGGAAATGGGTCCCTTTCTGCTGGAGGGGCAAAGCTGCCAGAGCAGGAGCTGCTGGCCTGGGGCGGGGGGAAAAAGGGACCTGCAGCCGGTGGTGGCTACGAGCTGCTGGATTTACCTGCCTGCTCTGCCACGTGAGCTTCCAGCCAGTGTTTAACAAGGCTACAGGGGATTTTAGAAAAACAAGCCAGCGTTTGTATGTAGATGGCTAAATGTCTGGGCTTCTCCCAGCTGCACGATAATGCTCGAAGAACAACCAAGCCTTCTTATTTTCCTTATTGAATTTCCTGGAGTCGCTGATGCCTGACTGCTGTTTCTCCTGACAACTGCCCCTGCGGAAACACGCATCCAAGGGGAAAATGTCACGGTTCAGAGATCGCTGTGGGTACTACTGACAGCTCAAAGAGAAGTAAAAATCTTCAAAATCCAGCCCTGCTGCTCAGCAGAACACCTGGGGACTTCCAAAAAACCCCCAACCCATCCCAAAACAAAGAAAAGTTGAATATTTTTTTGGAAATTCCTCTCCTGCACATCACTTCCAAACCTGGTAGGCCACAGTGGGTTTTGTTGAGCCAAAGTGGCTCAATTCAGTAGCAACATGGTTGCCCAGACCTAGGGATGGGGGAGTCTGTTGTCAAAACTGCCTTGGAGCCTATGTGCCCCGTTTCCAGGTGTGCTCCTCCGAGAGCAGGATGAGAAAGGGGCCGGTAAAGGTCCCACATTGCTCCATGGGGTCCAACTGTCCCTGAGCGTTGTGGCGATTCGGGTGGGGTTTTGCGACAAGGAACCATTTCGTTAGGAGCAACGGGAGGCAAGAGCTGAGCCTGCATGGAGTCACTGGAAAGACCAATTGACCTGGAAATGTGGGATCAATGAGGAAACAAGGCCAAAAATGAGTTCAGTGCTGCTTACACCCCCACTTTTGCTTTGCGGCACGGGTGTTAACGGCACGATGCCTCCCCTCTCCCTGAAGTACGATTGCTTTAATCTTGCCAGATGAAGCCTTGATCCAGCTGAGCTTGGGCTGGAAGGTGAGGTCTCTCCCAGCTCGTTAGCGGTGCTCATTGCTGTGGTAGTGGGGGATCTAATTCCGAATTTTGGGAGGGATTTGGTAACTATTTTTCTGATTTATCTTGGGTGAGGTCAAACTGTAGTTCAGTTAGTGACACGAGTCTTGGGACTGTCTCTACTCGTACCTCGAGGACAAAAATTTAAAAAAAGCAAAGGAGAAAAATGAAGATCACCAGGGCAGAATGATACAGTGACCTGTTAATAATAATTACTTCTGAAGAAAAGTGTACCTTAAAGTACTCTATTCCTAGTTTTATGATTACCTCGTCCATGTTTAGAGGGAAGGGTGTTTTGCAATGTGTTCAGCCTTCCCCCTGCCCTCAGGAAAAGTGCCAAAGCCGCAGGGACCCACTGTGAAATCTCCACTGTCGCTGGGGGACGCGCGGCGTTGGAAACAGTGATGTGCTCCCTCCTTCAAAGCGCGCTCGCCTTCATTTCCTTGCTAAGGTATTTTTGTGGCATTATTGTTCCCGTCTCAATTTAATCTTCACTTGCTAGTTTTCCTTTTAAAAAGCAAAACGTGAAATCACAAAAGACTCTTTGCTGCTCGCATTCATTATCCCTCATTTTTTAAAACTGTGGCAGCTCCCACTGTCTCTTCTGTAAGCATCTGTCAGCGTTACTGTCGGAAAATCCCCTTTTCCCCGGCTTTGTAACTTAGCGGCCTGTATCCGTTCTGGTTGGAGACTTGTCCATGTTTAGCTCCTCTGGAGTGATTGCTTTTGTGGACATTAAGGCAAAGTCCTTCGAGCTTTCTTAAACTTGATTTCCTGCCCCCCGGTTCTTGGGTTTATCAGCTTCATTATATTTAATCTGCTCTGTGCTTAGCGATTCTTTTAGGAGGAGCAATGAATGTTAGAGACAACTGTGTGGCCCTGTAGAGAGAGTAGTTTTATTTAAAGCACCCACCCTCACCCCCCCAAAAAAAAAACCCTAAACCCCACCATCAACAACAATACATTTTATTTAAAGCACCCACCCTCACCCCCCCCAAAAAACCCTAAACCCCACCATCAACAACAATACAAAACCCCGAACCAAAAGCCCATTGGGGGTGCTGTGGTGTGTGCTCCTGTCTTGGTCCGCACCTTCCAGTGCTTCCCCTGCAGGTTTATGGCTGACAAATTTCAGTGGAATCGAATGGGACTTGATTTTCCAGATTTATGCCATTTATTAGTCCCATTGACTCTGAAAGCTTCACCCAGACACGATAACCTGTGGAGCAGCCGTTCCTCCACAGAACACACTGACTGTTGGACAATAATCCTTAAAGGATGAAAGGAAAGATCTCTGGGATCACTGCAACCCCCGTGGTGGTGTGAATGGAGAGGTGAAAAAAACCCAACCAAACAAAAAGCCCTCAATAAAAACGAGAATGATCAAAGGAACCGGCTTTTTGCGCAGGTTTTGTAGCTAATTTACTCTTGCGTGAGAGTCCCAAGCTCTTTGGAGTATGCTGAGCCGTGGTGCCTGGTGCTGAGCCATGCCAAGGAGCCCTCCCCGCACCGGGCAGCAGCTGTGGGCCCGCGGGCCCCCATGGCCGGTAGCGTGGGTGTGAGTTATCCTGCAAAGATTTGAAGTGAAAGCCCAAAATCACACCGGAATCAGTCTCTGGAGCCCTGGGCGGTGGGAGCAGCGCCCTTACCCTGGTCCCATCAGAGGGTTACGGGGGCGCTTGGCGCTTGCATTTTGGCTGAGGATGAGGAGCTTGCCTGGCGGGGTGCTGGTGCCCCCAGACCTCTGGCTTGCCATCGCACCGCTGCTGCTGGCCCTTCTCTCCTGTGCCCTGACCCCCTCGCCCCAGCTGCACCCCGCGGCCGGTGGCTTTGAGGAAAGCAGGGGATGGAGCCCAGAACCCCAACACCCTTTTCCAGCCCCGCGGAGAGGCTGAGCTGTGCCGTGGGGGCTGCACCCACCTCTCTGTGCCACACAGGTGCCCCAGCACCCGAGCGCTCCCGCGGCCCTGCCATCCCACTTAAACAGCTTTTCATCTCCGCTTTCATCTCCCAAAGCTATTTTCCCCAGAATTGAGTCACCCGTAATTTCTTGCCACTGCAGTGGACTGGTGTTAAGTTTCCCGGCTTTGAAGCTGGCAGAACAAAGGAAGATTCCCTTTTCCTCCTAATTTCTTGCTTGGCAGCGGCGGGGGCTGATCCTCACACCAGAATGTTTCGCCGCGTCTCCATTTCACGCCCGAGGCTTAAATGTTCTGGGCCAGCTGCTGTTATGTGTGGTCTCACTAATGTTTCTAATGTAATATTTATAATAACCTGCACAGCAAAGAGAGCCCACAGACCCCAACAGCTGCTGTTTCCCTTTCATTTTTCCTGTCTGTTTGCTTCTGGCAAGGCCAAAAATGGGGAGAAGAGGGAGAGGTGCCAGTGGTACTCCGTCTTGCTGTTCAAAACACGGGTTCGCTTTCTATGCTAATCTGTTCGCTGCAGCCTCCCTAATAGTCTTTATATGGAATTATTATGCATTGGCAAATAACCGAACCTGATGAATGCTGGTATTTAGAAGGGCAAAAATTCAAGCTAAATCTGTTTCAGGAACAAAATCTGTCTCCGTGTAATGTCAGGTCTGCCCTGATAATGTGGGTTTGTATTTTATTTAGGTGATGCTCAGCCCTCTGAAGTGCGTCATGCCCTCCGGCAATGGCTGCTCTGATCAGTTATGTTTCTCTCTAGGTAGAGCAACACCATTTGTCAAGCACGCACAGACAAAATTGGGCTTTCTCTGTTCAATATGCAGTTTGCGCTGGTTGTTAATGACTGAAAATAAAACTCGTGCAGCTGACCTCATGGACCCAACTTTGCCTGTGCACCACAGCCAGGATTCAGCCATGTAGCTGCAATTCGAAGAGGGTTTCCATTGAAATGGCAACAATAAAATGGATGAATGATGATGCTGAAAAGAAAATGTATCAAATGTGATCTGCATTCTAAATATTTCATGCAATTAAATGAGCACGCCTTTTTGGGGAGCTCGATTTCCTTCTGTCTGTAGTTCTCAGGGATGTTCTTCATGGCCAGGGATGGGAAGAGGAGGAATTCGGTTTTGCGCACCGAATGCGGACATGAAACCTGTTCTTGTTCTGAGCCAGGAGCAAAACGCAGTTTGTGTGAGTTGCATACCACGGGTACCTGCGGTCAGCAAAGCTCAGCTGCATCTCTGCCACTGTCCCAGGGTTTTTGTGGAAGTCTCTTGCCTGCAGCCACCGTACTCCATGACTGCCAGCCACCACCTTGGTGACTCTGGGCTACAGCAGCTCAACTCCATCTTCAACACTTTGTTGTGTGGCTGGTGCTTTTCCCTGTTCCTGCAGATGTGGGTTCAAGAACTGAGCTTCCGTCTGGGTAGATGCTCCTACCCATGAGGAAGGTCACTGGGTCTCGGGGCTCTCGGGAGCTCCTGTCCTGAGGTGAAAGCACAGGCTGAGCTGCCAGTGTGGTGCTCCAGAGGAGGTGGGGTGAGCCTGGAGGTGACCTTGGGGACCTGGAGAGCCACAGCATGTGGTCAGGGCTGGGAGAGACCTGGGAACCCACGTCCCTGTGGCCAACTGCTTCTCAATTTGCAGTTTTCAACCCCCTTATCCCAATTCCAGCAGAACAAGTTGGTCTCTGCTCTCCTGGAATGGGTGAAGGGACGAGGGGCAATGGCCTCAAGTTGTGCCAGGGCAGGGTGAGGTTGGGCATGGGGAACAATTCCTTCCCCTTGGGGCTGTCAGGGGCTGGAAGGGGCTGCCCAGGGAAGGGGTCGAGTCCCCAGCCCGGGGGGGATTTAACAGCCGGGCAGAGGCGGTGCTGAGGGCCAGGGTTTGGGGGTGGGATGGCAGGGGTAGGGGAGCAGTTGGGCTGGGGGAGCTTAAAGGGCTTTGCCAACCTAAATGATTTTGTAATTTTAAGTGAAGCCATAAGCAAAATGGGCTGGAGTGAGCGTGTGGTTATGATGTGCGTCGGGGTCCTTGGTACGCTCATCTGTCTGGTTGATGCTTCTGGAAAAAAAAAACTGTTTCCTGCAAAAACCTGTGCTACAAGTAATGGTGAGAAAGAAACTTTTAAAGCAGGTACATGTATTAAGTAATGGCTTTAATTTAGGATTCCTTTATCATTTCCCTTTTGGCCAATATGGGCTTTTACAAGGGAAAACCCTTGTTTGATAGTCTTGGAGAGCATTAAAATAGTCTCCTTGTTTGAGGAAAGAAGAAAAGCTGGTTGATATGCTGATTACCAAATCTGATCTGATTTCCTGGAGGACTGAACGAGACAAATAAAAGCATAGAAGGGAGAGAAGAGCAAGGTTAGAGGATGGCTTCCGTCAGTCCGCGTCTGAATCAGCACGTGGCTTCACTGCTTGCTTTGAGAGCAGATGAAGATGAATCAATGTTGGGCTGTGCAGGAACTGTTTCTGAAAGGCACTTAAGGCACGGGAGCGATGCACAGGAAGCAGCCACGCTGTGCCAGCTTTATAACTATTTTTTTTTAAGTTAAGAAGCAATAGATAAGAGACGGAATAAAAGGAGCGAAGACAAAAATAAGCGCAATGCTCGTATGCGATCAGATCCGAGCAGAGCTGCCGTTCTCGCCATCATCAGTAGGTGTTTGCCCACCCTGTGGGGTGCTGGGCTGGGGGGGGCTGTGGCTGAGCTGCCCACTCCATCTCCGCGGTGGGCCTGACGTGGGGCTGCATCCCTGCACGCCGCTGCCTTGCTCTGTGCGCCTGCTCCCAGGCCATCACAGCAAAACCACTCCTGTGGCTTCCTCAGCCCTTTTGGGGGCCACTGGTTCAAACGCCCTGCCTTTTAACCTCAGCCATTGAACGACCTCCTATGAAGAGCTAAGTTAGGCTTCTGTTGGTTTGGCTGGTATATGAGTTAATAAATAACAGCATCTGGAGGTGCTTCCCAGCCTCTGGACTTGGCTGTAACATGTGGGGAGTCCTGGGCACCCTCCATCTCTCCCTCTTTCCCCAGGGAAACTCTGATGCTGTGGGGAAGCTGAGGAAAAGCAGGGTGAAGCAGAGCAGTGGGATGCTTCGGCTCCATCCCTGCTGCCGAGGAGGCCACCAGGCACCATGCTGAGCAAGAGCATCTATGGCTGCTCCTGACTGCAGGGAGGGAGTCAGAAACCATTATTTAATGAATAAATAATACATCGTTTTACTCTTGCTGACACATCTGAAATCGGGCCCCAGTATCTTTGAGAATCTAGCATCCAAATCCAAGTAGAGCCATTGGCATGCAGCCAAATTTCCTGCTGGAGAGGAATGAATTTATGCAAATCAGCGGAAATCAGAATTAAAAAGTGATGAAATGACTGGGGAGCAGGGCTGGTTTTGAAGGTGTTTGCCGTAACCCTCTGGATTAGGCTGAGGTGCGGGGAGCGCTCCCTGTCCTGGCAGGGGATGCTTCCAGGGCACGTGGGCTCTGGTTGGGCTGGTGGGGGGGATGTGGGGTCCCTGCCCCACAGCGGGGGTGGCGCAGGAGCGGGGCCGCTTCTCCCACCGCCCGCAGAGCATCGCTCTGCCCTGGCAGCACCCTCGGCAGGGTCCCCGGCCACCCCTTCTGCTGCACCAGGCACCTTGGAGCAGACGGATCTCTCAGCCACATCGGTAAAATTAAAAATCAAGGTTTAGCAGCAAATTCCTAAGCTTCAGGTGGTTTTGTCCTTTTAAGTTAATGTTACTTTATTTACTGGAGGTGTACTTTCTTCCCGAGATGGGGATTTTTTCTTAACTCTTTAATTCCCAAAACGCTGTTGTGTGGACTGTAACATATAGCAGATATATAATGTAGGCTGTAATATAGATCGAGCTGTAACTTAGCAAAAGTGTGTCCCGAGGCTTCTCTGATAGCACACGCCATGCATTTTCCCGTCATTATCTTGTCATGATAATTCCCTTTAATTATCTTGCCATAATAAATTCAATAGGTGAATTAATGAAGAACAGTCACTGTGCAACACTGGTAATTTCAACAGCTTTGGATTCTCCGTCAATGTTTTTGCTGACAAATTAGACCCCCTTTGCTTCCTCAAAGAGCTGTTTAGTGTTCCTTGTGCCCCGTTTTCCTTCCGTCCCATGGTTCTCCGTTACAAAGGCGGCGGCAGAGGAGGGGGAAGCGCGCAGCGAGCGGCGTAGCCGTGATGTGGCTCTGTTAGGGCTGTGCAACATAAACCTTGGTGGGCGTTAAATGGACCAGAGGAGCTCTGCAAACTTTTGTTGAAAAAGTTTGCTGCCGCTATTTGATTTGAAGGGGTTTTTTTGGAGGCGTTTTTGGGGGTTTAAAAAACCACATCAGCATACTTCTTTATAAAGATGTGAAGGATTTAAGATACACAGAGAGCAACTCAAGTTGAACAAACGAGAGCGTTCTGACAGCCCTTGTTTGTGCTGATGGTGCTGCCGCAGCAGGAGCTTTAATTTGGTCTCTTCTTCCCAGTGGTGTTCGGAGGGAGAGAGCGGGAGAGACTGGAACTAGAGGGGGGTGGAGATGCCTTTTCCCGCCCAGCTGTGGGGCATCTTCCCCGCTGTGCTGGCGGGGCCGGGGTGGGCACAGTGGCCAACGCCGGGCGTCTGGCTGCAGTGCCCACTGCAGAGCTGGGCTTAACCCCCCTTGCCTCTATGGAGCCGAAGCATCTCGCAGTGATCCTAATTCTCTGGGACAGAGGAAAAAAGACCTGTCTCTTTTTGATCTTGTTAGCTGAAAAGTGAATCTCGGTCTCGTTAGCTGGTGCTGCAGTGCAGTGTGTGCTGGCCCATCAATCAGGAGGCTGCAGTTCAGCATCCTCAACAGAGCTGAGGAAGCTTTTAAATACAGACAACCCGCATAATGCCCCAACAGAGTCTGAATCAATAATTTTAATCCCTTTTTTTTTTTTCCCCAAGACTGGCTGATTTAGGTAGGCGCTGTCTCATGCACAAATTGTTGGTGGAAGCTACCATGGTCATCCCTAATAGCCCCCAGGGTATTGACGGTGGCTGTGTGCAAGCACTGGTGGAGGAGCCACCAATTCTTGATGTGCCACCCAGTGCCCTTTTACCGCATCCTTTGCCTTATCTTGCTCTGTAAATCTTCCAAGCTGCAAGGCTGCCTTGTTGATACTGTTCTCCAAAGCTGATAAAGCTTAAAGGGTAATGAAGTGCCCTGGCATCTGCCAGAAGAGGAGAGAGGCAAATAAAACCTTGCAGACCATCTCACTGCTTAAACAGACTTATTTCATTCTGTTAAATAAACCCCTGCTCTCCTCCAGGACCCACTTTGTTGCACACCTGAGCTCTGGGCAATTCTCTCTGAAGCAGCTCTGTCCCGCTGGAGCGGTCAGGGGGTAAGTGCCACCCTTGCCTTTGCTGGCACCAAATTGTGGGGTTTCGGTGCTTCGCTCCTGCAGCACAATCTCGCTCTGAATTCCAGACAGGGCATTAAAAATTCATGGCTCATGGCATTCTGTTGTAAAGCTGATAGTTATAATGACATTTATTCTGAGACAACACAGCGGTCTGGACATGCAGGAAGAGAAAAACTGGGAACGAGTAAGTGGCTGCTGGTGAACCATCGCTTTGAACCACGCGAAGAAGAAGTAAGGCTTGCTTACAACAAGCATCTAGATAATTTTTTTTGTTCTTGTTAGGTGATTACCCTGTGGAAGAACTCTATTTTGGTTTGGTTTCATGTATATCTATACCTGGCACTTTTGCCGAAATGCAGGCTGAGCACCCACGCAGATGGCAGCGAAAGTACAGGTTTCCTCCTCAGGCACAGATTCTGCAGGGCATGATTTTTATTGCTTTTATTTGGAGGGGCCAGCGAAGCCCAGTCAATGTGCCTCCAGATGAGGCGGTTTCCTAGGAACTTGAGCTCTGGAAAAAGTGCTGTTGTGGTCTTCTTTTTGATTTTTGGTGCCCATTACAGGTGTAAGCTCAGCCCTTGGCGGAGCCCCGTTGGCCGGGAATGCCTTTGCTGGCTGGCAGCATGTTGCACCTATGCCAGATAATATTTGTCATGTCAAGATTTCCATCTCGTGGCCAGCAGGGCGACGGAGGGGATTGTGCCCCTCTGCTCTGCTCTGGGGAGACCTCCCCTGGAGCCCTGCGTCCAGCTCGGGAGCCCTCAGCACAAGGAGGACATGGACCTGTTGGAGCGGGGCCAGAGGAGGGCGACCAAAAAGATCCAAGGGCCGGAGCCCCTCTGCTCTGAGGCCAGGCTGGGAGAGTTGGGGGGGTTCAGCCTGGAGAAGAGAAGGTTCAGGGCAGAGGTGAC
>NW_009260612.1:833036-850957 GCF_000687185.1 Egretta garzetta
GAGAGGGGGTGGAGGCCCCATCCCTGGGACCATTCCAGGCCAGGTTGGCCGGGGCTGTGAGCAACCTGATGTGGTTCAAGGTGTCCCTGCTCCTGCAGGGGGGTTGGGCAGGGTGACCTCTGGGGGTCCCTTCCCACCCAAACCATTCTGGGATTCTATGGTTCTAAAACGGGCATGACCCCCCAGGCTGTGCCTTCTGCTGGCTCTGCTTGCTATTTTATTAACTTATTTTTTTTGCCAGACTGTTGTGCTGCCACATGCCAGTGTTTTGGAGAGGACCTTGGTGTCCAAAGGGTTTGGAGCGGTGGCGTGAGGATGGATGAGGAACTGGGGAGCACCTTGCAGGGAAGGATCACCCAGAGTGTCTTCCAGCCAGTTACCGCAGGAAAGGAAGGGTGACTCTAAGTGAGGATGGCTTAGTAGATTCTGTGGGAGCCTATATAATCTTCTGTGCTGGATTTTAAGTAAGGACACATCTACACCTTCAAGCTTTATTCATATCTTTCTCTGGTACCAGATTTTGTGGCACCCATCCTTAGAGCACCCTATGACTGTACCCCCAGCACCTCCACAACACCCTGGGACAGGCATGGGGCTTTCCCTGGGGGGTGCTGAACGCCGGAGTAATACTGTATTCTTGAAATGATTGATGGTCTTTAATTAGATAGCAGTAAGGAAAACCATCAGTACCGTTTCTCTCGGCAACAGCAGGTTAGAGGAGGCAGAGCTGAAACCCTGAACAGCTTGGTAGCCTCTGGTATGGTGGTAAGCCACGGAGGCGTCTTGGGTTGCTGTGCTTCCCGGGGCAGCCGTCTGTCGGCGGCACTTCTGTGCGTGCTGGCTCCTCCTCACCCGTAACTGATGTTAATGTGCACCAGTTGCTCAAATTTAAGGTGTTTCTACTTTGGTGAACTGCGGGGGGGGGGGCGGGGGGAAATAATATAAAGTGTCTGTATTCTAGTTCAGCACCCAAAGTGCAGACACATGTTCTTTTTCTGGGTAGACGTCATCTCAGAATATACTAAAAGCATTTATCCTGTTCTGGATGGGAATGTTACCAAAATAGTCTCAACATTCATACATGATTTCACAGTTGCCTTAGCTGATACAAATGCTTACAGCAACGTGATGGGATGCAGCAAAGAGCTGAGAAACAATCTCAAGCAGCTTTTCTTAATTTCATGTAGGGTCTGGCAGGATTTGCTTCTTAATTTGGTATTGAAGTTGGGAATTTCCAAGAGGTCTTGTCCTTCCCTCCTGAGGCTCATGGAACAGCTCTAGCAACTGTGCTGCAAACGCTCTCAGCATTGCTCGCAATTAAGTCATCGTCTTTTAACGGCTGCAGAGTTACAGTTGTGCAATTTTTCATTTTTTTCAGTTTTTATTGTGGTTCCTGCAGGTTGGAAAGGAGCACCAGGGGCAACCGGGGATATTTGCTGCACTTGGAAATAGTCGGTGGTAGGGAGAGGGCGCTCATGGGCTGGCGGGGTCTGTCAGGCTTGGTTCCTGTAGCATCTGCAAACAGTGCCATATGTATTTCATGTGAACTACTTCAGCATGCTAAGGCAAATGATTCTATTGGGAATCTTCTGTGTGCACACCCTTGCCGGGAGCCTGCCCAAGCCACCGAGCCGCTCCGGCCGTGGGCCTGCTCCCTCCCCAGCGGGCAGCGAAAGCCGTGCCCTGACTTCCACCGTTCAACCGAAAATTCACTTGGGTCCGAGCTGACCCCTTTCTGCCTGCATGTGTTTACAGTGCATCCTGTAGCGCTTGTCTCCAATTGCTTCTGGAAGTTATAATCTGAAAAATAAGCTGTTATTATCGAGCCACTATTCTGGTGGCTTTGGGGTCTTTTTTCCTTTCTGTTTTCGTGACTTTGGAAAGTTGTTATATGCTTTTTGCCTCCATTTGCCAGAGCTTGGAATGGATATAATGTTTACCTGTCTAACAATGTTGTGAAGCCTTTATTTCTATAATGAGGTGGTTTGAATACCTTAGGATCAAGGTACAACTTAATCCTAAATACAGTGTTGTATTTCCCCCCCCAAGTAGTTTTGCAGCCCTGTTATTTCTTCGAGCTTACCAGTCGCGCAGAGGCGAGGCGGGTGCAGCAATCGCAGCGGTCTGTGCCCTGTCCTCGGCCCGTCTCTGAACACAAACCTCGGAGGGATCGGGAGAAAGACAGACTCATGGCTCCATCTATTTCCACTTCTAGCAATTAGAGGAGGCTCAAGGCTATGCCCCTAAAATCAGGAGTATTATCAGCCAAGGATGAAGACCAAACACGAACCCAAACGGCATGAGCAATAGTAACGCCACATTGGGTTTTTTCTTGGTTATTCTAGAGATACTTGGACCAGGAAAGAAAGCAATTGCAGCAGAAAGCCTGTGGGCCAGGGTTAGATGATGATGCTATTGCTAAAATATTCTGTGTTTCACTCTAAGTGCTCTAAGGGCTAAAGTCAAAAACAATCTGAGGATTTTATTTCTTGTAAACAGGGTTAAAAAAAGAATTTATGCTTAGAATATAGCAATGGTAATAGAACTCTTGACATCTAGACCCTGATCCATCATCTATTCATGCTAATTGAAATTCTTTGATTCTTGGCATTAACCTCACTGACCAGGGGATCCAGGCACATAAAGCTCCTGTTATCCGCACTCCAGCATCCTCACTGGAAGTAACGGTGGAAAAGCGTGGTTGTGGTTTGGTTTTATTTCTATTTTTTTTATTTTAAGTAAACCCAAACCCTCATCTACAGTGGTTTCTAAGCAACAAAGCACAGGGAAAAAAACCCACCCAAACCACGAAGTAATTTCTGTTTCCTTCTATGTGCTTTTTTATAATGTTAAACAGTGGTGCTGGTTTCCCCTGACAGTGGTAGGGAGGCTCGGTGTAAGTCGGTGTTAATTCCTCTCTGCGATCTGCAGCTCCTCAGAGTGTTTGATTAAAAAGTCACCGGCTTCCCTGGCCCTTCCAAAGCATGAGGGAGAAGCGCTGGAATACGGCTAATTGAGCCTCATGCATTCAGCAATAGATCAAGAAAACATTCCGAGAGTTATTATCCTGGGAATAGGGCTCCGAGTTATTTACAGCCCAGGCCTGAATGAAGCAGAGAGCGCCACTAATGAACGGTGGGCTTAAACCCAGCCTTGCAAAGCTGACAGGAGCAATAGCCTGGGAGATGATAGCCCCTAGGCCACAGCTGTTTGAAGATTAAGCATCGTCACCATATTGTTGTTGTATAGCATTTGTTTGAGAAAAGAATCCCAGAATCCCAGACTGTCAGGGGCTGGCAGGGCCCTCGGGAGCTCACCCAGTGCCACCCCCCTGCCCAAGCAGGCTCACCCAGAGCAGGGGGCACAGGACAGCGGCCAGGCGGGGGTTGAAGATCTCCAGAGAAGGAGACTCCACAGCCCCCCTGGGCAGCCTGGGCCAGGGCTCCATCACCCTCACAGTCAACAAGTTCTTCCTCCCGTTCACCTGGAACCTCTTCTGCTTCAGTTTGTGCCCATGGCCCCTTGTGCTGGAGCTGGGCACCACTGGGAAGAGTCTGGCTCCGTCCTCGTGACCCCCACCCTTGAGATATTTGTCCGTGTTGATGAGATCCCCTCTCAGCCTTCTCTTCTCCAGGCTGAACAAGCCCAGCTCCCCCACCCTTTCCTTGTAGGGGAGATGCTCCAGTGCCCCCATCATCCTTGTTGCTCTCCCCTGGACTCTCTCCAGGAGTTCCTCATCTTTCTTGAACTGGGGAGCCCAGAACTGGACCCAGTACTCCACGCACTGTGAAGAGAAATCCTTCTACAAGGGCCTGAACTGGTGTACAACTTGGACATCTCTGGAGAGACAAACCCAAAGACTTTTACTCTGTTTAAATAAGTGGTAGCATTTCAAGAGCTGTACGAACGTCCAGTGGCTGCAATATCCCCTCTCGGGAGTGGAGGGTGAGGGGTATGGTAACAGCACGTGCCTACCATCCTTCCCCAGTCTGGTCTTCTCCCTTCCCGATTTTCCTGGTTAAGCCCATGGATTTTACTACCTTTTTCCCAATGTAATAGGAGTTGTATTTTCAGGGATTTCATGACTTCAGACAAATCTGTCTTGCCCGAAATGCCCAAATGGGGACCAAGTATTTACAAAAGGGTGTCATGAGCAGATGTTGTCTCTGCTAATTTCCTCCCTGTAATATCGAACCTGGTCGGCAGCAGCACCCCGTGACAGAGCCCTCCCTGCACAGCACCTCTGGTGTGAAAATTACTACACTTCTGGTGACTTTTCCCCCCTTGTATCTGGTCAGGTTTGGCCGTGTTGGAGCTGGTGCCGGTGCCTCTTGCCCCTCAGTTACTGGTGCATTCCCCACTGTCCCCCGCAGTGACCCTCAAACCATCCTGAGCCAGGGGACCAGCCCAGCATCCAGACCTGGCTGTCTCCTTGGGAATACTGCACCCAACACAAGACATGAGCAAACACCCCGAGGCGCGTGGATGTGCCTCAGAGTGCAAAGTTTTGACTTTCCTGGGTGCTGGGGAAGATAACCCCCAGTGCCCCCCAGCAGCCTTGCAGAGGGCGAGCTCCTCTCTGGCGAGGGCGCCCTGCAACCATTGCTGCTGCTCGGGGGCTCTCCCCAGCCTCTGAGTGCACCAAATCCCTTCGGGGTCTGCTGCTGCTCCAGGCGTATCGTCAGCACCGGGGCATGCAGACTCCTCCAGCAGTAATCCTGTAAGAACTGGTGCTTTGGGGCAAATCTGTGAGATGTGGTGCGGTGTTAAATGCAGAGAGAGCGCTAGCTGGAGGCGTTTCATATGCCCTTCTGGCCAAGACTTTGGTCTGAACCTCTGGATTGTGGCCATGCTGATGCATGGTTCTCTCTTGGCAGCGTCACCAGCCTTCTTCTCTCTGCTTGGGAATTTTTTCCGTATCTGAGGATCAGTTCTGAGACCCTTCAGTGCTGCCAGGATCAGGCAGCTCCTGCCCGCAGGCAGGATGGTCCCCGGAGCTGGCTGCCGGAGCAGCTCGCCTGGGCTGTCTCCCTCACTGGGGACGCTCTGGAGGCTCCGTGCCACCGCCACGCACCTTGGGGCTAACACCCCCTGCTCCTGGAGGCAGCGCTGGGCCCATCTCTGAAGCTCTTTGCAACCTGCATGGCTTCTGGGCATGCGTCCTTCACCCCAAATGCATTTTGTTGAACTTCCCCAGTGGCGTCCCCAATGGTCCATGGGTAGGGTGGCGGCGCTGACCAGAGACACCCTGCCGGTCGGCACCGACCCCAGTGTTTGTGCTGCCCAAGTGTGGGATCTCCCCACCCCGGGCACTGTGGAAGAGCATCAGGGATGGAGGCCACCGTGCAATTTGTTTAATTGCTTTTGGCCTGGTACGTTGCTTTGTAGCTGCCAGTAGGACACAGCCAAGTTTGAGCAATCTCTTCGTTTACCAGTGCCATTTAGATTTTTGCTTTTAGGGCTTCAAAGTGCTGTTAACTTCCCTCGAAGTGCATGGTGTTCTATTTAAATGACTGGCTTGGTTGCTGTGAATATTTTCCACTTTAAAATACGTTGTTAAAAACTTGTGATGAGAAAATTAAAACACATTAGGAGAGTCAGAAATCATCCATCAGTCCAGCTCATCTGCAGACTACAGAGCTGTCCCTTTATTTATGTTGTGTGTAAGATCTGGCTGACTTCAAACCCCTAGTTTTATAAAAAAAAAAGTGATCCTCAAAGATTCCCATAATTCATGCCCTGGATGTAAATAAACGCCACTCGTTATTTTGGTTCCCTGATGGCAGCAAAGTTTGCAAAATTGCAGTGTTTTCCTCAGAATAGCGTTTGGATTAGCAGTGTGGCATCTTTAATGTCAGCTTCCCCGAGATGCTGGGCTGTGGCTGTGCTGCCAGCGCGTTGCTCACCTTTTAAACACAATGTGCATCTTCCTAGCGGAAAGTTTCCTCTACGGGAGGGGATGAGGAGGTGGTTTCGTCTGCTTTCTTCCCGCAGGAGATGGAGCCCTCTTTCCCAAGCCTATGGACTTCCCAAGCCTTCCCTGCTCTGTACTTCTGCTTCTCCAGGGCGTACGTTTTAAGGAGAAGCAGATACGAAATGTTTGGCATGGAGGATGCTGGGGGCTGGATGATGAGTGTGGAGTTTGGCTGGATGCAATCCTGACCCGAGGGGGTGTCCGGGGAGGAGGCAGAGGGGTTGCACTGGGCAGACCCGCCTGCTCCATCCCATGCCAACGCCTTCGGGTGAAGCAGCACTGGGCTGTCCTTGGCAATCCCTGAAGAGCAGCTTTCTTCCTTGTCTTTATCTTAAGGTTACCTTTATTTAAGGTTATCACGACATGTCACAACACGCGGGAGAAGGCAAGCTGTGTTGCCTAAACATTTAGGAAGGTACTAGAGGAGAGCAGATGTTGAGGTTGGAAATGCTGATGGTCAACGCAGCTTAATTTTGTGGTGATGCCATGGTACGGGGCAGCCTGCAGCCCGCACGCCAACCATCTGCCCTGCCCTCCTGCCCTCCGGACCCCGTGTCCGCACGGGGCGCTCCCCACCTGGAATGGCAGGTCCCACCTGGAACGGCAGGTCCCACCTCCTCAGCCTCTGTTTGCTGTTGGACACGCTGGTGCTAGGCCATATGCTTCATCTCATGGCTTTTTTTCTGCTTTTCCTTCTGCAATAGTCTTTTTGTCATTAGGACTGGGGATGGTGCATGCAAGGATGCTCTGTATTGAAGCTGTTGTGCCAAGAGTCGGAACTCCTCGTGGGGAGGAGTCATCGTTTCCACCAGCATGCCAAGTGCCTATGTCGAATACTTTATAATATTATTCCTTTTTTGATTTTTAATAGAACGTACCTAAACTTTGTGTTTATACATGGGGAATATCTCCTGAGCATGGCATTGTGGTCCTGAACAAAGCGAGCTTGTTTCCCCTTTTTGTTTATTTGTTCCTGTGTTTTAGCGTAGATGTTCTTCAGCAGTAATAACAGGGTGAGGAGGAATACCAGGCACCTCCCACAGGTCTCTCTTCTAGCCCCTGCTAATTGCGTGACAGATTTTTTCTCTAAATTGTTCTTTACCTAGAAGTATCAGTAGAGAAGTTGTTCTTTTTTTTTCCCCCCTTATGGAGAACTTAATTACTAATTATGCCAGTTGTTCTGTTGCTTGGGTGTTTTATGATGTGGGCCTTCATTGCCTGCTAAAGCACCAGCCGTGGTGCTTTTCCCTGGGCTTCCCCAGCACGCAATGTTCTACTCAGGAGCCGTGCCTGCTTGTTTCTTCTGTTGGTATCAACACAGAGAAAAAGACTTGGACAGACGGAAAAATCACCGCTTGTTTTCTTTTCAGGCTCAGCCCTGGCAGGTACGATAGGGCAGGAATACAACGATCTTCCCAATGGCAGAACGGCCACTTCAGGGCACTTAGAGGCCATTTGGCTTCTAATAAAAGACATAGTTTGTGAAGTGCAACCTTCCCTTCGGAAGCGCCGGGAGGACAGGCAGGACAGGGACGCGCAGCGTTGCCTGCTGATTTCTCACTGCCGCCCGCCCGCGGATCAGGGGAAACCCCTGGAAACTGGTGCAGCCTCATCTGTGAGATTTAAGGCACCAACCTGATGGCATCCAAAACGCTTGCAGTAGCGCCAGAAAGGCTTCGGTGTTCACCCCAAACGCAGCACAAGGTCAGTGTTTCCAGGCAATTCAAAACGGGATGAAAAGAGTGGGAAGAAGCAGGCAAAAATGAACATATTGCAGATGGGCGGTATTGGCGCCAGGTTCAGTGCTGTGAAGCAAGGAAGAAGAGAACAAGGTGAGGGGTTTTTTAATGTTTAAAAAATATTTTTTGTTTTAAAAATATTTAAGAATTTATTTTAATTTTTTAAATTTAAAAAATTTTAAATTTTTTTCTTTTGTTTGTTTAAAAAAAAAGATTTTTTTTTAAACAAACAAAAGAATTCGATAATCAGCTGATGTTAAGCCGAGCACCAAACACCAGTGACATGCAGAAACAGACCCCCCCATCTGCCAGACTGCACAGCAGGTATGGGTATTCAGCGCGGGGCAGCACGGGGGGCAGTCCCACCAAAGTCGTGCCCACAGCCACACGGCAGCTTGCCCCCTTTGTAGCGAAGGGTTACCTAGACGTGAGGTCTCCCAATACGCCTGTACATAGGCAGAACCTGTCCCCACTTCATATTAAAATTAGTTTCCAGAGGTCATTTCCATAAGTCCCTCCCGACTGCGCATGCTCAGTGATTTGAGTCCCAAGTGCCAGACGCTTTGCTCTCCTACCTGCCTTCCCAGGCCCGTAACAAAGATGGGCCATTGGCTGCTCATCTCCCCTCTCCCACACTCCCTACAGCGCTAGTTTCTTATCTATAGTTTACTTCATATGATTAGCAAGTTAATCTAAAGCACAATGCTAGCAATTTAAGATGGATCTCCAGTTGGCTTCACAAAGGTCCCTTTGTTAACCCCTTAGCCTCCCTTCAACCAGTAGAACAGGGAATTGAGACTTTTCAGCGAGTCACAGAAGTAGAAAAGCCGGCTGTGAGCTGCAGCACCAGCAGTTCTCCCCACCCCGGGGACGTGACCGTACCCTTGGCAATGGTTAAAGTTCTGGAGGATTATTAGTTAACATATTCTAACAGATGCACAATTAAGCCAGGGAAAATATTTATCGTACCAAGTAAAAGATGGGGAGGGGTGCGGAAAGAGGCACCCGTGGGCACCAAGGAGAGCGATGCGAGGGCTTCCCCCAGGGATGGCGCGAGGTGAGCGGCCGCGCGGCCTGTTGGAAGAGAACATGGAAATGAGGAGAGAATTGATGTCGAGCAATTGCGTGGCAAGCAAAGCTTTTACTTATCCTCCAGACTGTGAGGAAACTCTTAAAATTTGATTGTACCAAGCTATAATTCTTTCTGGAGTCAGTAATATTCTGGGGCACGCTCATGGGAATTGAGGAGTTTGCAGAAGTTCATTTCGGAAGTTAACTTCAAAATTCTGGCTTGAATTGTTTAGAAACGGAGGAAAGCTTACTAGGCATTCACTGACGACAGGCTTCCTCACGACTCAATAAATAAACTGGCACATAATCTTGGTTTTCCACTAAAATAAAAAAAAATACATTTACAAACTGCAAATCTCTGAACCTTGCTTATCTCCAGGCGCGTGCGCGAGGACACGTCCTGCCCACAGCTTCCTCGGGCATTCGCAGAGCAATTTGGCTGTTCCCGTAAATTCACTTTTGTTTTGCTGGCATTTAACAGCAGTAATTTATAGCTGCAAGCTACTGAAAAGTAAAGAAAGTCTGTAAACAAATAAAGCTCCTCTTTTAATGTGATCTGCTAGTTAAAAAAAAAAAAAAGTACAATTATCCTTAATTTTGTTGTAACTGTCCTTTAAATGTGACACTTAAAAACTGAATTCTTACTTCTTTAAGGCTTACCTTCTGTATCCTCAGTGTGAAAGTATGGTTTGGCTCACTGTTCAGCACAAACAGAAACCTGAAAATAAAATCAAATGTGCCCGTGGGTATAAAGCAGCAGCGGTTAAGGCCAGGCGCGTGGCGGGGTCAGGGTGCAGCCACGGCCCGTCCCACGGGGGAGCTCGTTCAGTCGGCTGAGCCCCGTCCTCGGGGGACCAGGCCTCCCTGTTAAACAGCCAGAAATATCAAAACTTTATGTTATGATGAACTGCAAGAGAGCAAAGGCTCGCTTCTGCTGGTTTAGTGAACAGGGTTTGCTCAACTCTTGCAAACCTCAAGCCTTGCCGTGCTCAGCGCCGGGTTCGGGAAGGGTGCGGGCTGACGGGGAGCTCTCGGGGGCCACCCGTGTGCGTGGGCTGGCAATGAAAGCTGGCAGGCAAGCTGGTCAGATGGGGCCTCGGCAGCAGCGGGAAGGCGGTGCTGAGCTGGGCTGAAGCGTGGCCAGCGCCAGCCGCAGCCGTAGGTGGGGGCCTGGGGAGGTGGTCACGACAAGAAAACGCGCTGGGGATCTTGCTGCAGCACTCTGCCAGCTGCCCGTCGCTTGCGGCTCAGGGCTTGGCCGCCTTTTCCATGGGATATCCTTTCCATGAATTCACACCACTTCCCCTTTCCAAATTCCATTTTTCATTGAAAAGATATTGTCAATGATATGGCTACACCTTCCCAAACTCGGCCTTTCCCGGTATCTTTAAATCCCAGTGCCACCACCACTACAAGGTCTTTCCACAACAGCGTACTGCTACAAACAACAGAATTTATGGGAACAATTTCTCACGTTCATCGAAGGGAATGATAATGTTTGTTTTGTTTTATTCAGTGACAAGGTGAACACTGAGTAAAAGTGTTTTCCTGCAAGTCCGCTGTACACCTTTTGTTCCTAGGAATGTGGCCAGATGTTTGGGAGGAATATTACTCTGATTTCAAGAGTCATTCAAGTTCAAGAAAGACGAGGAACTCCTAGAAAGAGTCCAGAGGAGAGCTACCAGAATGATAAAGGGACTGGAGCATCTCCCCTACGAGGAAAGGCTGAGAGAGTTGGGCTTGTTCAGCCTGAAGAAGAGAAGGCTGAGAGGGGATCTCATCAACGCATACAATTTAGCAGGGGGGTTGGACTAGATGATCTCCTGAGGTCCCTTCCAACCCTTACGATTCTGTGATTCTGTGATTCTGTGATTATCATGAGCTCTCCGTTGCATTGCATTAGTGAAATAAGTTTTACCTATTTACCGCTGTTCCAGTTCTGTTGTCTTCTGCAAATCTGATCAGTACCGATTTTCACGGCTTCTTCCAAGCCAAGGATCAACGCACACAGTAGCCTAGAGCTACCCATCAATTCCTGCAGAGATGGGATTGCTCGGTGGGCTTTCCATCCGGAGACCGGCCACCGAGAGAGCGCTTAATTGTTTAAAGACCATTGTATTGATTTTGTATTTTTCTACTTTCTTAGTTAAGAAACTGCATGGTATTGATTCAAACCCCAAGTATATTATGTCAGCGCTGTTTCATCTATCGCCAAAGGGTGCAACCTTCTCCAGTCAAGAAAGCTGTCGGATTATTTCTGCTGTAATTAGTTAGCACAAACTAGTGTTAGCTGTCATTCTTTGCATTGTTCAAAATAATTATTTAGCTACATTTTTAGCCCTTCCGATACTTGAACCAATTTTACTCAGATCAAGAAGAAACTACATTTTCTAGATAATTTTTTTTATACTTTTAAAGTAGCTCTAGGTGATCACTTTTCTTTCCGTTTTCCAGATTTCCCTGCCATTCTTTTTTTTCCCCTGTTATTTCCTAACAGTTTAAAAATACTTGATTTTCACAGGTGCTATTTAGTAGCCTTTCCAGTAACTTATCTTTTTCTGGATAAACAGCCTGCCAGCTGTTAGGAGCACAGGCATCCCTCGAGCACACGCATCCCTCTTCAAACACCAAGGAGAAATAGGCAGCGACGCTGTTTTTTCATCTTATTGACAATCATACTGGTTTTGTCTGCATAGCCATGAATACAGTTTTCAAGATCCCTAACGAGCTTTTAAAAACAAACACGTGGTCTTGTCTCTGCTCACAGAGTTTTTTCAGGTACGGTATCTTATCAGAATTCATCAGAATTCCTGGTTTTGTACATATTTTCATATTTCCATTCTCTTCCTTGTTTATCCTGAGTGCAGGGCTGATTTCTTGGCCAAAAGACTCTTTTGGGCTCAAAAGCTCTTAATTAGCACTCTGGTATGAATGATAAAGCCGCTTCTTCAAACTGTGGCTCATGCCAGGCCCTGCTGGATCGCTGTGTGTGCATCACTGCGCTGTTCTTCTGTCTGCATTTGAGGGACGCAACCAAGCCCTGGTCTCCCCGTGCCCAGCAACCACCTCTTGCTCCATGGTGACTCTCCTTCATTCTCTCAGCTGGGGTTTGACTCGAAATCACTGCCCTGTTTTCATAGAAACACAGAATGGTTTGGGTGGGAAGGGACCCCCAGAGGTCACCCAGCCCAACCCCCCTGCAGGAGCAGGGACACCTTGAACCACATCAGGTTGCTCACAGCCCCGGCCAACCTGGCCTGGAATGGTCCCAGGGATGGGGCCTCCACCCCCTCTCGGGGCAACCCCTGCCAGGGTTTCACCACCCTCACTGGAAAGAATTTCTTCCTTAGATCCAGCCTAAACCTCCCCTGCTTCAGTTTAAAGCCATCCCCCCTTGTCCTGTCCCAGCTGGCCCTACTAAAAAGCTTGTCCCCCCCTTTCCTCTGGGCCCCCTTTAAGCCCTGACCGGCCGCACTCAGCTCTGCCCGCCGCCTTCTCTTCTCCAGGCTGAACACCTCCAACTTTCTCAAACTGCGTGTTTGGCACCGCTCGGGGTTAGGGATCGCTGTCCTTGGCTCAAGGAGCTCTGTGGCTGCCTGGACATCAGTTGCCAGCTTTTGACTTTGCGTGGTAGCACAGGGTTAACACCGCATAGAGATACCTCTCTCTCCACCAGTTTTTAGGAAAGCAGCCAAACCGAATCCAAGGACCTAAATTAAAAATATTTTTCTACCAACATTTGGATTCTGCATCAAATAAAGAGAAGAGGTACTGGCAGGTGATGCTCATTAACACATAGCAAAATTCCTTTTCCATGTATGACCAAAAATCTTCAAAGCAAGGAAGACTGCTAAATCTTCTCCTAAACCAAACCACCCCCCCATGCCCTCTGGGTCGTGTGCTTTCAGATCTTTGGTTGTTCTCTGTGCCTGCTCTCAGCAGCAGGCAGGGCAGAATTCTCTCTGGGTTTGGATGCTTTCCCCCCTCCCGGTGTGCTGAAGCATGGCAGTGTCCCTGCCAGTCGCTGCCAGGGGTCTGCCAACACCGTCATCTGAAATCTTGATTACCTGAATACATCTAAGGGAGAGACTTGCTTCCAAATTACAGCTGGGGGCTTGGTTTATTTTCTGTGGCCATTGCATCCAGCTGCCAGTTTGCATACGGGCAGCGTTGTGGGTCTGGATCGCACCCGTGCCCCTGAATTCACAGGTGTTTTCTGACCACTTCCCCGACCCTCCTCTTTCTTCCTCCTCTAACGCCTTCTTGCCCCTCCTCTCCCCTGTCCTACAGGTGCTCGGGTAGGTCTCAAAGTTGCACCTTTAAATACCAGCCAATTCAGATACTGGAGAATCATATTCACAACCTAAAATTAGGCTTGTGAGTTTGGAAATGCCGTCCTCAGCAATTCCTGGGAGTACTGGCGTAGAAAATACGGGCTGAAACTGCAGGGCAGCCTGAGAAGCCCATCTCGTGCGTGCCTTCAGCGGGCAATATTTCTGCTCATTTCTGGTTTATGGTCGAGAACCTGGGTGTGCTCCCAGGGGAGGAGGGGGCCCCGCGCAGCTCTTCTGATTGGGCTGATCAAAGAAATTGGGGGGGGGTTAGGCTTGTTTCTGAACTACCTTTTTGAGTTTAGTTGTTTTGGGGTTTTTTGCTGAGTTTCACTTTGTCTTTCTGAGCCAGCTGCACTTTCTAAAGAAGGAATGATGTTCTTTGTAGTCAAATTTTCATGCCATCAGTCTCCCGGAGCACTCGCAGCTGGGGAGCACAGAATAGGAAAGTGGCAGTTAGGAAGAAAAGCTGGTGGCACCCGCGTATGGATGCATTCGTATCGTTAGTGACGCCACCAACTCAACAGCGCAGCGTGCGGGGGGGCGGCGGTGCAGGGCCCCCCTCAAAACCTGTGCATTTCCAGAGGCGCCGTCAGTGCCGGCTTGCTGCTGCAGCCTGAGCCTAAGGTCAGCTCCATTTGAAATGTAAGTAATTGCTCTCCAGAGTTTACAGGAGATGCCGATTTCTTCATCTTGAGTTTCTTTGCGCTTTTGCTGATCCTTACTTCTACAGAAAGCAAAGAGGGAAGCAAATAGCAGTGAACAACGAAGCTGTGTTAGTGCTTACCTAACGGTGGGATGGGGAGATAGGGGGTTCAGGGGTCTCCCTTTTTCAGGGCACAAAACACCCCTGTAACTTTTCCAGGCATAATATTTAGATTTTTTTTTTTTTTTATCCTCTTTCTTTCCTGTTTTTAGCATGCTGTTGCACATCTCAGTGTCAGAGCGGCTACAGCGCTTTATTGATTTCTCTGCTTGTTCAGAGCAGCATCAAGCCCTGGTGGGCATGCATAAACAGGAGAGGAGGTCCGAGGCACGCAGGGCTGCTCCAGAATCGCCTGTACAGGGATTACCCTTGCCTGAAGAAGTATTTGTAACTTCTATTGAATGGGAGTTCAAAACCACTGAGCATTTTGTACGGTCTAATAATCTGGCCTGGCTCTCATCAAAACCCTTTGTGCCCGGAGGAAGGTGGGCTCTGCCCTCCGCTGCAGTGGTAATTAGGCAGACCAAGACATCGATACGCCCTTTCCCCCTCCAACACTTCTCAATGACATTTGATGAGAAGATGAGCATCGCAAACCAGTTAAGAATAACACATATCATCTGGGGGGTTGCTGACTGCTGTGGGGAACAAGACTAATTTGGGATCCAGGCTTGGAAGTTACAGGGTTTCCCAGACCAAGTTATTCAAACAGGTACTGTCATTCTTTTCTTCCAGTTGCACTTGCAGTAGTGATGGGCTGGGAGCTGGCTGTAGCATCTCTAGAGAGATGCAGGACAGGGAATTGGCTGTGGAGGGCCAGTGAAAGCCCAGCTCTGGCCATGCCCTGGGGACGGGGCTGGAAGCAGGACCCCTCCAGGGATCCCCGTGTCCCCAGCAGGCGCTTCCTGGGCCAGAAGAGCACCCAACTGGCATGGAGTTAATTAACCTGAACACCGTTTTGCTCCTACAGATTTTGTAGTGCAAACAGAATTTTTACTTTGAGGCCTCCTGGGCCTTTCTCAGACCTTCCCAGCTGCTCAAATGCCATTTTAGTTTGCCTTGAAAATCCCAGCAGCCAGACTTTGGTTGAATGTGATGCAGGGCTCAGTGGAAGGTACCACATGGATCATCACGCCCTTTGTCTTTGCACCATTAATAAATGCATGGGGGGCAGAGAGAGAGACCTCTCTATATAAAGTTTTTCCAAAACTTTCATTTTCCATAGACTTTCAGCATATTTGAGCTAAGAAGCCCTGACAAGATCAAGGAGAGGCAGCAGCTAAAGCCAACTGTTACCACTCTTGATGTAGCTCAGCCGCACATGGGAGCCCCTTCCCAGGCTGTCAGGGCAGACGTGCCGATGCGGGATGATGGATGAGGGATGAGGGATGTGGGATGCAGGATGCTGCCCCATCTGTCCTAGCCGGCGGATGGAGTTCGCACGCCTTCATGCATGCACGTTCTGAGAACATGGCTTCATAGCCCAGCCTACGACTAATTTAGCTAATTAACAGGCATTATGGAAAAGCAGCCACCATCTCACAGGCCACTGAAAACCATCATGACAATGAACTGACAGCTTCCCTTACAGCGCCTTCCTCCTGAGCACGCATCAAATGTTTGTTAGCAAAATATCTCAAATGCTCTGCAGTGGAGACAGGACTCGGGTTCATATCTTGATTTTGAAAGATTAAATATTTGGCCTGTGCCATAGAAAGTAAAGGTTTTCAAGTCTGGTAATTCAGAAAAAAAACACATTAATACTAAAAAATAGCTTTCTAATCCCATGAATTCTAAGTGCTTTTCAATCTGACAGAAATTTTAATGCATTATCAATCCTTTTTTACTGGTTAAGTGTTTTCCAAATCATAAAATTTTTAGTTTGTAGGTTAAACTGCAGTTAAAAATTGTGAATGTCATTCCAGAAGCATGAAACTGGTGAGGAGGAGTGTTCCATGCAGTTAAATACCTGCGAGACTTGCAGGCACCTATGCATCCGATAGTGTCAACCTTAGGTCATAGATCATTAGATTGGGACAGAAACCCCATGGACCAGTACAGACTGGGGGCTGACCTGCTGGGAAGCAGCTCTGCTGAGAGGGACCTGGGAGTCCTGGTGGATGACAAGCTGACCATAAGCCAGCAGGGTGCCCTGGTTGCCAAGAAGGCCAATGGCATCCTGGGGTGCATTAAGGGGAGAGTGGCCAGCAGGGCGAGGGAGGTTCTCCTCCCCCTCTGCTCTGCCCTGGGGAGACCCCACCTGGAGCACTGGGTCCAATTCTGGGCTCCCCAGTTCAAGAAAGATGAGGAACTCCTAGAGAGAGTCCAGAGGAGGGCAACAAGGATGATGGGGGGACTGGAGTATCTCCCCTAGGAGGAAAGGCTGAGGGAGCTGGGCTTGTTCAGCCTGGAGAAGAGCAGGCTGAGAGGGGATCTCATCAACACCGACAAATATCTCAAGGGTGGGGGTCACGAGGACGGAGCCAGACTCTTCCCAGTGGTGCCCAGCACCAGGACAAGGGGCCATGGGCACAACCTGAAGCAGAAGAGGTTCCAGTTGAACGGGAGGAAGAACCTGTTGACTGTGAGGGTGATGGAGCCCTGGCCCAGGCTGCCCAGGGGGGCTGTGGAGTCTCCTTCTCTGGAGATCTTCAACCCCCGCCTGGCCGCTGTCCTGTGCCCCCTGCTCTGGGTGAGCCTGCTTGGGCAGGGGGGTGGCACTGGGTGAGCTCCTGAGGGCCCTGCCAGCCCCTGCCACTCTGTGATTCTGTGATATACTTTTAAAATTAAACAGAAATTAAGTGAATGAATCAGCCCAAAGAATTCTTTTTAAAGCTGCCTATAAAAGAAAACAAATGAAATGCTTGTAATTGCCGTTATATTAGCGCTTATCCCCAGGTAATTTTTGAATGTTGTCTTGCACAGAAGAAATTCCCGTTGGTAATGATGACGACAGACCTGCAGCGCAGTAAATGGATTTCAGCCTACTGTTTTCCAGTAGAAAGGATGACCCTCAGAATCCAACATCCCAGACGCCGAGATTGCTGATTGGAAAAGGGGGGTAAGGTTGCACAGCAGAAAATAGGCGATCTAGGGCAAATTGTCCAGAGGAGAGCTGCAGCCCGCGGGGCAGGCGGAGGACCTGGCCACCCAGCAGGTCCCCTTCTGCCAGGCTGTGCTGGCTTTGGCGGAACAGGGAAGGGATCCCCGCAGCGGGGTGGGAAAGCCGCGGCTGGGAACGTCAGAAAGAGCAAAGGCACAGAGCTATTAAATGGATGGAAGTTGCGCAGTCGTGTTTCCTCGCCTCTTGATCTGTGCCGCCATGTCTTCTGTTAATCAACCCTTAGGGCTCCCATATTTATATTTACTCCATTTTAATTTTTAATGCTCTTTTGTAATGGGGTGCTTCAGATATTCCTTATTCCCACATTTGTGGCATCAAGATGCCATCTCCTTATTTATTTTAACCATGGTGTTCTCAGTGAGTATTTGGGTTTAGTTTTGCATGTTTCAATTTAACTATGTTTAATACAGATCTAGCTAAGAGATGTCAAATGTGAAGCAATGTGATGAAATGGTTGCATTTCTGCCTCTAGTAATATTCTTTTTATCTCTCCTTCTTCACTTTTCCCACTCTTTTCTCACTTTAATATGTGCTGAAAATACATCAGCAGCGTGCTTCAGTTCTTGAAAAGGTGCAATAATTATGTCTCATTTGTTGAATTCCTTTTACTCTTTCTTTGCCTACAAACAACTTCTTACCAGTATTCCCAGAATGGCACAAAGCAGTGCTAATAGAAATAATACAAAAAGATGCACAAAGTAGCTGAAACTGAACTTTCGGGGGCGGGGGAAAAGAGGTGGAAATTAGAATCATAGAATCCCAGAATGTTTTGGGTGGGAAGGGACCCCCAGAGGTCACCCAGCCCAACCCCCCTGCAGGAGCAGGGACACCTTGAACCACATCAGGTTGCTCACAGCCCCGGCCAACCTGGCCTGGAATGTTCCCAGGGATGGGGCCTCCACCCCCTCTCGGGGCAACCCCTGCCAGGGTTTCACCACCCTCACTGGAAAGAATTTCTTCCTTAGATCCAGTCTAA
>NW_009260612.1:851172-861895 GCF_000687185.1 Egretta garzetta
GATGCAGCCCAGGGTAGGGTTGGCTTCTGGGCTGCCAGCGCCCATGGCCGGCTCATGGCCAGCTTTTCATCCATCAGTGCCCCCAAGTCCCCCTTGGCAGGGCTGCTCTCCGTCCCTTTATACCCTAGCCTGTGTTGATACTGGTGGTTACCCCGACCCAGGGGCAGGACCTTGCACTTGGCCTTGTTGAACCTCACATGGTTCACCCAGGCCCACCTCTCCAGCTTGTCCAGGTCTCTTTGGTCTCTTAGTCTGTTAGTCTGTTGTTAATCTGGCACTCTATTAAAGGCAGAACAAGATGCCATCTAATTTCACTTTTCACCCTAAATACAAAGTTTTGGGGAAAGGCAGGCACAGGTCAGTGCTGTTACTGCTGTCGTTGGTAGGCAGATGTGGTGCCTATCTACCACCAGATGGGGTTCCTCAAGTTCCCATCACTTGATGTGGGAAGACAAAACGTGCCCACAAGTGCTTCTTCTAGGGCCAACCAGGACCAGTGGCTGAAGCGTGGGACCAGTGGCTGAAGTGTGGTACCAGTGGTGCTTCCCAGATCCAACCAGGTTCACGTGTGTTTGCAGGGTGCCCATGGTGCATCTTCCCTTCGTCACAGAAACCTGTGCCTGGGAGGCACCAAGGGTGACCAGGCGGGGCCACCCCTTTGCACTGACCCAAGGTCAGCAGCATGGGTGTAGGTCAGGTCGCCCTCCTTGGACAACACTAGAAGTTCAGGTGTGCATCATGGACCCTCAGAAGGGCAAAGCCATGCATCTTAGCTGATGCTAAGCCCAGCTGAATGGATTAAGATCCACTTAATTAGCTCAGGCTGCCAAGGGCTAGGAAAGGACCCGTTAAAAGCTCCTATTTGACATCTCTGGTAACCTATTAAGCTGTGAAAATGTGCTGGTGCAGCTGAGCCCCTCTGGCCGACATTAGTCTAATCCACACAAACAAATGAACAAACAAACCCCAACATAAACCAAACCATCACCCTGCAGGGAACACGAGGATTTTGCTGCTTCCTTGGCCACTCTGCTGCCCTAGTGTTATCCCTGAAATCCAGCCTAAGTTACCTTTGCTTTCACTCAACCTTATGTCATCTTGTCATAGAGTAGAATCACAGAATGGTTTGGGTTGGCAAAGCCCTTTCAGCTCCCCCAGCCCAACCGCCCCCCTACCCCTGCCATCCCACCCCCAAACCCTGGCCCTCAGCACCGCCTCTGCCCGGCTGTTAAATCCCCCCAGGGCTGGGGACTCGACCCCTTCCCTGGGCAGCCCCTTCCCGTGCTCATCATTTTCCCAGAGGATGCAGAGGTGAGTTTGTCCTCCTTTACGTGACACCCTTTCGCATGTGGAACAAGTGCAGTCCTGGGTGCCGCAGTCCCCTGTCCCCCCAGGCCTCAGCTGCTCTCCATGCGTGTCCACCGCTGGAGCAGGACCCCTGCCCCTCTCCCCACCTCGTTCCTAGTTCAGCAACACAACTTCTCAGAGCCGCAGCACCCTCCTGCTCCCACCAGCAGAGAGGTGAAGGGCTCAAGCGTGGCTGGAGGTGCCTGTTCTAACGGGAGGGTTTTCCCAACCTTGGTACTCCAAAGACAAAAGCTTTTTGTTGGAGGGCACCACAGAGCAGGGCAAGCAAGCTGGTCCGTGGCCAGTGGGAATTGTGCCTTCCCGGTGCGACCACGGCTGCTGGGTGCCGGGGCAGTGCTGCCGGCCGTCTCTACCGCCTCCGTAAATGGGAATGGGCACGGAATATAAGGAAAAGGCACTTCCTTCAGTAACGCTGTGGATCAGCTTTCCTATGACAATTTTGCAAAGCCCATGCTGTCTTCAGCGTGTCCTGCTAACGGCACCATTTTAATTTATCTTTTTTTACTGAAGTACTGTAGCTGGGAAACAGGAACGGATTCTTTTCCCGTCCTGAGGAGTCAGATTCCTAGGCTTTGGACTTTTTCGGCTATTTTGCCGATGCTTTACTGACATTACATCATGAAAAGGAAGTTTGATTTTACTTTCACTTGTTCCATGATATAATGAGTTCTCAGTTGAATTAAATATTTTTAAAACATATTTTTGTTTTGGTGACACTTGGATAATTAAGGCAATTGCATCTTCAGGTAAGGAGCTAAAATTTAAATCAAGTGAGGGCTTACCAGAATCTTTTCAGTAAATGTGTTTTGAAGGAAACTGTTCTGAACAGAATGATTACATTTTCACATTTCCATTAATACTTTTCCTGGATGTTTATCCACTCAACAAGTAGCATGCATGGATGAAGAGGTGCAGGCAGAAACTGGAAAGCCAAAGTGATCTGTGTTTTCTCCACCTGTTTGAAGTCTGAAGATGTGGAGCTGGTTAGGGATTGCTTGCTGGTGAAGCGTCAGGCTGCAAAGGCAAGTAGCGGCTTCATAGGTTTTTCCCAGGAAAAGCAGCCGCTGTTTAATGCAGTGAGCTGGCCTTGAAGATCCTGTGCACAGTTTCACTTTGCCCTGCTGGTTCCCAGCTCTGGCCAACCGGCCCCAGTCCCAGGGGCAAGCGCTGTGGCCGAGGCAGTGGTAGAGAGGCCAGAGGCACAGCCAGAGCAAAGCCGTGCTGAAACTCCACCAGAACTGCCAGCTGCAGCCTCACGAGTCCATAGTTATATCCCCGTGTCCCCAAAATGACAAAGCCTTTCACTTGTAGGCAGCAAAGCTCACAGCCCTTGGCAGATCCAAGCCTTGGCAGGTCAGCTATTCCAGCCGGAGGAGCCGTCGTGGCCAGCCCAGGTCACATATCCCATTCTCCTCCGTGTATGCGGCAGCTATTGGTCCTCAAAGCCGAAGGGCAGCTCCTTCCACTGCAAGGATCGGAGAGTGCCCCAAAGGGCTTCTGGGCGCCGGAGCCGATCAGTGGGGAATGCACTGGGGAGCTCCGCATTTCAGCAGCCACCACTCCCTTACAGAGCAAAGTGGCAACACTACTGGGTTTAAAGCAAAAATCTTTTTCTGTTATTTTCCATCGTCAGGGTGTTCAGAGCTCAATAGTTAAGTAGCTGGAGGGAAAATGAGAGAGGGCTGGTGTATTCCACAAGTCCCTCACTGAAGCAGCATAGCGTATACATTAAATAAATATTAAATGGCAATAATTAACTAAGCTATGACCAAGTATATCAAACATAAAATCTACACAAAAGTACTTCAATGCTCTTTCTCTGCCTAATTGATTCATTCAATAAATCCATTAGAAAGACATTGAAAGGGTACTTGAATTACAGAAGTAAGGACAATGCCAAAAGTGGGGAGGAAGGTGGGGAGATACCTGCAGGTGAAAATCCGAAGCTCAGTATAGGCAGATAAACTAGCCAGTTATCCAGGTCAAAATCTTGCATAATAATATAATGAAAGCTGTGAAAAAGGAAAAGCCAGGGACCAGGTCTGCCCTTCTGCTGTGTCAGGCTGAGAACCGAAATATCCCAACACAGCTACTTGTCTTAGAGAGTGAAAATGCAGATACAAGCCTGTTGTGTAATATCATCTGTCACCACCCATGCGGTCTTTCATCTCTGTCTGAATGTTATCCTCCGGTGATCACACCAAGGAACAGGTTCAGTACGAGAATTCTCTGCACTTGCTCTTAAACTTGTTGGATTTTCACCTCTGTGCTTCTCCTGTGACTTCCTATTGCAAGGCTTGGTCTTGAGCAAAGGCAAGGTCGAGCAGTGGCACGGATGGGCTGTCCCCAGCCCTGTTCTCCAGACTGGTCCCCAGGGAGGGAGCAGGTCTCAGTCCAAGCTGGGAAGCTGAGCCTGTGGGTCAGGATCAGGATGAGAGCACTGGCACGGCTGTGGCACCATTGCAACACAACATATTTTGTTAAGTTGTGAAGAAGCCGGAGGTTGTGAAAGGGAGAACAGCAAATACTTTCAGCGGGAGGATGGTAGTTCTGAGCTGTTAGATCCTTCAGCGGAGGGGATTTTGTTTTTAAAAATGTGCGTTGGTTACTTTAGTTATGTTGGTGAATGAACACATAACTTCTTAAGTGCCCATCAGTGGCACAGTGCCCAGGAGAACAGAAATTGGGTCTGTAGGTGATGGGCAATAAATCACCCAAAAGAGTTGTCTTTGGAAGTGTTCATTGCCACTTTCTCCTGGCAGCGAGCTCCCATGTGAAAGGGGTCCTTACACCCTTGTCTGTGGCCAGGTAGCATTTGATATGGTAATTATTCGGTGAAAATCGCAGCAGCTCTGCACATGCTCAGGGTAAAGTGCTTTGGCTGAAACCTGCAGGAACAAACCCAAGCGACCATCAAGGACATTTATTTTTCAAAGGGAGTGCGCAGAGACAGTAACTTTACTCCCTAAAAAATAGAAGGTAAGGTTTCAATTTTTTAATAAAACCAACAACTGCGAAAGAACATTTTGATCTATCGGGAGAACCGACCTGCGAACGCTACCGCCACAAAAGCTAAGGTGGGAAGAGGTGCCCACTTAATTCCAGCGACGATGCTGAGTTACAGCAGCAATGTCCTTCCCTTTTCACTGACGGGAGTTCTGGGAGGATGAGAAAGTGCTCTGCTTAGCACTAGTTTGTAAAAGGCTTTCGAAACACCGATAAATGTAGAGGCCTGGATGAACCGTGGGTGCTGAACTGAGCCACTCAACAAACCCTGAGTACCACGAGCACAAGCCACAGCTCCGAGCAGAAGAGATGGGTGCTGGTCTGGGAATCTCAGAACGGATTTAAACAATGTGGTGTTCAATGCAATGTGCTTTAGGCTTCTTTTTTGCTTATTCTTTATTACATTAATGAGGTTTTAAAGTATAACTTGCAAGGTTTTATTCTAAATGATACTGAGAACGCCTTGGCTCTGCAGGTGTCTTGTTCTACTTTCCTATTTTAGTTTTTACAACTATTTTTGCTCCCGACATAGAGATGCTTAAGGAATTATGTGCACTTTCTCTCCATGAAAACCATCAGAATTTGGGAATTATTTGATTTAGGGTTTTGAATCAAGAGGGCCTGCCTGGTAATTTTTACAGGCTTATGCATTGCTCCCATTCCTTTTCAATTCTTTTTCGGTTCAAGGGAATTAAGTCACCCAGGTAAGGCATTAATTTGCCCCCCTGGCAGCGATCTCCTTAACAAAGCTGTGGTCTTGCTCCCTAAGATCTGGTGACAGCTTTGCTCTTGAGGCTTTCCCACTGTTGTTTTCAGGATCTTTCAGGCTTTGTGTCTCAAGAGGTAGCTCAAGGGTACCCGAGTTCGATCGTGCTCCTTCCCTGCGTGGGCCATGCCACAACGATTGACGTTGCATGTTCTTACGTGATTTACAGTTTAAGGTAAAGAGCAATATTCTGTATACTGTACACAGAGAGGAGGATGAGCGCTGGCAGGGTGTGCCTGGTAAGGGCGTTGAAGGGTTTGAAGGGTTTCTCCACCATGCGGGTGGTTCTTGTGCTGGTTCCACGTTACAGCCCCCTCCTGCCAGGCGGTGATGGCCAGAGCCCCTTCCCGAGGGGGGAGATGGGGGGAGGTGGCAGGGCCAGCTCAGGACGTGAGCTGCTTCCAGCTGTGGGTCTGCCGGGGCAAAGCCTCCGACGTTCCCTGGGCTGCCGGTGCTGGGCTGCTCGGGGCTGCTCACGTATGGTTCTTCTCCTTAGATTTAAGTTGGGGAGGGCAAACCACGGTTCCGATTCTCTGTTTGATCCAAACTGACCTCCTGCCAGTTTTTCAGGTGAGAGTGTTATTCATTTGTGCCCTCTGGGTCTTGGGGAGCAGAATGGCTCCCCCCCAACCCCGCCGACGCGGCAAGCTGTCCCATCGGTTTAGTGACGTCCATTCGGAGGAGCTGGGGTGGCCGGAGCCAGCGCTGCCGTTCCTGCAGCCCAGCCAGGGTCTGCTGCCCCCGCACCTTAATGTGCTCTGGGGAGGGGTCACCGCTGTCCCATCCTTTCTGTGCCCCTGATCACGCGGTAATTAATGGAAGGGTAGGGCCTCTGTGCGGACAGGCGCTGTCGCGGGGTCGGCTGGCACTGGCTGCATCGCTCGCCGCGGTGGCGGGAGCAGCACGCCGCTCGAGCAGCCCACAGGCTTTCCTTTACCTGGCATCAGCTAAAACGTACCAGAAACGTGTCAAAGACAGAAAGAAGCAACACTGGGGGGAGTATGCTAGGAGTTTCTTTAATTGCCGGAGCAGCCCAAAGCCAGAATCCTGGAAATATCCAAATCCCCGCTTCCCTGTGTTACAGGGAAGTTACGGCCAGCTCAGCACCACACGGAGCAGCCGCAGGGCAGAGGACCTGCGCCCAGGTTCGGGCTGAGATTAGAGCCCTATTTTCTGTTGCAAAGCCCAACCACTTGATTAAGAGAGCTGCGGTGCAAACCCCGGCCTTGTTGCTGGCGCAGAAAAGCACTGACCTTGTGGAAGCCGAAGCGTTTAAGGGAAGGCAAGGATAATTACTGGTAGCCAATTGAGACTGGTAGCAATTACAGCAGTAATTTAAAGATTACAAGATATTAGCTTTCCATATTGAAGTGCATCTAGGCCGTTCAAAATGCTTTATTCTGGACATTTCACGACACGGTTTAGCTCCTGTATTGTAACTTGCAGCTGCCCGCGGGAGGAAGGGGCTGGGGCTCCCGGGGGCCCAGCAGCCCGTTTGCCGCGGGAGCGGGATCGGGGCTGATCTCGCCCCGGAGCGGGACGGGCTGGTGGAAGCTGGCAGCACATCGCGAGGGTAACAAGGGGACGCGGGAAGGAGGGAAGGGGCTGCCCGCACGCCCCCCCCTCTCTGCAAGGCCGAGGGTCCCCTCTCTTGGGGACAATTTCTGAGATCTGGGCTAATGCCGCTCCGTGCTCCCACCCCGCAATTTAATTGCTCTTGAATCAAAAAGCTACTGCAAAAAGCTGTAATTATGCTGGGTGTAAAACACACAAATATCTATTTCTCATTTATGTTACTGACAAAAGACTTATCCTAGAAAATGATATTTCTATAATACATTATAACTCCTTTCGGAATACAATACAGGTATACGTAGGAGGATCGCTACACTCTCAGTTAAAATTAGGGCTACTGCAATTAAAACAAACCAGAAAAGTATGTGAGTATGTAGGCATAACATTTCTGTGAAGCACAAGGATTTTCTGGCAAATTTCCTCGTTTAAAATAATTCTCGTCCCCCTGTAAGGCTGTACATGAAGCACGCATCATTTCAGGCTTCAGAACGGTTCATTTGAAAATTCCATTTTTTTCAAATGATCAAACCCCCCCCTCAACCTCAAACCCTGGGTTACAAACAGGAAGAAGAGACACAGCAACTTTTGATATTTAAGTTTTTTACGTGTGTGTTTGATCACACGCATTCCCCCCTCCAGCTCATGTCTCCTGCCTTCTTGTCTCATCACGCAGCGCACGTCTTCAGGATACACCTACGAATATGAAAGGTTTGTCAGTAATGAGCTTGACATTAAGCACTAACGTGCCTATGTCACCGGGATCACTTCCACAGGCATCAACCAGGCAAGCCACTAGACACGGGGTGACAGTTCTGGCCGTAAGGAAGGGTGCTCCCCTCTGAAAGCAGCCCCCACTGGAGGGTCCCCCTGGGAAAGGGGCTCTGGGCAGGGCTCTTCCTGGAGAACTTTGCCCCCCCGGTGCTGTACGGCTTCCTTGCATGGGACAGGACCGAGCCCCCGCGCACTTTTGCTCTGGGGCATCGTGCTGCCGCGGCAGCAGCTCCCGTGCTGTCAAAGCGCAGATTTTCAGAGCATCTCAAATGTCTCGAGCGTGTCATTCCCTTTGACTGGCCTGTTTTCATTTGTCCTTGGAGATGCGGCACCCCCGTTCCTCCAAGGCAGGGGATGAGCGATGGTTATATTTCTTGCCTTCAGATTAATTCAGCACTTACCCCTTTGCTCTTGACCACTGCTGCTTTCCTCAATGTTTTGAGATTCTCTTTGAGACCTGTTGCAACCCAAAAGAGGAGGGTCACGGTCCCTGGCTTGCAATGCACTGCTCTGGGCGCTGGCGGTTCCCTGGCTGGGGTGCAGATACGAAGTCTCAAGCGATGGGTAGCAATGATAGCCCCTTACGTGCCAGGGTCCTCCTCTATCTCCTCCGGCAGCCAAGATGCAGTGTGAGCACGGGGTGAAGCGCTCAGTGCTTCCACTGGCCAGCTCTAGAGAGGAACTTCGAGCAGTCTGTGAGCTGTGCCTGCTTTCTTGTTCATTGGACTATTTCCCCTTCCTCTGAAGCCTTAAAGGCTGGCATCAGCTAGGCACAGTGCCTGAGGCTGTGTTCGTGTTCCTGGTATTGACAGGCACATTCACTGCTGCCTCCAAAAGGCTTTCACCCCCACACCCCCCCACACCCCCCAGGCTTCTGTTGGTCCCCGAATGGAGGAGTTGCCTGGCGTGAGCACTTTGCCTTCCTCCGTATCACATTTACTTGCCTGGGCATCTTCTTCCCAGTGCCCTGGGGCATGTGCAGGCAGGTCTGAGGCTTCTTGTGCCAGGAGCTTTCATTCCTCTGGGAGATCTGTGGGATTCTTCGTCTGGGGGGCAGGAGGTGCTTTGCTTTACTCCGGACTCGTATCTGCTGCCTGGCTGCCTGTACGAAGCCTTGCTGGAGATGATGACCAGGGAGTCCCCTTTTGCCTTTGTCCTTTTTCTGCAAGACTTATCCCAAGACGTCAGAAGGTGTAAAACAAACAAGGAGGGAGTATTCTCCTCGGGTCTGTGCCCACCCTGCGGGCAAGGCTTTCCCCCGTCGTGCAGAGCCCTGCTGGCAGAGGCCCCCGCAGCTGCAGTGCTCGGGCGGGTGAGGCAGGCAACCAGACCGGGACAACGACGTTTCCCAGTGCAAAACCGATAGAGCCATGCGTGCACTTCATCAAAGCTTCCCCTCTGAGGTGACATTTTCCAGCAGCAAAGCACCAGTTAGTAGCAAGCACGGAGCTTAATCTTAGTTTTACAGTGACTTATTGCGTGACCTTTCGAGCAACCACTTAACTTATCTGAGCCTCCATTTCCCCATGGAGGTAATACTGTATCAGAGGGATTTACAGATTAAATGGCTCATTGACTTGAAAATCACATTTCTTCCTGAAAACCGTTTGCCTACTGTTTTTTCCACATGACAGCCAGGATACCTCCTACTCCCTTGGATGGTGGTTAACCCCAAGCTGTTCCCCCATCTGCCTGCTCCGTGTAGGACCGGGCAAGCCCTGGCAGCTGACATGTGTGCTGGGATTTGGGCATCAGAGGCAGACACTGCCAGCCTGGCTCCATGCAAGCCTTGAGCCAGGACTGGGGGCATTGGTCGCCTCATGTCTGAGAGCAACGAAGCCTTGGGGCGAACGGAGAAATGAGGCTTAACCAGCTTGGGGCTGGGGCGAGTCCTGGTGCACCACGAGCCTCAGGCTGGAGTGACTCTGTGCCACGGTGATGGGCTGGTGGCACTGCCCGACCAGCGCCAACATTGGATTTGCGCTACCAGCTGTGCTTGCAGCCGGCAGACCTACCCAGTTTCCTAGATAATTCATGTTCATAACTCCCAAGGCCGCAAGTCCTTTAATGAGGTCATTTCTTTAAAATAGCCAAAGAATTAAAAGGGTAGAAAAAAATGAGGGTTAATACCCAAAGAAACAAAAAAGGGAAATAAAGCTGTGAGAACTCTTGAATGATGAACTCCCAAAGTTTACATTGCTGCTGTTATGCATCCGATGTGGAGATTGTAAAGCAAAATGGCACTTGACTCGGATTCGGGTGCTGAAGCTTTTACAGTTTTTGACCTTTGCTTGTGCAAGAAAATAGTCTCATGGCTGCAGATATTACAGAAGTTTGCAAAACTGAAGAACACCAGTGACCTGCATAATGCACAGCGGCTTTTGGAAAACGTCAACGTAAAATCCCCCACCGTATTGAGTAAGAAGTTATGAAAGCAGAGGTTAAATGGATTAAGAGCAATGAAAGGGAATAACCGTGTGCTAGAAATCATCGCTGTGTAGAAATGTTTGCACTGAGACTCTGGAGGGCCTCTCCGACAGCTGAATCAATCATTTTGAAGGATATTACTGTTGATTAAAATTAATAGAAAATCTACCAAAACTGAGGTAGCTCACACCGAGCTGAGTAGGAGTCAGTAGGATGGAGCGGTCTGGATCAGGGATGGGCCCATTCAAAAACCACGCAGGTGTACGCATGCACGTGCAGGCGTCTCTGGAGCAGGGTGGGCAGGCTGGGTTTTTGGGATGGGTGGTGTATCTCGGGTTGGAGGGCCAGGGACAAGCTACGGGTTCGGTACTATGGGAAATACAGCCATGGCTTGGAAATGAGGGGCAGCAGGGCGGCGGTGGGAGCTGGCCTGGGTGCAGATCTGCCAGGGCGTGCGAGTGTGCCTATGCATTGGCCTCTCCCGGCACTTGGGAGTGCATTGGTGCCTTAGCCCATCGCCTGTTCCCCTACGACTTGCTCAGGGCTTCAGGAAAAGAGAAGCCAAGCTGCTGCCCTGCTGCTGGTGTGATGTTATTTTGGGGTTTGGTGCTTAAAGAACAAATACGGTAGCCAAAAATACCTCGTTCGCTTGGCTTGCTCCATCTTGGGTTAACTGGCATAGGGAACCTAGCACACAGTCACACCAGCTCACACCCACGTCCACACTGTGATGTGCATTAATAAATCACACTTTCGCATTTGTCGTGGTTTAACCCGGCTGGCAACTCAGCACCACGCAGCCGCTCGCTC
>NW_009260612.1:862322-868231 GCF_000687185.1 Egretta garzetta
TTTGTTTCTGTAATTAAATATTTTTTCCCCTTGGATTATGGCTAATTTAAAGGCACAAATATTGAAATGTATAGAAATGGGTTCTGTTCAAGTTCAAAATGTCAAATCATTCAAGCCAAAAGCAAATGAGAACCTTGCTATAAAGCCACAAACTGGGAAATGTTACATTTCTGTGATGCCGAGTAAGCTGAAACCCGCAACTGATCTTCCCCCGTGCCACGTGCTGAAAAGCAAAACACAACTTGCAGCTAACATTGGCCGTGAATCCATAAAACCAGGGAGGTTTCAAACCCTTTTTGAAAACCTTTTCCATTATAAAAGCGATGGCACAGACCATATCCACCATCAGCTCTTCGGGTGGCCGTTCGCACCGAAGCCTACCCGCTCTCGCTGGGCTCAGTTCTCAGCCCCCTCCCCTCTGCCTTGTGCGTGCAGTGAGGACTCCTGCTGACACCCACCAGGAAAGAGATTTCCCCCCTCCTTGCCCAGCTGGAATGCCTTTAAATGTTCAATTTTTCACTCCCAGCCCATTATCCTGCACATGCTAATGGCAGGAATAGGGACAGTTCTCATCTCGCTCCCCAAGGGGTTTTTATGCACGTATGTCTAAATAATTTCATCTCTCCAGCTACAGCAGGCTAGGTAAAGCCTCAAGAAGTGGTCCTAACACACACTTCGCTACGAGCTTTGCATAAAGGCCAAACAGGACGTCGGTGTCCATGAAGCGGGGACTGACGGGGCTTTTCCCACATGCGTTGCCGGTTTTAGCACGATGGCTTCGGAAAGCCCCATCATGCTGCTTGCATCAGGGCTCCCATTACACAGAACCTGAGCCTCGAGGAGAACCATTAGTGACCTTGTTATTGCCAACTCTTTTAGTAGGTGGAAACTTTGATGAAGTAGAAAAAGGAGAGCAGCGCAAACTCATAGGCGGCTGTTAAGGATGATCCAAGCACACCAAGGCACGGAAGAGACTTTCAGGCGGTGCAATGAGCTTGTTTGGTTTCAGTGATAAGGGGAGATGGAAGCAGAACTGCAGCATCTCCTCTGAGTATAAAGTTCTGCCAAAAGTGCCTGTCTAAGCCTGGATAAAAGCGGCAGGGAGGCATCAGCGCTGCTGGCTGGCTGCTCTCTCCGACCAAGCATCCTTGCCCTGGTGCAGGCACGGTGCTCCTGCCTGCCGACCGGGGCGGAGGGGCGGGGGGGAACCACCCCAGCACCTTTGGCCAGGGGGCAGCTGTGAAATGCATTAACACCAGTTAAAACCCCCGTCTCGCAAGGCCTTTGCTGAGGATGCCGTGGGTGGGGGGAGCACTGGCAGCGCCTTCAAAGCTTCGGAAAATGAGCATCACCTCCGGGGTACGGAGTGCAAATCAACTCACAGTCGGGGCGCTCTTCTGTCAGCGTGGCTTCGCCTCTGTCATCGAGTGGCTCGTCTGAGGCATCTGGTTTTCTCTTTCAATTAAGCACCCTGTTTAAAAGATAGGTGCTTTTCCTTGTCACATCTATTCTGACTGTAATAGGATTAGGGATGTATCTTGCGTGGCTGCTATTCTTAATGGTTTATCACGTACTTGTCTCATTATTCATTACTGTTACATCTCTGACAGCCATTTCATTCTGCTCCTTGTGTTTTTCTAATCCTGGAGATTCAACAGCCCAAGGTCCCGCTCCTTTGCTTGCATCAGCTCTGGCGCAGTCTTTACAACTGCAGAGATGCAAGGGAAGGAAAAGGGACAAAAAGGGACTAAACCCCCATGCACGGAGAGCATATACTGAGGCGTAAGTGGATGGTGAAGAAGTGACAGGTTTGGCAGGAATAGCCCCTTTTCTCCTGCCTTACGTGAGCACGCTAGCCCATGACAGGAAGGTGCATGGGTAGCCGGGCCGGTGAGCCATCGGGCTGAATAAATCACTGTAAGACAGCACTGCCTTTGGCTAGCTGTGGCCAGCTTGGATGCACTCGGTGTCCAACTAGGGCTGGGTTTGTTTTCTTGTTACTATTTCTCCATGTAAGGTGTTCATGGCAAATTAAAAATATATCCCCTGGAAAGCATGAGCTGGGATGAGCGTTCCTGGTGCTCCAGTCCCCATCTGGCACTGCTGGTTTTTGGATGCTGTTAGAGATGGAGCAGGGGGTTTAAGGGAGTACCGGGCAGTGGGAGGTTTGCCCATGCTTTGCCCAGGACAGGACTTCAGGATGGTGCTGTTAGCTCCTGCTGGCATGTGAGCTTCTAGGAGGTGTTGCTCTGATTCCTCAGTCCTGAGCTCAACTGTCTTGTGGAATGAATTTAGATTGTGTGAATCCAGAACAAGGACTACGGTGGGGGTGGGGGTGAGACGGGATATTTCTCAAGATCAGCTGCTCATGTCCTCTGAGGCCATGAGAAGGGTGAGGACAGGACGAAGCCTCCATGAATGAACTGGGAAGATGATTGAGCCATGGATTGAGCATCCTTGGTGACTGTGATGACAGAGCAGTGCTGACTTTCTAAAGAGGTCTCTGAACGAGTCATCACGTGTCCTGGTTTTGGCTGGGATGTTGTTAACCACAATATCATGTTGCCTGTAGAATTTTCCAGATGTTCCTTCACTTTCTACTTGTGCCTTCACAGAAGGACACGGGGGTGGCCAGAGTTACCATCATTTGCACTGAGCAAGTGGGACTTAGACTGCTCTGGACGAAGACATTTTCAGGCTAATTTCTAACTCAAGGTGGCAGGTTTGAAACAAACAGGTTTTGCGTTTTGTCCCTTGTTTTTGCTCTTCATTACAAAGCAGACAAGTGCAGTCTCAGAGGTGAGGGAACACGACAAACTCGAGGAAGGTGCGATACACCATTATCCATGCCAGAGGAGGAGGAAATAAATGTAACCGTGTCGTCTCCCTGTGGCCATGACACACCTTTCTGTCTGCTGTTCATCACCTGGAGAGTGGCTTTTCTAGGCCATTTGTTTGCAAACAGTTCCCCTGCAGTAGAATTACTGTTCAGGAGAGAAATCATCTGGGCTGGACTTGTTCATGCTTTAAGAGAAGAAAAGTTTCCACGTGATTGTAGCGAGGAGCTGCGAAACTTACCTCTTGATGCAAGACACTACGTTCAGAGGAGCAGCAATAATTGTTTTTCATTTTCTCTACAGGAATTAAAAAGGAGGCCAGGTTTGCTTTACTTGGAATGTCACCGTTTTTTCCTAGCTGGCCGCGATGCCGCTGTGTTGGGGACGATGGGGCTTTTCAGTGCCTCCCATGCTTATTAATTGCGTGAGGGGGAGCGGGTACAGCCTTTAAGTCACAACAGAAAAGTCCATCTTTCAAAGCTGTTATTATTTTTGCTGGTCAGATTGTAGAGTATTTATGGTGTTCTTTGTCAGACTTTTGTTTGGTTTAGGAATACAGACTACATATCACTGGGACCTACCTTTGGAGTAGAGCTTTCCTCCATGGGAGATGAAGAGTGCAGAGTAACTCATAACTTCTGTGGAAATGGGCTCTGCAGTCAAGCAGTGAGAAACCCTAAAGAACAGAAGGAAAACGGATAGGTCTGGCTGCAAGGCAGGCCAAAATAAACTATGAGATTTGGGCAAGTGAGGAACTGGGAAATGAAGGAGCAGTGCCAAGTGGTAGTGCTGCTGTCTGCAGCCTGGGGAAAAACATCTGGAAAACAGCTCTGCAAAACTTGAGGGCTGAGGGTCCATCTGGCGAATGGGGATTCCTTGCTACGGCAGAGGTGGTTTGATACAGGATTTGTACCAATGCACTGAGCTATCTGGAGTTCGAAAGACCAGAGCTACGATTCATAATCTGTGAAATGAAACCGCCAGTATGCATTGCGTATGAAAGAGATGGGCATCGGTACAGGGGCACGGACCAAACTCCCACTGGGTCGCTGATGCTGAACGTTGCTCATATCCAGTGAATTCAGCAATCGTCTCGGGCACAGATCTTGACAGGGTGAGGCCAGAAGTGAAACAGTTTACATCTGCTGAAAATAAGATCACTCTTTAAATCATTGTCTAGAGGAGAAGGGAAGGGAAGGGAAGGGAAGGGAAGGGAAGGGAAGGGAAGGGAAGGGAAGGGAAGGGAAGGGAAGGGCTCTATTCCTTGATAACTGGTCTAGTTTTAATAACCAGTGTTGTATTAATGGGAAACTGCAAGACTGCAGATACAGGAAGAAGGGATGTGGGTGAGGCTGACAAGCTGAGGATAACATTTTGGAAAGACTCACGCTGCCTTGTACTTTGAGGTTTCCAGAGTCTCCACCACCCCTGGACACCAAAGAAGTTTATGAGTCTAGGGTGCAGGAGTCACAGGGCACAAATCTGTATTTTGGTTTTGCAGTCTCGGAGGCATGATGGAGGCAATGGGGCTTTGCAGGTGTCCTGCATGAACAGTGGTTAAGAGGGATAATGCTCGGTGTATAAATAAATATTGAACGATACCATGGAGATAACCAGTTTCTTTGAGAACCACATCAATAGTTGTAATTTGCTTCTGCAGCTGTGATGATATAAGGCTGCAAAAGAGGCGAGGTTTGCAGGGCAAGGTAGGATCTTTTATTAGTCTCCAATCTGCTACACAGATGTGAGAAGAGGTTTGTATATCCAAAAGCTTTTCTGATTTTTCCAGCTACATCATTTGGCCTAACAAAACGTGCTACCTCCCCCTGCGAGCGCTTCTCCCCGCCACGGTCACAGCTGTAATGGCACGTGTTGAGGAGGTGTGCACAAGGGCTCGGTTAGCAGAAGGTGCTGCTCCTCCTTAAAAGCTCTGTTGATAAATTGGACAGGGTTCACAAAAATGACAGCTCCTGAAGTTGTCTTCAGAGGAGAGACTTACAAGGCTTGACCTACCTAGTTTGTCCGCGGGATAGTTAGTACCTACCTCCTTCGCAGTCTGCCAGTAACTGCATGGAGAACAGCTTTTCAGTGGCAGGAAACCCCTTAGTACATCCAAAAATGCAGAATGAGAGGGAACCCGTGGAGAGGTTAAACCACAAATGGAGAAACCAACCCCAGCGAAGAGCCCTGAGGTTGGGCTGGGCATAGCGGTGAGCGGTTGGGCTCAGCCCCAGGCTCTGCCTCGTCCCCCGCTCTCCCAGGAAATGCCAGGGAACAGGGAACGGCTCTGTGCTGGAGATGGCAAGTGGTGGGGGAGGCTTTTAGGGCAGTGGCTATGCCAATGTGCTTTCACTCAGGTCAGCTCAAACCATTTTTTTTTTTTATTGGCAAAAACTACAAAGTGATTTGCAATCATCTAGCATTGGCACATTGAAACCCATAAATGAACAGCATTTTTTGTTAGCGCAGGGAGCTACCACCCCCCGCATGCTCCGTACCTACGCGAGCCACGCCAGGCACCTCCAGGTCCCCCGAAGCCTTCAGCTGAGACACAGCTGCACGTTCCCCATCACCTAAGGAAGCTCCTGACTCAAGGGGACAGGCAGCCTGTGAGTCCCTGCTGCCACACAGTTACCTAAAAGCATTAATGTGGCCCAAAATGAACGGGCCCGAGCCTATCTCCAGCGTGCTTTGTGCGAGGGGCTCCAGAGGAACCTGCTTGGCTGGTTAATTTGAGGTTGTGCTGTGAGTTGTAAGAGAAAATAGAGGTTAAGGTTTGTTTTGAGCAAGCTTTACATTTCTATTTCTGTATTTTGTTGGAAAGTTTCTTCCCTCTCCTTTTGAAGTTTGTAGCAGTGGTGAGATTCCAGTCAATTCACGGCAGTTCTTAAGGTGTCCCCACAACTGTCTGTGGCTGTACCTCTGGCCAAAAGGCCACTTCAGCACCCTCCTGCACCGTGGTGCTCTCACCCGTGAGGTTCCTGAGCCACCGGTGGCAGAGCCGTGCTGGCCATGCCTGCCCTGCCGTGCCAGGGCTCCGCCGCCATGGGGCTTCGCTGCCCTTCTGACGAC
>NW_009260612.1:869192-885107 GCF_000687185.1 Egretta garzetta
GGTGCTTCGCTGACCTTCTGACGACGGTGTAATGGCAGCCGGCTCCAAAAATGTCTCCCCGTCTTGGAATATTTTATGGCCACCGAGTTATAACCTTTCATCTGCCAGTATGTGCTCCTTCATTGAGCCAAAAGGCACTGAAAATGCCAACGTTGTTAAAATGCAGCTAATTTGAGGTCGTTAACATTTTCTTTGTCTTTTGCCGAGGAGGAGGAGCACAAGCTCTGAGTCCCTCTGCCATCCAGAGAAAGGCAATTTTTCATGACAACAACTGGCACAGAAGCGACTAAACTCGGCTCTAGACCCTTGGCAAAGCAGCTCGGAGCCCTGCCCAGCCGGGCGGGCGCGCCAGCTGGGGCCGCTGCTTTGGAGCCTCTTGCAGCGAGCAGGAGGCACCTTGTCGTTAGCAGTTTGTCACATGTGCTGAGCGTTCCTTGCAAACGTTGGTATTTTTAACAGCAAAGTGCTAAGAGCAAACTGCAGCTTCCAGGCTAGGAACTTTAAAATTTAAAAACAAAATTGGCAGCCACAAAAATCTTGCCCGATAATCGCGCCGTTTGGCTTTTGACAGCGCTGGTGTCGGCATGATCACACCTGTATCTCTCCACAGCACGACGGTCCTGCAGGTCTGAGTTCTTTTTTCTGCCGGAAGGGCTGTGTACGTTGTCCTGGAGCTGCTCAGTGCTATCGAAGTGGCGCAGCGAGTGGGAACTCAGAGCCTGGATCCCAAATTCAGAGACAGGGCTTTGAATAACTGGCCATGCTTCGCTGCATCCAAACTAGGGTTAAGCAGGGATTATTTAACAGCGCTAAAAAACACTTCTGCTCCGCCGGTGAGGAAAAGAAGAGGCTGGTTCATGCTGAGTGTCTAATGCTGCCTTGAAGGCACAGATGGGAGCCAGATGGAAACGACAATTTTCTACTCAGACCTGCAAGGTAGATCTGAATATACACATATCACATATCCGTACCCTGTAAATATGCCGTTCGGGTGTCCAGGCAGAGATAACCACCCCCGCCTGCCTTCCTCCCATGCACGGCATTTGCTGGCAGCCCTGGGGTGCAGTTACAGGTGGAGCTCGGGCGCTGCCGAGGGGATTTTTTGGCATACGTTTTGGGTTGCTGCTTCCTCCTTTGGGGTAGGTGACCCGAGGATCCCGGCAGCGCGGTGGCCAGGGCTTTTGTCAGTAACGCGGTTTGGTGTCCCAGCATCTGTTTGGTAGGTTGAAGGAAACCAGCTACATCTCTTTCCCCCCACTTCACAAGAGACCTCCGGAGGGTGCCAGGGGACTAAAACCAGCTGAGGCATTTCTGAGTTCTCAAATTCTATTCCAAACATTTTCAGAACTTAAAAAATAATTTCTAGTCTTGCAGAGGGTTCATTTGATATGCTTTTTGTTATTCATGCATTGTTTTATGAGAGAGCAGTCAAACCAATGGCTTGTCATAATATGACATTATTGCTGAAACATTCTCTTATTTTAATGTCATTTATAAAAATCAGCAACTACAACTGATCAGGGCTGATTAAAATACATAATCTTCTCTTCGAGATCCAGATGTCTCTGCCGTATGGAGCAGTGTTGGAAAGGATGAGTTTGTTGTTTGTTTTTCCAAAGTTTCCTCTACAGTGGACAGTCTTAGGAAGCCATTGTCAGGTGATGAGTTGTTGGTTTTCTGCAGCATGAAGCCCATGCATTTTCCACATTGTGTGCCCTGGGTAATTTTCCAGAAATTAAATTTAGTGCCCAGCCGTATGGGGATGGGCTGGGGGAGCTGGGTTTGTTCAGCCTGGAGCAAAGGAGGCTCGGAGGGGATCTCATCCTCACGTACCAGTACCTAAGGGGTGGCTACAAGGAAGATGGAGACTCCCTTGTCACAAGGAATCCCATGGAGAGGACAAGGGGGAATGGACACAAGTTGCTCTTGGGGAGATTCCAATTGGACAGGAGAGTGAAATTTTTCCCCATGAGAACAGTCACCCATTGGAATAATGTCCCCAGGGGAGGGGTTGACTCTGCCACCTTGGACATCTTCAGGCCTCAGCTGGACAGGGTGCTGGGCCATCTTGTCTAGGCTGTGCTCTTGCCCAGAAAGGTTGGACCAGATGATCCTTGAGGTCCCTTCCAACCTGGGATTCTAGGATTCAATTCCCTCCCAGTGTTGCGCTTTGTTTCCAAGACACGTGAGTTTGTAGTTGTGAGCTGTTCAGGTAGCGGAGAGCAGCCTGTGTCGTGGGGTTCGGTGTCCTGTGAACACAGGGTGTGTTGCATTGTCTGTCACAGCTGGTAGTCAACACCTAGAGTGGGGCATGACCTGACATGCCATCAGTGCATTGCTGAGTGTCTCACTAGATTTAAAACTGGGACAGTACAAGCAAGGGATCCAAACTGCTCCCAGTTCAGAGCTACTGCATGTTCGCGTTGCCCTCTGTTCCTTGGATGTGAAGCGTGGGGCGGGGTGCGTTGCCTGCTCCTTGTATCCGTGGTGAGCGTGGGGTGTCCTGCACAGCTACATGCTCTTGACTCTCACTTCTTTCCTTTCTTTTTTGAAGTGAATGACGGAGTGAGCAAGATGAATGCACATCCGTGGTTTTCTTTTTGAGGTTGCCCCATGCTGAGAATCTGAGCTGTTCAAAAGCATCTGAATGAGAGATACATAATTGATCCTGACACTTCTGTTCCCACTGTAAGCAATGCCCCTCTTGTCTCTTGGCTTTGCTTTGATTTTGTGCAAATCTGTCACCCGTTTCTGTGATACATTTCCTCATTTGCAAAAATGAGGTCTTGCTACTACACTAACCTGCTTCCAGTCTTCTCCGTCTGCATTTTTTAGCCATTTTTGCTGTTTCATTGCTTTGGGAAGATAGGTGGAGTGCCAGGCACTGCTCTCTGTGGAGGTATGGAAGAGCAAGGTCAAAACATGACACCAGCTCCACTTCTTGTACCTTCTCCAAGAGGGCCCTCCTGGGGCTCATTCTGTTCCACCTTGGGTTATGAAAAATGATGCATTTTTTGGCTCTAAAAAGCAAAAGCATGCACTACTTCTAAGACTCTAAGAAATATGCATGCTCTGATCTAAAAATGCCCTTGAGTGACAATTTATGCCCCCTTGAGCTCAGCTCCTTATGAGTTTTTCATATTTGAATATTGTTGTTATTTATTAAATCCCTGATAAAGCTACACTTAATGCTCCCGTAATAGAATATGCATCTTTAAATCTGCTGAATACGTGGTTTGTCACTGATGCAAAGTGTACTGATTAAATAAGACTTAGAGATGCATAAAGCGATTTCTCTAAAATGAAATGTTATTTACATCTAAGTATATTAACAATTACGGAAACTTAATTTTTCCCTTATACAATCTGGCTTGAAACTCCACTGATATTTTAGCAGTCTCATGATTTAATGATTTAAAATTAATTTTCAGTATTGAACACATTTTTAAGAAAAATCAGGGATATTTTTCAAAATAATTAAGGCTGATATTTTGCATAATGGAAATTTTACAGTTCTTGGAGGAGGGGGGAACATGACAAGGGAATTAAAACCATACGTGAATTTTGATCCAATTTTTTAAAGTAGATATTTTAGCTGTCATAACTGTAGCATATGAGCCTTAAAATGTCCTTGTATTCTGGTGAAGTTTTGGTAATGACAAGGTTGCCTGTCTTGCTTTCATGGGCTCTGGGCTGTCTGAGTTCTGCTGCCACTCGTTTATTATCTATCGCCAGTTTACTGGGCAGTTAATCAGCCAGCACCAGGCAGATTCAGGCCTTTATCATGCACTTTATCAGGGGCTCATCAGCCGGCAGGGAGCCTGCTCTGTTAGTCTGCTGAGACCTTACCACCACAGCTCTATTAATTCAGCTATAAAAGACAAAACCTCATCCACTTGGTTCCTGTTGTTTTCTCTTTTTCATGTAAATGGACAAAGGAACGATGCGTCAGATACCCGAGGCTCCCCTTCACCAAGGTCTTTGTCTGTAAGATTCCTTTTTCGTAGTTAATGTTTTAATAGACAGAGGGCTGAAGGTCTGGGAGAAGTTTGGGATTTCTAAGACCCGATGAGAGCTGATGGATGCTGTAATTTAGAAAAAACATTAACCCGAGATTTGGTCTTTTGTAGAGGAGTTTTCCTCACTCCTTTGATACCATGTTTGCTACTGAATGGTTCCCAACAACATCTCCTTCTGCTGAATCTCTTCCCCAATTAACACTCGCAGCTCAGAAGTTCGTTAGCAGCCTAGTGCCCAGAGCCCGGCTTACTGACATCACTGAAAGCCCGTAGGAGCTGTTCTCACTAAGCCTTTAATATAAAGGTACAACTGCACTCCAGCCATACCTAGCATTTTTTCATTAAATTATATGTTTATTAAATTAATCAATATGGGACAGTTCTGCTTCCTTTTAAGCTCTCCCACCAGTGCTGGCACCCTTGTCCTTCAGACCTTCTGTTTTGACCCCTCTCCCTGTGGGCACCTGCGGATGTCCTTCGTGCTTTTTCTTATTTCTCGGTACCACCCTTTGGGCTCATCTCCTGCTTTGGAAATATCTCCCCACTCGGGTTAGGGATTGCTGCCGTGTGTATTGCCCCATCACCCCCCTTACAGCAGGTCGTGTCGTTCACGCGTTCCCACTGAGCCCACCGCACTCTGGACAAACACCCTCAACCACAGCTCCCCCTGCAAGGAGGGAAGGGAAGGGAAGGGAAGGGAAGGGAAGGGAAGGGAAGGGAAGGGAAGGGAAGGGAAGAGGGAAGAAGGAAGAGGGAAGAGGGAAGAGGGAAGAGGGAAGAGGGAAGAGGGAAGAGGATATTTTAAGTTGGAAGGGACCTGCAATGATCATCTAGTCCAACTGTCCAAGAAGTTTAAAATTAGTTTTCCTGCTGTGCCTCATTACCAACTGTGAATGAGTATGCAGGCCAAGAGACTGTTGACCACTTGGGTTGTTTTGTTTTTTAAAGCCAGCTAAACGGACTCTGAGCTCTGACCTTAAATTCCCTGGGGAAGTGCTGGCCTCCCCCAGCTTTGCCTTGGGGGCTACCTGGAGCCCAGGCTTGTGGTCCGCTGACTGTGCTGTGGGGATCTGTGCTCCATCACCCCTGTGGGTAACGTATGGGTGCATTTCTGCTTCTGAACCTTTTTTCCCCAAAGCACTCAGTCCTTCTCCGCTGGGCCTTGTTGTGAGACACTTGATAGTGGATCTGCATGGAAATGAGCTACAAGACTTGAGTATTCTTGAATTTCACCCTCCTGTTTTATTTATCAGAGGGAATAATTTGCCATAGGGGAGGTCAAAATTTAGAGTTGTCCAAAGCGATTGTGTCTTGGTTTAATGTTTTCAAAAATATTTGGAAGGCATTTTAATTTCTGTGAATGGTGATGGTGTGTAACTTGAAGCACTTGAGCTTTAAACCGCTTTAAGGATATCAAGCTCTTTAAAAAGGACTTATCTGAATCTGTGGGTCATGTTTTCTTGGCCCCATGCACGGAGGAAGTCGTGCCAAAGGGACGTGCTATGGATGTTCTTCTCCATAGCAAGGCAAACCCCTCAGGCCATAAAGCGTGGCAGGGAGCAGGCGGCATGCGCCAGCATTTGCAGGACCTGTTAGAGCTGGAGCAGCAGAGGGTTTGCATGTGAAAGGCCCGGAGCACCTCCCTTATCTGCTGAGCTGTCTGTCCCCCTCCTCTGCACCCACCCCTCCGACACCTCAGCCCTCGATATCTCTTCTCTCTTGTGTGGAACATTGTGCTGGAAATGTCTACTAAGTAAATCTGTCATAAGGATTTTTATTATGCAATTCTGATGTGCAAGAATGGTATCTAAGCTGTTTAGAGTCATTGATTGCTATTGAGCTAATGAGGCAAGTGCTAATCAATTCTCTAGGAACTGCCATGAAAAGCTATTACACCTCCCACAGTGCCTGTATTGACTGCGTATTGGCAGAGTGATTGTGTTATCTGCCTCAAATTTCACCAGACAGACTATAATAATCTAGGAAAATAATTTACCGTCAATGATACTATAAGGCATGTCTGAGAATGATGGAAGAGGATGATGCCGATAAACTGCTGCATGGAACCTTCTTTAACTGTAGAAGTGTATTTATACACGGCATATTCTGTTGCTTCTGCCTAGCGCACAGCGGGGCATGCGGACGGGAGCTGATTTTCTAGCCTGGGAAATGCAGTAGATCTACCCTGAGGCTTCAGAAGAGCCCTTGGCACCGTGCCCCGAGGGAAACTGGTGCGGAACCTGGGGGAGGCGTGCCCTGGCGTGCGAGGTAGCAGAGGGACCGGAGGGTAAAACGCCATTAGGTTGTTCCTCGAGTGGAAGCGCCGGGCTGGTGGGGAGGCTGGGCCAGGCTCTGCAGCAGCAGCTCGCGCATATAGTGATAACAGGTAGGAAAATGGAGAGGTGTCACAGGGGTGAGGGAAGCGAGCGTGCGGATGGTAGGGATTGAAAAAAAAGATGGAAGTTAATAGTGAAAGTAGAGGAGTATACAACTGAGAGTCATGCCACCAGGCGAGAGTCGCTTAGCTGGATGCAAGCGGAAGAGAATACAGATCTCTCAATCGATCTCAGGGTAACGACGAGCTGGCAGCTTGGTCCTTGAATATGCTACGTGCGGCATTTCCAGACTGACAGGATGTAAGTAACACAAACCCATGGCCAATAAACAGCTCTGTAGGATTCTGGATTCCTGAAAAAAGAATTCCAATCCAAACTGGCTTTGGAGGGTGCTCCCAAGATGTCTTGGCAAAGGCTCTCAGAGAGCAGGGGGTCTTCTTAAGTCTGCTGGAGCATGAGGGTACTGCTACCCCATGAGGGTAACACTTCTGCGTACAGAGCCACCAGGAAGGGTAGACAAGGATGGAAGAGGATAATGTTTGAAAAGAAATTGTAAAGTGGTAAAAAAAAATACAAATAGGCTGAAAATGACAAGACGGAGAAGTAATTCTGCTTTTTTAATGCTATCCCGAGATCTGTCAGTGTGGTTTCCTCTTCTCCTTCCTCCAGCGCTGCCTCCTGCTAGAGAGATTTTCTGAGGCTGGATTTGCCTCTACCCTGCAGCGTGTCTGTGTGTCTGTGTCCATCCTCTTCCTCCTCCCTGCTTTTTCTCGATCTTCCATCCTCTGGGATGAGATGATAGGGCACAGAGCGCCCCGGATTCACACGCCTTCCCTCCCACGCTTGTGCCATGCCCCTTAACTCCCCCCAGCTGAAGCCCTTTCCACACCACTTGCAACCTTTCCAAGATTCTCACCGTGCTCAATAAGCCATATACCATAAGAGGGATGATCTTTGTGTTAGGGCAATGGTTGGGCCTGGTCATCTTAAAGGTCTTTTCCAACCTAAATGATTCTGATTCTATGTTCTAGACACGCTTAACTCCACGTATAAGTTTACTCCAGCTTCTCACATGGGCCACACGTGACGTGGCTTGCACGGATGACTTGGCACTTGCTGCTTCCCGGGCGCCTTCCATCAGCCTGCGCTCCTCAGGCTTCTCCCATGCCCTGCAAGCATCCGTTGAACTCCCCCACTGTAGTACAGCGTTCGTTGTGAGCTGACGTCTCTGCTGAGAAACTGCTAAATCAAACCCAGCTGTAACTGTAATATCGTTCCTCTTCTATCGTTTTCTCTTTATTAGCCAGGATCATTAAAACCAAAACAAATTGATAGCGCATTTTCATTGATAAATACATCTAAATTTGTCTTAGCATCCAAAACACCGATTAAGCTTTATAGAGTTTTGCACCTCAGAGCTTAATTTTATTAAACATTGATATAACAAAATTGAATTATAATCTCATTTCTTCGCTAGGACAACCAAGTTTTCCCACCCACAGTTAATTACATTCTGTTGTTTGGGGTTTTTATTGACGGAAGCGAGAAAAATACACAGGTTTGACTGAAATGACTTTGTGCTGTTCACGTCACCAGCTGATAAATCCCAGGATGGCTGAAAACATTTTGACATCTCTTCTCAGCAGTTGGAAGGACAGCGATACATGGCTGGAGAGCGTAGGCCTGGGCGTCCTGCTGGTAGGAGAGCACGAGCCACCTTGAGACGCAGTAATTATCCTGGGCTGGCGTACCCAGTGCCACCATCTGATCTGTGCTGTGAGATGCTTCTGCAGCTCATTGGTGATTCGTACCTTCAGAGCACCTGCCTTGGGAGGGACTGCCTTGCTCCGTTATCTGCCAACACGAGGATGAGTTTGTGCTCCAGATGTATTATTCAAGCAGTGAACTATAATTCTAACTTAAAAGAATTATAGGAGAATGGCACAATCAGTTGGAGTGGGATTACGGGCAGATCTCTGCTGAGCCTGGCTGCCCAGAGTGCAGGGCTGAGATAAAATCCCACCTTCCCAGCAGCCGGTGCAGGAGGTCCCTGGGCTGCAGGACGCAGCTCACCCCTGGGTTCCTGGCACCGAGGTAGTCTGAGAGGAGAGAGACTCCCAAACTATGAATTTTAGCTACTTCTGCCTCAAAGCGGAGCTGTAGAAACAATCCATACCATGCTAGTTCCATGCAGCAGCGGTAAGGCAAGGAGCCAAGGTGGTTTCTGTGGCACCACGTGCTGCTCTTTCAGAAACTATTCCCATTTCTCACAGAGGACTTTCCAGATGGAAGAAAACAAATTCCAAATGCAATTGCTGAATAGTAATACAGGGGACCAACATAGCAGCTTTGTAGTTATGAATGCTGCAAGAGTTTCACCATGTCCTTATGGAAGCTCTTGTTTTAAACTATTGTCCACCCATTGCTGCAGAATAAAAATGAAAAGATAATTTACGAATTCATTGGAAACTTTGCTATTTGTGAGTAGGTAGCCTGGTGTTTGCTCGTCACACCTCCCCTCAGAGGTTGCACAAACCGTAGTTTCCTCGGCGATGGCTGGTTGTGAAGAGATGTGCTCCTGGGCTCCCCAGCTGGCACATCCCTGAGCTGCTCCTGGGCACAGATGTGGCGTGGGCTACAGTGATGTGTCCAGTTCTGGGATCCCTGGTTCAAGAACGATGAGGAACTCCTGGAGAGAGTCCAGAGGAGAGCAACAAGGATGATGGGGGGACTGGAGCATCTCCAGTCTGGGAAAGGCTGGGGGAGCTGGGCTTGTTCAGCCTGGAGAAGAGAAGGCTGAGAGGGGATCTCATCAACACGGACAAATATCTCAAGGGTGGGGGTCACGAGGACGGAGCCCCCGCCTGGCCGCTGTCCTGTGCCCCCTGCTCTGGGTGAGCCTGCTTGGGCAGGGGGGTGGCACTGGGTGAGCTCCTGAGTGCCCTGCCAACCCCTGCCAGGCTGGGATTCTGTGTGATTCTGTGATGCCTCTGAGCGCTCCTGGCTAGAGGAGCAGGGACCAAGGGCTTTTCTACTGCAGAAGGCCAAGGGGGTGTGGCGAGGAGGCAGGTCTGACCCGTGGCCATCCCCTAGTGGGGCACGCTCCTGGGAATAGGGACCCTCTCCAGGGGTCTGGACGGGTCCTGCAGAAGACCCAGCCACAGTCCTGGAGGAACTGCACCAGAACACAGGAGAGCTCTGTAGCTCTGCAGGCGCACTTGTGCTGGCTGCCTTAGGGAAGGCGAATGCTGGCCACTCCGGTTGGTTTTCCGGAGGTTTCTTCTAAGGAAGGGGAAAAGGTAAATTTGCTGGTTTGCTTCATGTTTGCTTTGCAGCAGCTGATCCCGCCAGCGCCTCAGGCTGCGTGCCGGCTTTCTTGGAATTGCCGGGCTTCAGCTCCTGCCCCGAGGTTTTTGTCATGCCCGTCTCACTCACATTACAGAGACCTTGAGTACCTGTTGTTTCCTCCCTGGGAAGGTACTTACACCTTGTAATCAAGGCTTCTCCTAATCATCTTTCTGATGAACTAAGCAGATTAAACTCTTTAAATCTCTCCAGGTAAAGAACTTTCTCTAACAGTCAAATTATTTTTGTAGCTGTTTTCTGCCCTCTAATTTATTGTGAGCTTTTTAAAACCGGGCATGGCAGATTGTGCAGTTCCGCAGCGAGCCTCTGCTGTGCTGCACACACCGACGCTATCTCACCGACGCTATCTCACCGATGTTATCTCACCAAAATTATCTCACCCACATTACCTCATCGACGCTATCTCGCTATCTCACCCACGCTATCTCAACGATGCTATCTCACCGACGCTAACCCCGCGTTTTCACACCCAGGGGCCGCGTTGCTGTGGTCCTGCTCTCGTGGCCCCATGAAGCGTGGAGAGGACTGGCAGCTTCCTGAGGAGCATCTGGGCAGTTTCATTCCAGAGCAGGATCAAACCCTGTTGGATCAAAGCCTGTTGGAGAGGTTAATTTGGTCGGATGTTAAATGCTCACGGTGGAGTTCGCATATTCCAGGCTCTCTACCAGATCGCCCCGACGCCTTTCCCACTCATTGCACTGCAGAACTGCAAACTGGGATGCACCTGCACGTCTCCATCCCCCATGGTATTTACCATGGATAACTCCTTGGACACCCATCGGCATCATCGACACCGAATTTGTGTTTCATTCACTGATTAAAACGGGTGACGAGGCTGCAGGGCTGGCCCTTGCAGACTCCTCTCCAGCAGGTTCCCCTGACGCCTTCATCTTCAGCTCAGTGATTAGCGGGTATTGCTGGGCTCACAGGGATGCGCAGCCAGATGCCTTGGAAAAGTCTGGATACGGGATTAGATGTTCCCAGGCATCCTGCGAAAGTTTTTGGTGCCGTGAAATCACAAAGTCACATTTTTTTTACAAGATATATTTTGTTCCTCTTTTTTTTTTTTTTTTGCAGGCTTATTTATAACCACACCTCGCCTCACTTAACTGAATCTTTTTTCTGGGTGTCTACTGGGTTTGTCTGGGATTTATTTTGGCCTAATGAACCTCAAGTCTGTATCCTTTGAACACAGACACATATTTGAGTCCTTTGCCCTTTTCCCCAAATTTAAATTGATGTTTATGCATACATATATTAAAAAAATCAGTATGCATAGGTGTGTGCATGTGTGTAGATCATTTCATGGGCCATCCTAACATTGATTTTTACTTATATGGGCTTTAACTGTTTTCAGACTCCATTGATGTTTTGCATATTCTCTGGCTTGAAGGGATGGGAAAATAACGGACCATCATCACGTAACGTTTACCTGCTTACTGAATTCCTTCAAACCCAGGACCAGGCTTTTAAGTAGATTGCATTTTTTTTCAACGCTGCTGCTATTCGCTTCTTATTTAATGATGGATCTTTTGTCTTAAGCCTGGATAGGACTTAACGGGAGGGCTGCCAGGCTCTCCCCAGTGCTGCCGCCCGCGCACCGCACTAGGGGCTGCTGGTGAAGCATGCCGTACCCCTGCTGGGGTGACCCCCAAAGGCCTGCCCAGCCCATGGGACCTTTGGGCTGGGGTCTGTTAGCTGAGCCGTGTCCACGCGAGGTCCCAGAGGTCTCAGTTTTCAGTAGCTGGAGAAGAGATCGGAGAGGCTTTTGGGTGCAGCCCCCACCTTGCTCTTTGGCAGGCTGAAAGCTGATGCCGACATCCCCAACGCCCCCATCATCCCACCAGGGGCGTTGTGTCTTCCCCCACTGGAGTGAGTTTCAGTTCCTTGGGCTCACTCTCCAGTTTACAGGCAATTAAGAAAAGGGGGAGGAAAACCACAAACTTCTCTTTGCTCCTGGCCGCAATATTTCAACTTATTTATGGTTTGCTGAATTTGAATTTAAACTCTGTTGGTCTTGTTAGTGCCCAGCCTTCTGGTGTTAAATTAAGCATTTTGCTGGGTGCGCCAGCCAGCCTCCAACCCAGACCATTAGCTCCCTTGCCTGGGAGAAGTGGTCTGGCTCATTTACACAGCCTCCATCCCACAATGTACTACAAAACTGATTTTTATTTCATTTTTTTTTCCATTTTTATGCCAATCATATATCAAGTGGTTCAGCTTCAGTGTCTTCTGCAGTCTTCCTGTGGGGCCAGGAAGGTCTCTGAGAAGACCCCTTGGAACTCTGTTTTCTGCATTTCTTTCCCAGAATTGGAGACATTTGTTAATTTGCTCTTCTTTATGCTTCCCTCAGGCAATATTTTAGGAGAAGTTTCTAGTAGTACGGAGTGGAAATCAGATGAGCCAAGTCTTTAGAGTGTTTTGAAGTGTTTTGCTTCACACAAGCCATTTGGAGATATTGGCAATAGTGAAATATGGACCGAGCATATCAGCATAATTCATGTGGTGCTTGTTACCCGTTGGATGATGGCGTGTTTACAGCGCAGCTTTTCACTTGGTCCTGATTGAAGCTGGCATCCCCTGGAACGCAGGTGCAGCTCCTGGGTGGGGGGAGAGAGGAAATATTTTGCAAAAAGTTAAAGGGAAAAAGCTTTCATCTCAGTTAGGTTTCAGACACCTTTTTTTTTCTGAGGTGGAGAGAAACGATGAAGGCAGAATTTGGCTGGTTTCTAAGTAAACACAACAAGCTTCTGCATGTAAACAGCTGGGGCTTTCTGTCGGCTTAGGGGAGTGAGAGGAACTCGCTGGCACGTGCTCGGAGGCTGCACAAAAAATAGGGGCAGGTTTCCTGGTGCGGGCAGCGGTGCGAGGCTGCCTCCCTCCCCAGACCCCAGTGGTGACGGTGGCCCCAGGCGTGTGGGAGAGGAGTCCCCAGGCCCCACCAGAGAGGTGCCAGCGGTGGTCGGTAGAGATGTGGTGGTCGGTAGAGATGCGGTGGTCTGTAGAGATGCGGTGGTCGGTAGAGATGTGGTGGTCGGTAGAGATGTGGTGGTCTGTAGAGATGCGGTGGTCGGTAGAGATGCGGTGGTCGGTAGAGATGTGGTGGTTGGTAGAGATGCGGTGGTCGGTAGAGATGTGGTGGTCAGTAGAGATGTGGTGGTCTGTAGAGATGCGGTGGTCAGTAGAGATGTGGTGGTCGGTAGAGATGCGGTGCACGCTCGTGCCAGATCCCAGGGATGCCGAGGGTTCGGCGCACTGCCGAATGCCCGTGAGAGCTCCGGGGGTGGCAGTGCCTTCCCGCCGCTGTCAGCACCCGACCGCTGTTTTCCCTACCTTTGATTTCCTCTCTTGCTTCAATGCTGTTTTCCACATGGTGAAGCAGCCAGCTCCGTTAATAGGGTATTAATGAGGACAGCAACAAACCTCCCTTGTTCCTTGGAGCTATGCAAACAGCGATTATGCCGTTGTTAACGATCTCGTTCTACGAAGCTAGCTCAACACCACTGTGTTTTCTTCTTTGGGTACCACTTTCCAGCAGGAGTCGACTCACATGAGTAGGCTTCAGTTAACTTCTTTCTTCCTTTTTCCCATAGGAAATTCTGAAGAAAGATGCTGGACAACAGGATTCAGGGGAAGGGAAAGTTTTAGTCCTGTGTTTCGGTGGCGTTGCCAATATTGGTAAAGTGGGCACCTCAGCTTTGGAGGCCACCTTGGGTTTTTATCCTCCTACCACTTTTTGTTTATGGTGATAATGACACCTGTTCAATAACAGGCAAATAAAATTACTAAAGCAAATAGGTTTGTTTTCAAATAATGAGAGCCCCTCTGACATGAACCTGTAGGAAGTGCTGAAATGTTTGTTTTCTTTATTAACAAAGCTGCAGACAACGGTAGCATTTTTTTAAGCCATAAGAAATTAAAAGGCAGCTAAATGGTGGGAAGAACAAGCACATTTTTCATGATAAAGGAGGAGGTTTTTAGAAATCAAGGAACTGAACCATGACTGATGCGTTTAGGTTAAGTTCTCGTCTCTACTGAGGGCTTGGTGTACAGCTCAGATAATTAAATTTCTGTGTCTCCTTTTGTCCATCCACAGCTTTTCCTTCTGAGTTTGTGTTTGTTGAACGTGAGCTGCTGTTAAAGGCTGGATCACCTTCCTCAGCATCGCCTTCGCTCTTTGTCTTTTGCTGTAGGGAGCCATGCACGTCTGAAATGGGCTGGAAAAAGCTGCCGTGGAATTTGTCTAACCCAGACTGGGTGACTGACAGAAGGCTCGGAGCTCCTCCCACGAGGAGGGCAATAAAGTCAGCTTTTATTTAAGTGCATCCTAATAAAATGCAACAGTGTGAGCCCCAAGACTCTGCTGCAGACCTCGTTTGCCTTTCCTAAGTAAAAAAACCCAATTATCCTCAAAGTAACCTTACTTTCCAACAGTACTCAGTATTTTACTTCTAGGACTTGATTCTCCAGCAGTCTGTGGTTTGTTGTGATCGTAGGCAGCGTGCTGCTACAAAAAAAGATGAGTTTCTCATTATTGTAGAAAGTAGAACTTATTTTTGACATGCGTGGCTATTCTTTGGGGGGGGGGGAAGTTAAAGTATGAGATTACTGCAGGATGGGGAGGCTGTTTATCAGGAGAGGTTTGGAATGGGAAGAGGATGGCTTTAAAGATCCGCGTGCCAGCTCATCAGGAGTGGGGAGTGTGGAGCAGGAATTGTGGCAGGAGGCTCTGTGGGCCCCCTTCTGCGGGCGGCTGGAGCAGATGGTTTGGGTGGTCCCTCCTGGCCCTGCAATCTGTGCATCCACGGGAGCAGAAACCTACCTTGCAAATATGCAAAGTTCACGTGCCTCAGGTTTCAGTGGGTTTACATCAGCTCGAGATAACGGGTGATACCAGTACCGAGTCCTATTTTTCAAAGACTTAATCATATGATACAAATGAAGTATTTTGGGCAAAAGAAGAAATATAGTGTAATATTCCTATGTTATTCTCATTAGTTCTCTTTGTCTATAAATAGTAACCATGCAGCCTATAATACCTTCTCTCCGTCAGAATTTATCAAGGAAGTGCTTTGGCTGGGCAATTGCTGTGTGAAAAATTAAGGGGTTTGCCTCGTTCCATCAACAGCTTTTGGTTTCACTGCTGAATAAAAATAGATTTTTAACTAACAGTCACAAAAACTAAAAAAATCCAAACCAGAGCCCATTTCCATTTCAGAAGCGGGTTCAGCCTCCTTCGATGAAGCTGGAATCGATCGCTTGGTTACTCTAATTACTGAGGACCACTATTACAAATGCAACCAAGAAAACTAATGCACGTTGTGGTAATGCTAATTTGTATCAGCCAGCTGCGGCACATCAGCCAGCTTCCCCGTGCAGACAAACACGGTGAAGGGGAGAGGAAAGCCGAGGCACTTTCCATTCTGGAAACGCAGCAGCTGCTCCTGGATACTGTGCAAATCCAAAGTGACTGAGAGTCACGGTGCTGTTGCGCTGATCTAATCTACGTATTTATTAGTTTTCCAGGGCGCACAGTTGATTTCTGGCAGCGGGGAGGACGGTTATCTGGAGAGCTGAAGAGCTCGGCAGGGTGCTGATGGAGCTGGTGCAGGGGAAGATGAGCAATCACAGGCAGACAAGCCCGTATTAGTCAGATGCGCCTGTGACCGAGACGTGATCGATGCCATTAGCATCACCTGGGAGAGCCCTGGGAGAAAGTGCTATTTCTGGCAGGCACCTTGATTTCTAGAGAATGGAGATGATTTATGATGAGGAGAGGCTGCTGGTGGACTGGCTTGGTGCTGGAGAAGTTAATCATTTGGTATGAGGATACGGTGATTTGTTTGACGTTCCCAACTTGGGCCGTAAAGATTTTGTGTCAGGCAGCATTTATGCAGGAGCGAAATGAGTCTTATTCTCATTTCACTTTATTTGTACGCCATAGGGAGAGGTCTTAAAACACCTTTGGTGCCTGAAAGCAGGTGAGGGTTTGGGGTCCCCCCAGTGCAGGCTGGCAGGGGAGCATGTGTTCCAGCGGGCAACTTAATGAATCCCCACAGAGCCAAGGGAAAAGACATCTTGATGCCACACTTCTGGACTCAGGGGCTGTTCTCGTGGCAGTAGATGATGCTCTGCTTCAGGCTGGTGGAGTTTGCTCCTTCCTGAGCATCCTGCTCACCATCTCCTGGATGCGA
>NW_009260612.1:885150-886484 GCF_000687185.1 Egretta garzetta
CGGCCAAGAGGCAACAGCCAGAGCCTCCTACCTGAGCTTGGCTGGGGTGGTGGGAGCTTTGCACTACACAGCCACCCTAAATTGCCTCCTGCTGACACTGGCAGCGCCACAGAACCTGTCCCCTGGTAAAGATACCTGGTGAAATGTAGTAGAATGGGACTCCTGTGTTTTATAAGGGTCTCAAGCTGGTGTGGCTGGGGGGGGAAGCAGCGGTGTGTGACTTGCCTACCTGGGCTCTGGTTTCTCTAGCACAGCAGTCTGGCAAGGAGTCAACCATGGCTATGACTTACGCAGAGCAAAAGCTCCCCAGCTTCCTTGGAAAACACTGCTGGGAAAATTTCAAAACTGTTTCCCTGGGAACCCTTATGAACAGATTCACTGTGCATCACAAAACAACGCAATATCAAAATGGACCTGGAGGTGCTTAACCCTGGAAAACAGCAGCACAAGCTTTCACTAAAATGAAAGCTTCTCACCCAGAATTGCCACTTTCCAATCCGATTTGCAGTGCATCGGTGTAGTGGAAGGAGACTAGATGGAAGGCAATGTAAATGAATTAATTAAATCAACACCCGACCGAATGGGAAGAGACTGGGATGCTCTGTGCCCTGTGTGTTTAATTTTATAGAAGTGAGTGCTTCAAACGACGTGCCTGAGAACCTGGTGAAGTTCCTCTTCCTTCAGTTAAGGACTTCAGACCAAGATGAACATCAAGAAGCATCCACCTGAACTGTCGCAGGACTCATCTGAAAAAACTTATTTAATCATTTCAATGGAATCAAGAAATCTGTCCATCCCAAACAAGAAACAACAGCTACGTGTTAGCCTGTCCCACCTGGAAGCCAAGCCAAGCAATGCTCAGTATGAGGTAATCAGAGCTGGTGGGAAATTTTGGACCAAGAGGCTGCTTTTAAATCCATTGGGTGAGCGCTAACAACATCTGCAGGTCGCTCCTGATTGCCAAAGTGGGACCTGTACCCACAGAGCACACTCTGGGAAGGAAGAAAATAATTTGGTTTAATGTGAGCAAGGGTGAGTTTATATGAGTGACATAAATACCTTACAGAGCACACGAAGGGCTGGAATCAGTCGAAGAGGTAATAGGGAATGCACGGACTTGAAAAAGAAGTGAAAATGATTCATAGAATCACAGAATGGTTTGGGTGGGAAGGGACCCCCAGAGGTCACCCAGCCCAACCCCCCTGCAGGAGCAGGGACACCTTGAACCACATCAGGTTGCTCACAGCCCCGGCCAACCTGGCCTGGAATGTTCCCAGGGATGGGGCCTCCACCCCCTCTCGGGGCAACCCCTGCCAGGATTTCACCACCCTCAC
>NW_009260612.1:886650-909100 GCF_000687185.1 Egretta garzetta
ACGTCTCCCCAGAGCAGAGCAGAGGGGAAGAATCCCCTCCCTCAACGCTGGCCATGCTGCTGGTGATGCAGCCCAGGGCAGGGTTGGCTTCTGGGCTGCCAGCGCCCATGGCCAGCTCATGTCCAGCTTTTCACCCATTTGTGTGTGTTCTTTTGGCGTGGGGAGTCACTGGATGAATTTGGGAAGGCTGGATGTAACTCCATTCCCACCCGCACACAGGTGCTTTGGCTCCCCAGCTCCACCGGCCGGCTGACCATGGAATCACAGAATGGTTTGGGTGGGAAGGGACCTTTAGAGGCCATCAAGCCCAACCCCCTGCAGTGACCAGTAGGTCTTGGCGGCGGCTGGGTCTGACGGTGTCACCCGCCCTTCAGTCCCAGTTACGCAGGTAATCCCATATGTTGGTATTCAGCTCCGTATTCAGCTCAGTTCAGAAGAACCACCCAGAGGTCTGTTGGAAAAGCGTTATGAAAGGGCACAGACGGCTCTTTTACATTCGGTGTTTCCCTAAAGAAAGGCTGCTGCAGGAACTGGAGGCAGAAAGTAATTTGGGTGATAATGACCATAAAACAATACAAAATGATGGAACTTGTTATTCTAAAGCAAGGAAGGAAGGAGAGCAACAGAATAATGAGAATGGAATTCAAAAAAGCAGACTTCAATGAAGCAGCAGCAAGGGCCTCCCGGGAGGACACTGAAAGGCAAAACGGGCCGCAGCGGCGCGGGCTGCCACCAAACGGAGCTGCTTTAGAGGCACGACAGCAGCCTCCTGTTGCAGAGGAAAGGCAGGCATTCCCAAGGCTGCTGCTCGGCTCTCTGAGGACGGGTGGAAATAAAAAGAACCCTCCAGAAAACCAGAAATAAGGACAGGTGACTAAGGATGAGCATAAAGGAATACACTCCCCCCTATAAGGACAGAATGGGAAAGCAGAAGGCACAAAACGGGCCAAGAACATAAAAGGCAACAAGGCAGGCGTCTAGAAAGGCATCAGAAATTAAAGGATGAAGAAGGCACGAATAGCCCCGGGATGGAGCGGCGCGGGGAAGCGAAGGAAGGCTCGACTAGTCAATGCCTTATTGCCTCCGCCTTCAGGAAAAGGTGAATTGTGACCAGACACTTACCGCAATTAATTTTAACAAGGGGATAACAGAGAAAGAAAAAATCAAGGTGTACTTGGATAAATTAGATGTTTTCATGCTAAGGGAGCCCAATGAAATCCACCCTAGAATACTGGCTGAGTCACCCCAGAAACCCCCAAATCAGTGGTGACTGTTTGTGGGGAGTTGGGGGGTGAGGAATACATGGAGGGTGCTGGAGGGTGGCAAAGAGAGCACCTCTCCCTCAAACGCCCTCGGGGAGCCACAGGGCTGGACGCCTAAATTAAGTACCCGAGAAGGTGCATGGGCAAATGATGAAATAACCAGTGGGTGGGTATAGAGAGGATATTAAGATGATGAGAAAGAGCCTACAGGGATTTCTCAAGAAGAAATGACGACAAAGCAGCGTGATTTGCTCCGACAGGATAACTGGCTTGGAGGTGGGGGCAGCAGCTCCAAGAGGGCTACTTGGGAACCAAGGAGCTATGGCCTGGACAAACCTGTGGTAGCACCTACCTTCCCGAACACCTCTGGAAGGCTGTCAGTGGCCTTCTGCCAAACTGAGGAGCATTTTACTGGGCATTTTTTCACCTGGTTGTTAAGAAATGCTCTAAGCACACAGCAGCTGATAGCGGTGCCCTTCTCTGAAGGCAGGTTTCAGATAAATAGCAAAAGAAAAGCAAACCTGAATAGAGAGGAGAGCTCACCTCGCGCTGCACATCCCATCCAAAGGTTGTTGACGTATCTGATGGCTGGAGTGATTCAAATCACAAAAAAGTTAAAAGCAAGTTTTAATTGAGAGCTCTTTTCCAGTCTTTCTTTGCTCTAGCTCAAGAGGAATTTCCACCCCTCATCCCCCCACCCTCCCAAGCTCTCCAACAAATTTTCCAATCCATTTCTCGTAATTAACGGGGTGCTCTGCCTGAGCGTGCAACAAGCCTGATCCAGCAGCTCTGAGAGCTGAGGATTTTGGTGCCTCTCAGAACCTCTCATTCAGTTCTCGGACCCTGCTAACAGCGTCCCAGTGGCCCAAAGGCTGAATCACCTGTAACAAATATAGCCCTGCTTGGCCAAAGCTAATGTTAGCGCTTCTGTCACTGATCTTTAACTGGGGGTCTGGAGGTGTGGTAGGTTATGGTCTTGAGTTGCACCAGGGCAGGTTTAGGTTGGACATTGGGAAAATTTTTTTCAATGAAAGGGCTGTCAGGCACTGGAAGGGGCTGCCCAGGGAAGGGGTCGAGTCCCCAGCCCTGGGGGGATTTAACAGCTGGGCAGAGGCGGTGCTGAGGGCCAGGGTTTGGGGGTGGGATGGCAGGGGTAGGGGAACAGTTGGGCTTGATGATCTTAAAGGGCTTTTCCAACCCAAAGGACTCTGTGATTCTATGCCAAGAGTCCCTCCTGGGCTGCGTAGGTGCGTGTATTGGTGTGTGCTCCTCTGCCATCAGTGTGTCGGGCTCAGGGATCCTTCGCCTGCTGCCTTCTAACCTCCAGGATGGAGGAGCTGGGTCCCACATGGGCATGGGACAACCACCACAGGAACCTTGAATAATTTTGGCTGGGAGAGACCCCTGGAGGTCCCTGGTCCAACCTCGTCCTCAAAGCAGCGTGAGTTAGGTCAGGTTGCTCTGGGGCTTGCCTGTTTGCACAGCGAGTATTTCTAGAGATGGAGGATCTACGGCTTGTCCAGGACCTTGTTCTAGTGCATTTGACAAAGCTGTGATCCCACAAGTCAGAGGATTTTCTCCTGATCTCAGCCTCTAGACATTTGTAGAGCAATAGATAATCACTACATGTGCTAGTACCTTTGTATACAGGTAGTGTACCACTGCAGATATTCATATCATATATGAAAGAAATATTTTAAAATTAAAAATATAATGATATAAATACTTTCCATTTAAATTTTACATTTAGAATTCATGAAATTAGTTTGGGAAACCCTGTACTTCAGGTGAGGGAACGTCCTATAGAATCATAGAATCATGTAGGCTTGGGCCTCTTTTGGTTTACCAGATTCCTTCTAAAAACATCCTTCCACACCAAAGCGTTATGGCACTAGAGCCAAGGAAACCTTTCATGGTGTTATATTTATTCAGAGCAGTTGTCACAGAGTTTTATAAGCTCTGAATCAATGCATGCGGGAACCAGGTGAATATTCCTGTGCTTTGGCTGCGTTAGGTACGTTCCCATAGAACCCAGATCTCAAAACCTGGAGACATATCTTGAATGCCTGTAACCACCAACTATACTGGGGAAGAATGTGCTTATAATGTACGGTTTTTTTCCCCTTCTGCAGAATGCGCTTACTAGAAAAGCAAGCAAGACATCTGAATGAATTTTATATGTTCCCGGAACCGCTCAAGCCTTTGAAATAACTCAGCTGGAAGGTTTAGTCAATATGAATGGAGACATTTAAAAAATCTGTGTGCTCTTCTGTCAATAAGGGATGGCAAAAGGCTAAAGAGATGAAAATAGGTGGTAGAGTCAGAGATGCAACCAGTACTGAGCAACCTCCAGAGGGAACAAGCCATTAGTAACTGTAATTGACAATTTGATAGGAATTTATAGCAGTATTGATAACCAAAGAAACACCTTTCTTGTGCTCCTTTGAAATAAAACTAGTGGCTTCACCTCTTCAAAACCTAGGCTAATTTAATTTTGGAAATAGGCATATGCGAAAGTTACATAATTTGAGCATTTTACAAGTATTATTAATAGGAATGACTTCTGCTGGCAAGTGGCTTCTCTCCCTTACATGATAAATGTATGCATGCATCAATGTGAATCAAAATATTTCTTGTAATTTAAAATTTAGGTAAAACCTGAGTTAAATCAACAAGCCTTCCATGCCTCAGAGCAGCTTGGACCTAGGGACTATGTTGTTCTGGGACACAAGACTGGAGGCAACCCTGGACCACGGGGCAGAAAGCAGGGTCAGCCTTGTGCAGGCTTGGCCCGGACACCTCTGCTGTGCCTTCACAGCGTGGGACCACTGGCGTCCGCACTTCCAGCCCAGGCACCCCTCCATCGCGGTCCACTGCACCACGTGGAAACGGCCCACGCCTGATGCCACCAGTACAAATCGCTGATAAAAGAGCCCATTCATGAATGTGTAATTCAGTGCCTGGCAAATCTGAAATTCCCTCTTCTCCCACTCACTTTGCAAATTCTGGGTTCTCTGGAGAGCGCAGCACGGTGAGGAATTGGGCTCTGTCGTTAAATGGCAGCAAGCAGCTGTGCCAGGAACCACACACAGCCTTCATGACTGGGGGGACGGAGAAGGACCTCCACAGGCAGGAACTTTAGGACAATTCAGAGAGCTCTAAACCTGGAAGAGTTTTGGGTGTGTTCACCAACTTTTTCTGCTGTGGAGTTGTGGTGCTTTCTAAACATCAGCCGTGCAGCGCAGCATTCCTGGCGCCGAGCAGTGAATAAGATGCCTTTTGATCCTTGGCAGGATGCCGCTGGCCCCCTTGGCCACCTGGGCACCCTGCTGGCTCATGTTCAGCCGCTTCTCGACCAACACCTCCAGGTCCTTTTCCACCGGGCAGCTTTCCAGCCCCTCGTCCCCACACCTGGAGCGCTGCATGGGGTTGTGGTGACCCCAGGGCAGGACCCGGCCCTTGGCCTTGTTGACCCTCACCCAACTGGGCTGGGCCCATGGATCCAGCCTGGCCAGGTCCCTCTGCAGAGCCCTCCTCCCCCGCAGCAGATCCACACTTCCACCCAGCTTGGTGTCATCTGCAAACACTGCAGATGTACCACTGCATAGAGGTTATTCTGTCATGACCAGCAGCCATTCACCAGTGTTTGGTATTGTATATCTCAGCGAGGTTACCTCGCTGCAATACTTTCACCTTTTGTATTCCTTTGTCCCTCGGGAGCCCATTCCCATAGCAACTTGCTCATCAACACATCTCCTCTTAAATAAAACTTTGGCATAAGGAGGATTTCTAGAAAATACATTTCTCTGTCGTTATGAGGAAAGCGTCTGTGCTTCTGTCAGTGGGCACTAGGCAGTGGATCACTCTAATGGTGCTGTTTGCAAATATCAAATAATAATGGCAAGTATGACAATAATGAAGTAAGTAATCAGATGAACTGTTGAGTACAGGTGCCTACATTTACAACTCTTTCATCAAAGAGAAAATTAAGCGCTCTCAGAATATTATGGCAAATTGCTTGCTGTTATATGACTACTAATCAGGTGGAGTACATAAATGCATCAGGAAAAATCTTCTTGAGCAATTATGGCAGTAGATGATTAAGGCACAGAGCACATCATGGGACAGCGAATGGGCTCCTTTTATCTGCCTACAGATATAAATGCTTGTTGCAAAAGCAAGCAACAAAAGCCCAGAGTCACCAGCACCTCTGCAGAAGTTTGCTGAGGGTACAGAGATGGGAGAATGTGACCCCTGCGTCCGTGCAGTGGTGTCCCACAGCCCGCCCAGTGCCCTGAGGCCAGCTCTCCTCCTCGGAGGCTGGAGTTCATGCAGGGGCTTTGGGCAGAGGGGCTGTTAGCAGGTGGGATGGGGGGCAGACGTGGCACTACCTTACCTCACCGGCACCTTGCAATGCAACACCACAGATGACACTCAGATGTAACCCAGAAGCATTCGTCCCTCCAGCCCAAGCCCTGGAAAGCAGAATGGTGGGGTGATGCTCCCACATCTTTTCTGCATGCTCTGCCTCTCCAACCACCTTGGGGCACAGAGAGGGTACCTATTTCACTGCTCCTAGTGCCCCATCAGACGCCAGCCACTGCAGGGGGATCCCCAGTGGACACAGACTATGAGCACACCCATGCCTAGAGGTGTGTTTATCCACCTCGACAGCCTCCCAGGGGAAATAGCACGGCTACCGCATCATCTCACGCCTTTCCCCCCTCCCACGGCTTTCAGAGAAAATGTGCTTTCCTACCTGCTGTTTTCCAGCATCTCAGGCAGCTGATCAAGCCCTGCAGTTTTTTGGTGCTTCCTCCCTGTCTTCTGGAGCTTCTCTGAGATGCAGGGAAGCCACCTCCTGAGTCAAAACAGGAGGTCTCTTGAGTCAAACTCCCGCCTCTAAGCCTAGGCTTGCTGCTTACCGGGACTGCTGCTTCCAAGCCTCGTCCTGTGCTTGGCTCTTCTGAGGCTCTCAGCCAAGGGAAGAACATGGTAAGGATTTGAAAGCTTTGACTGTCCCTGCTCACTGCAGGGGGGTTGGACTAGATGACCTCTAGGGGTCCCTTCCAACCCAACCCATTCTATGATTCTATGATTCTATGATTCTATGATTCTATGATTCTATGATTCTATGACTTGGAAAGCAAGCTGAAGACCACTCTCCCGTGCTGCAAGGCAGGGGCTCAGCCTGGGGACTGGTGCGACTGTCCCTTGCGTCCTCACCTCCCAGGGGAAGCTGGGCTGCCCTGGCAGGATGGAGTAGGCTGTTGCCCACCCTCCTCCCCCTCCCAAGCCTATTCTCTAAGCTACTGGTAGAAGATGTGATATGACCAGTCTCTTGGCAGGGCCCCTTCTGCAAGATGGCTTTGGGGGGTCCCTTCCCTAGGATGCCAGGTGCCACCAAGCTGCTCGATCGCTCCCCAAAAAAAACGAGGAGAAAATGAGATGGAAAAGAAAGAAAACTCTTGGGTCAATAAAGACAGTTTAATAAAAAAGCAAAAGCAAAGGCCATGCACAGTAGCAAAAGGAAAACAAGATTTTATTCTCTACTTCCCATTAGCAGGCAATGTCCAGCTGCTTCCCAGGAAGCAGGGCTTCAGTGTGCAGAGCCATTGCTCCGGGAAGACAAAATGTCATTGAAGATGAATGTCCCCCCTTCTTCCTCCTTTTCCCTTAGCTTTTATATCTGAGGCAACATCACATGGTATGGAATATCCCTTTGGTCGGTTTGGGTCAGGGGCCTTGGCTACGTCCCCTCCCAAGATCTTGCCCCCTCCCAGCCCCACTGGTGGTGGATGTTGGAGACACAGCCTTGATGCTGTGTGAGCCCTGCTCAGCAATAGCCAAAATATTGGGGTGTTATCAACCCCTTTCTAGGTACCAGCGGAAAGTACAGCGCTCTGCAGCTCGACCCAATACCAGGAGGAAGAAATAATTTAGTTACAGGGTGCAACTATAGTTGTTGACCACAACACGGAGCACGTGGCCATGCTGAATCAGACGACAGTTCTGGAGGGGGCCATGTCGTGGCAGGCTCCCGCAGGCAGCAGAGGTTTCTGGTAAGATGCTTTCAGCTCGGCAGCCTTGCTGTGCGGAGTTCGTGATAGCATTTCCCAAACCCTGCCTATTAATTGCAGGGATGCAAAGTAGGATATTGCTGCGTCAACGCGTTGTGTCATGTTTGAATCCCTGATCAACAACCAAACCCTCTTCTTCGATATTTAGAGACAAAAAATAGCACATTCCTCCAAGGGCATGGAAAGTATCCTTTCGTTTAAGTGGCACATATGCATCCATTCAGTTTATCATGATGCTGCCGTTACCAAGAAAGCATCCTGCCGTGTTCGGCCGTAAGGACTGAGCTTTCTGCTGCCCAAGCCCTTACCCTAGCGAAGGTCCTTGTGCTGTGAGAGCACGGGAGCTCTCTGCCATCCTAATGACTCTCGACTGGTGTGGCAAGGCATGCAAAAAATGAATTGGGTTTTGGAGAACTCAGGATAGAATAATATAATCCCATTATAAAAAAATGGTATCTTCATCTGTTCTTCTCTGCTAGTTTCCAATTCTCTGTTACTGGGCTTCACAGCTCCTTTGTACTTCCTTTCATTTAATTTCTGGCGAGTTTGGGATGGTGAAGCTGTTCCTGTGCTGACACTTGAATAGCAGATGTGCTAATATCTGCCTGTACCACTTAATCCATGCATGAAAAAGCAAACTGCTGCCTTTTTTTTTATTTTGTGCTAGTCCACAGTGAAGTACGTCCCGTCATCTTAGCCACTGCTTCACACACACAGCTCGTGGTGGAAAGCAGCTGGAGCCCAGAGAGAAAGCTGTTGAGGTGGCCAGAGCTTTTGAGTTGTGTGTTACAGGGGATGGAGGGGGACATCCAGCTAGTTCCCTGGAAAAGGAGTGATGGGAGTCCAGAAAGGTGACTATGTCCCGGGTGTCTGGATGGGAAAGTCAACCGTGCAAGTTAACCTTCCCAAAAATCATGATGCATTGATAGGACAGACCCCTACACTGAAGTTTGCTTCCCAAAGGATCTGGGATTTCCCTCTGCAGCGAGGACGCGGGCTGCTCACCTGCCTGCCATGGAGCAAGTTCTGCTAATGCTGCCTTAAAGGTGACTCTGCTGCCTGGTGCCAGCAACCAGTGCGTGGGATATGCCCTAGCCTGAGCCACACTGGCCAGGGGCTGGCCTGGCCCGGGGTCTAGCAGGCACCTTGCACCTTCCCCACCGCTTGCCCCAAGCAGCACCATGCACGCTGCCTGTGTCCTTCCCCAGCCGAAGCGCAGCCTGCAAGGAGCTGGGGAGGGGGAGGCTCATGGCGCAGCACACACAGTGACCTCTCCCGCGCTGGCCGTGCTCTCTGAGTTTAGGTCCAGAGCACAAAGCTTTCCAAAACCTTGGGAAGCAACCAAGTCCCCCCACCCCACCCCTGTCCACTACAAGGATCATAGAATCATAGAATTGTTTGGGTTGGCAAAGCCCTTTAAGATCATCAAGCCCAGCCATTCCCCTAGCCCTGCCATCCCACCCCCAAACCCTGGCCCTCAGCACCGCCTCTGCCCGGCTGTTAAATCCCCCCAGGGCTGGGGACTCGACCCCTTCCCTGGGCAGCCCCTTCCAGCCCCTGACAGCCCCAAGGGGAAGGAATTGTTCCCCATGGCCAACCTCACCCTGCCCTGGCACAACTTGAGGCCGGTGCCCCTCGTCCTATCACCCATTAAATCCTGCTGCCAATGCTCCTTGGGAATCAGTCTCTCTCTTTCCCCCTGACCAGGATGAATTTCAGTACAAGAGGCATGGATCAACCAGGGTGCTCACATGCTGCCTCCTCCAGTGCCCCCAGTAAGCAGGAACCAAGGCTCTGCTCTGCGGAAATGCCGACTCCTAAAGGTCCATGTGGGCTCTGAAACAGGGGTGGAGGAGCCTCGGTCAGTCTGGCACTGCAGCATGCACCCGTCCATGGTGCCTACTGCAAATACCTTGGATATGGGGAAAGTAAAGCTTTGGAAATAAAAAGAACCTCCTAAATCCCTAAATGGAGCAGGTAGGCCCTACCTCACAGTGCTGCTTCTCTAATTCTTAGGTATAAACCAGCATCTGCAGCACTCTGGCTATGCTGCCAAGTGGTTACATTAGGGATTCACTTACCAGTCCAATATATTTTAAGGCTGAGTGCGGCAACGTGCTGAGAGCCCAGCACACCCCCTGCATTTTATGAAAGCACTTTCCCTGGGCACATTTTCTCACACAATCCTGCTGCTGACTTTCCCCATGGGACCACTTCTGTGCTGGGAGGTTTGCAAGTCTATATCTTAATTTGATACCAGCTGCTAGCAATACAGCTTTGACACCCCTACATCATTCCTCTTCTTAGGCTACAGGCTGCATCTCACAAGCACTTAAAGTTTTTCTAAACATATTTAGGAAAAAAATAAATCTGATTATATAAAGTTTGTTAGGCCGTGAGAGGTTTTTATAATCTGTAGGGTTTTGAGCCTCACAAGGAAGATGTTTACTGCTGTAATTTATACAACTTGCATATTTAGAAATGGGAAATGAAGAATTGGTATCGCTGCACTGGCAGAGAAGGAGCCAGGAGGCCTCCCTGGGGGTCTTCTGCACTACGGGAAGAGAAGGTTCCTCTGGCTGGAGTGCAGTGGTCGGGAGCTCCAGTTACCCAGCACCTCCCAACTGGGGCTGGCATGGCACAGGCGGATGCAGCCAGAATTGTTAGCGATTCCTGGAGGCCTGCGAGTGTGCCCTGCTCAAGGGGATGGAGCACCGCTGCAGATATCTGATGCAGATGCACCAGGCCATGTGCCCGGTTGCCTCTCCCATCTGATGCAGATGCACCCAGCTACGTACCCAGTTACCTCTCCCATCTGATGCAGATGCACCCAGTTATGTACCCAGTTACCTCTCCCATCTGATGCAGATGCACCCAGCTACGTACCCAGTTACCTCTCCCATCTGATGCAGATGCATTGGGCCATGCGCCCGGTGACCTCTCCCACGGAGGCTGCTCCTGCCAGCTTTGCTCCGTGTAACGACGAATGGGCACCTGCAGAAGCCCAGCACCAGAAATAGAAAACTTGTCCTCAGATGAGAAATTTTGTAATCTGCTCACATCCTTGCGAAATTCTAACCCACCAGTACCAGCAACCCCACCAGCTCCTCGGCGTAGTCTGCTTGCTTCTTGCACTAAAGCTGCTAAATCAAAAGCGACAGCTAGGAAAATCTGCCTGTAATTATTCACAGGCACTACATATGTAACTCTCAATGATTTCCACCGCTAATATTCATGCTGTTGCACTTCCCTGCATCCAGTGTTGCCCATTGCTATCACCGCACGTGTGCACGTACCTGCCCAGTTACCTGCCTCTGCGCTGGTCTGTAACTGGGATAGTCTCTGCACGTGCAAAGGGCAGGCTCCCCAGAGCTGGGGGGGTACCTTTGCACGACGAAAGCTCACAATAAGTGGGTTTGGGTCCAGGAAAACATCCAAGCTCCTAAAGAATTTGTGGGCTGTCGCTTCCCCACTGAAAAAGTACCCAAGTGTGTTGCACGGCAGAAATAGTCTGGTGCATGAGAGATGCATTTGGCATACTGAAAACTTACTGTTGGTATAAAATAAGCATGTCACTGTACTCAGCACACAACCAAGGAATCCCTGCATACACCGGTATGGTGACATTATGCAAAAATGGTTTGTAAAGCCAAACCTGGCCTTGGAGCCCATTTGGTGTGCAGCTGCTGTACTTACACTTCTCGTACACACTTCTGAAAAGTGCATATCCTTTCTGGGCCAGTACTGACGAGCTATAAGCTTGCCTTACATTGGAAGACTAAACGGGCTCAATCTATTTAGTTTACCCAGTGAAAAAAATTGATTTAATCACTACCTAACTATAGAATCATGGAATCACAGAATTATTTGGGTTGGCAAAGCCCTTTCAGCTCCCCCAGCCCAACTGCCCCCCTACCCCTGCCATCCCACCCCCAAACCCTGGCCCTCAGCACCGCCTCTGCCCGGCTGTTAAATCCCCCCAGGGTGGGGGGCTCCCCCCTCCTCTCAGGCAGTTGTAGGCAGCGATGAGGGCTCCCCTCAGCCTCCTCTGCTCCAGGCTGAACCCCCCAGCTCCCCCAGCCGCTCCCCAGCAGCCTGGGGCTCCAGACCCCTCCCCAGCTTTGTTGGTCTCCTCTGGACACGCTCCAGCAAGGCAATGTCTTTCTTGTAGTGAGGGGCCCAAAACTTGCAGGGGAGAAGATTCCTGGTAGCAAAGGGCTCTTTAGTTTATCAAGCAAAGGTACAACAAGGTCCAGTGCGTGGGAGCAGCAGCCAAACAAGTTTGAGATAGAAAACAACATTTTCAACACTGAATCAAACCATCATAGCATCGTAAGCAAGGTGAGGTGGATTTTCTACCACTTGCAATCCATTTGAAGGCAGGACACACATCTCCATCAGCCCAAGTAAAGCTTATGGCATTTATGCACACCTTGTAGAGTGACTTTGTCTGTGTCCCTTTGGACCTTGCTGTCTTTCCTTCAAATCCGTATAGGAATGAGTGGGCGCAGGTACTGACCCGACTTGATGGATCACCAAACAGCCTGTCGGTGTAGATCAGGAGGGCTGTGTAGGAAAAATACAGCTAGGCCAGTTTAGCACACGACTTCTGATAGCAGAAGCATCACTGTCTGTGCAGCTGATGTATCTGCTAGAGCTGGTTGATCCGTCCAGGTCTTTAATGCATTAGTGCATTATTAATGTGTAGCATTTTCCGACGAACCCTCCAACGTATGTGTGTGTGGGTACATATATAGCTACAGGGTAAGCTGTGTCTGCATAAAAACATACCCCGGGTGCTCTGCCAAAAGCTGAGCTATCCGCATTAAACCATCTCGCTGCCAAACCTCCGCACCGCGCGGCGGGGAGGGGCACCCCAGGGAAACGCTCCCGGTGCCACGTCCCGCGCGTTGGGTAGGGGTGGCCCAGGGGAATGTTCCCGGTGCCACGTCCCTCCGGCGAGCGGCCCGTGGGGATGCTGCAGCACTTGCCCGGGGCAGCCTCGGCCATGGGGCACACTGCCGACCCGCTTCCCAAATAGGTGGGGGGGTGCTTGGCGGGTGCTGCGCTCCCCTGCCCTGCAGCACGGCTGGAGCGTTGGACCGCAGCGCCCTCACTGCACCCTGGGTTTTGGCATGAGCTGTCTCCTTTGTAATTGCAGCTACTCAGAAAAATCTGTATTTAAAAATATGTTCTTTACTCTAACAGAGCTGTTTGTGCATAACAACATTGCAAATATCCCTTTGGTTTTGCTCTCGGTGAAGTCTGAATGCAAAAAACTTAATCATCTCGTGTTTATTTATTTGTTTACTTGTTTATTTATTCACTTAGTTTCCTCCTTGCTTCCCTCCAGCTCTTCGGGTTTCTGTGGAAAAACAGAGATAAGTTAATCCAAACAAAACATGGTAATACTTGAAAAAGTCCTTCCCATCAAATTATAGGGAACAACATTTACTTTTCATCTATGTTCCATATTTTTGTGTCAGCTCTAATCACAGCCTAGCCAAAAGGCTGGGTTATCCGCATTAACCCATCTCGCTGCCAAACCTCCGCACCGCGCGGCGGGGAGGGGCACCCCAGGGAAACGCTCCCGGTGCCACGTCCCGCGCGTTGGGTAGGGGTGGCCCAGGGGAATGTTCCCGGTGCCACGTCCCTCCGGCGAGCGGCCCGTGGGGATGCTGCAGCACTTGCCCGGGGCAGCCTCGGCCATGGGGCACACTGCCGACCCGCTTCCCAAATAGGTGGGGGGGTGCTTGGCGGGTGCTGCGCTCCCCTGCCCTGCAGCACGGCTGGAGCGTTGGACCGCAGCGCCCTCACTGCACCCTGGGTTTTGGCATGAGCTGTCTCCTTTGTAATTGCAGCTACTCAGAAAAATCTGTATTTAAAAATATGTTCTTTACTCTAACAGAGCTGTTTGTGCATAACAACATTGCAAATATCCCTTTGGTTTTGCTCTCGGTGAAGTCTGAATGCAAAAAACTTAATCATCTCGTGTTTATTTATTTGTTTACTTGTTTATTTATTCACTTAGTTTCCTCCTTGCTTCCCTCCAGCTCTTCGGGTTTCTGTGGAAAAACAGAGATAAGTTAATCCAAACAAAACATGGTAATACTTGAAAAAGTCCTTCCCATCAAATTATAGGGAACAACATTTACTTTTCATCTATGTTCCATATTTTTGTGTCAGCTCTAATCACAGCCTACATCAGGCAGCATATGCCATGAAGGGTTTGTTGTCCTAAATCACTTGGCTGCATTTCCCCCAGAGGTGACCACGGAGCAGAACCTGACAGGCTCTTAGACTTGGGGACCCGATGCTGATCGGAGGCACAATAAACAATTCATGTGAAAAAAATCAGTGCGAGGGGGTTTTTCCCCCAAGGGTTTATCTAAGTACAAAAATCTCACCAGAATATTTATACCCAGTTTTAATTTTAATTTTAAAGACTTTTTTTTTTCTCCTTAAAACTGTTCAAGACCTCTGTTTATCATAACATTGCATTACGTTTCAAAGACAACTTGCATTTTAATTCACTGTCTTTTATAAATAGCTGGTTTATTGAATTATTTCAAAAGAGCTCCATGGAAGCATTCATCTGCCTCCCGGGGCATCCTCCAGCAGTGATTTCGCCCCCCCCCGAGGTGAGGAGGGCAGGGTTCCCCCGCAGCTCCCGCAGGCACCAGAGCGGAGGGAGCTGCTGCCTGGCAGTGGCGGTGGTGGTGGCGGTGGTGGAGGTTGCGGTGGTGGCCATGGTGGTGGTGGTGGTGTTGGTGATGGAGGTGGCGGTGGAGGTGGCGGTGGTGACGGTGGCCGTGATGGAGGTGGCGGTGGTGACGGTGGCAGCGATGGAGGTGGTGGCAGTGGTGGCGGTGCATGCCCCCGCTTCTACACCAGAGGGCAATAAAGTGAAGGTAAAATTTGTTTTCCCTCTATTAAATAAGAGTGGTTCATAGGACAAAAGTAGCTTACGTTATTATTTATGACTTGATAATTGAATATATTATTTACCTGCCAAATCTTATATACATTTGAGAAGCAGAACTCTTTTTATGTTGTTAATACTTTGAACCAAGATTTTCCTTCAACACAATTGTATTTTATAAAGCCACAGTTGTACAGACCTTAAGTTTTTACCGTGACAGAGATATTTATTTCTATTTTTGAACAATAGATAACTTCATAGTATTATCTGTCATGTGTTCAAATATTTATAACCACCCATGGCAAGGAATAAAGTGATTATTTCTCTCAGGAAATTAGGATGCCAGCTGCAAACCTGAAATGCTTTGGATTTTGCAGATAAATAAAACACTCTCCTCCATTGCCTGGGCTGCTCCTGGAAATGCTGTGTAGCAGCTGGGTGTTATTTTTGAAGCTGAAGGCACTTGACTTCCCAGACCTTTAGTGCAGGTAGGAGAGAGGGGGGAGTTATCTTACACATTCTGCTGTGGACTTTACAGGAAGAGTCCCAACACCCAGTACCAGTGATGGAGAAAGAAATACGGAATAGTAAGGATGGTGCTTTCTTGTCACTCCCCGAGAGCAGAAGGCACAGCCGGTGTTGGGGTGTCTTCAGCTCTGCCACCGCAGTGGCGGGCTCTGCCTTGGTAGGGAAATGCAGCTCCTGGTAGGGATGAGGTTAATGGGGCCTCTGCTAAATACAGCTGGGAAGCAAGTGGACTTGAATCATCAAGAATACACAGATGGTTGTTAAAATGCTGATGATCAAAACATCAAGCAATGAATTTCAGATTGTATGAACCCGATTGGCACTAATAGCCTTGAATGGATGCGCTGGTGAATCGGCGTGGCTGGTGGCATGCGCCGGAGCTGCGGCTGCTGCCTGGGATGGTCCCACAGCTGGGATGTGCCTGATGCCAGCCTGAGCCTCGCATCCATGGTCCCTGCAGCTTCCCAAGCTGCTCCGCTTGCAGAAGCGGGAGAAGCCGGTGATGAAGGGCTGGGAACTGCAGACTAGCAGCGTGGAGGCTGTTTTCATCCAACACAGACCTTCATTTATGCATTGTGTAACTGCACTGAGATCATGTCGAGAGCCAACTAGAACTTCATGGCAGGATGGATCTGGAGTGTTCATTCTGCCCCTTTGCTGCCCAGGGAGGAATCATCCCGAGCACTGGATCGTCAGCACCCATGAACCCTTGATGCTCATGGTTGCTTCTGTAACCCCTTCTCAGACCCTTAGACCTGGGGTATGTTTCTCGTTCTGATTTGCCCAGAACTCAGCAGTACAGGGGTCTATTTTCTGCCTGGTGTTTCAGGATGATAATAGAATAGAAACACAGAATGGTTTGGGTTGGAAAAGCCCTTTAAGCTCCCCCAGCCCAACCGTTCCCCTAACCCTGCCATTCCACCACTAAACCCTGGCCCTAAGCACCTTGCCTGCCCAGCTTTTAAATACCATGATAAATGCATGATGGCACTCAAGATGCTCCATGACCTTCCTCAGCGCTGAGGTCAGGCTGACAGGGCTGTAGTTCCCCAGACCCTCCTTCAGTCCCATCTTGTAGATGGGCATCATGTTTGCCAACCTCCAGTCAACTGGGACATCCCCAGTCAGCCAGGACTGGTGATAGATGATGGAAAGGGGCTTGGTGAGCACCTCCATCAGCTTCCTTAGTACTCTTGGGTGGATCCCCTCCGGCCCCATAGCCCTGTGTGTGTCTAAGTGGTGTGGCAGGTCACTAACCATTTCCCCTTGGATTATGGGGGCTTCATTCTGCTCCCTGTCCCAGTCTTCCAGCTCAGGGGCTGGGTACCCGGGGAACAACTGGTCTTGCTATGAAAGACTGAGAGGAAGAAGGCATTAAGCACCTCAGCCTTTTCCTCAGCCTTTATCCCTCTGGTTCCCCCCGCATCCAATAAAAGATGGAGATTCTCCTGAGCCCTCCTTCTGTTGCTAATGGATTTACAGAAACATTTTTATTGTCTTTTATGGCTCTAGCCAGATTAATTTCAAGTTGGGCTTTGGCCTTTCTAGTCTTCTCCCTGCATAACCTCATGACAACCCTGTAGTCCTGAGTTGCTTACCCCTTCTTCCAAAGCTTGTAAGCTCTCTTTTTTATCCAGAGCTCCAGCCAAACTCTCTGTTCAGCCAAGCCTGCCTTTTTCCCCACCCACTCATCCTTCAGCTCATGGGGACAGCCTGCTCCTGTGACTCTAATTTTTAAAATCCTCAGCAGTAGTGCTTTGATCTCAGAAAAGTGTTTTAAAGAGAAAACACCAGAGTGGGTGTGAACTAGGGAAGCTTTGACGGGGGGCACCTGGCAAAGGTTGTTCTCCAATGGAAGTTGAACCCTGCTTGATTCGGGCTAGAGGAGCGCTTTGTCCATGCTGTCAAGGTGTTCCTCAGGCAGATCCTCCTGCAGCCCAGCCTGGTGTCCTCGCCGCCCGTCACTGTCAGACCGCCTTGTTGTCTTGCATGAAAGTGCCAAAGCGAATACAGAGCAGCAGCGTCCTGGAAGCACAACAAGATAAACTGGGGCTGATCCTTGTGTCACAAAAGCGCTCCGGTCCTCCGCTGTTGCTGCCTTATCCTGACACATGGGAAGCAGCGTGACTCAGGTCTGCCTGTGGCTGCTGGAAACCTGGGGCACCGTCCCAGTGACTTTTTCTGCTCCTGCTTGTATTTGTTTGCACGAAGCTGGTGCGCGGGAGAGCCTGGGCTGCTGGCTGCCTTCCCTGGGCTCGCCTCCACCTTATCATCCCTTTGGTGAAGTTCTGCTGGGCTTGAAGAAGAGTCGCTTTATTCTGTGAGTCTAAACAACTCCTTTCGATCTTTTGTACCTTAAAACTCTGCAGATTTACAGCATTTGCCTTGCTCAGGCTAATGTTTCCCCCTGGAAGCTAACGACCTCAGTCCAGGTTAAATGTTCTGGCCAAAACAAGCTCTGAATGCAGGCGGTGCCTGCTGGAAAACAGCCCCTGAGCGGAGCTGCCATCCACGGCTTCTCCACCATGGAGGGAAACGCCTGCCGACCATTCCAGCTGGGTGGAGGCTGCCCGATGACCTGGGGAAGGGGGAGGCTGGGCAGCCCTGACAGACACCGGGCAACCTGCCAGCCTCGCTTGCTAGCCCCGCCGCGTCCTGCAGCACCAAAGCACAGCCACCACCCTGAGCCACCAAGGAGACAACGGGCCCAGATTGGGCTGGATGACAGCAAAGCTTCTTTCAGCCATTTTTATCTTGCCTGTGTGCAGTTGTAAATGCCATGCAAAGAAGGTGCCACACAGAAAACTCACGCACTGCAGAAAGCAGGCGGTGACCGCCCTTTGCAGGCTCTTACCCTGTAGCGAGGATGAGGAGGCAAGCGGAGGAGTGGCAGAGCGGGGGCAGAGAGCCTTTCCCCCTGACTTGCCGTGCTTATCCCCACGGTGGTAGCAGCGACGGTTTGATCACGTGCCACCAGCTGCAGTCGATGGGTATTCTGTGTTGGGAAACTGTTAATTCATAAGCTCACCTGCTTGCAGGTCTACATCATCCCAGAAGAAACTTTGGTAAAGTTGGAGTTAGGAAATGTGTAAGCTCTTAGAAAGCATGAGGGGGTTATAAAACTTTGCTCTCTGCACAGGGATGAATCTATCGGGAGATGCCAGAGAGGCAGGAACAGGCGCCAGCAGCACCGCGTGCACGTGAATCTCAGGTGTCTCCAGAGCGGCTTTGGCTGGTGCTTTTGGAGGGGAAGAGGAGATGGGACAGCTATGGGAACAAGTGCCAGAGAGCCCTCGAGCCTTGCAATGCTTCCCCAGCAAATCCTGGCCGCCAGACCCCTCCTGAGAATGAGCAATAGGTGCCTGCTCCACCTTAGTTAAACCCAGACCTAACCAGTTGGCTCCTGGTCCTGCCCAGAACCTGTTTTGCCCAGTGAGACCCTGCGCTTCTGCAGGACGCGCCCCTGCGCCGCTCAGTACAGGCCCCTTTAACATGAGCTCAGCGAGCGAGGATAAGCGAGGTCGGTGATAACCTCTGCCTGTAGATGCTCAGGTTATATTTTCTATTTACCAATATTGCCTATTTCAAAAGAAATTATAAGTCAGTGCTCGGAAAGCGCTCCCTGGTTTAAATTAAGGATTATCTGTGATGACTGTAACTGGAGACTTTTGAATCAACTCGGGAGTTAAGTAGTATTGACAGCTCTCCAGCTGATAGACTCCGTTTGTTTGATGTACCTATATTCGAGCTAAGCACATACTCTTTTTCATGCAAATGGAGACCTCGAGGATCATTTCCGAACGGCTGATGATCTTTGCTTGTTCATGGTGCTGTGCAGCAGGGCGCCTGCCCCAGCCTGGCCGAGGGACGGCTGAACGAGGAGCGCTGGGCGCCCGCCCCGCTCAACAGCGCTTCGGGTGGCTTGGTCTGCTTTTTTAAAGATTGCTCAGATAATCTAGTTGAGAAGGAAGGCAAAGGCCAGCGCTTGAAACGCCCTGCACTGTGGAGCCATAAGGAAACCTGTGCTGCTGCATTGCACGGCGCAGCATTACGAGCCGTGGGCATGGGATTTATGCCTGCTGTGAGGGGGCTGGAAATGAGGGGTATTTTCTGCTCGAAAGGATGAGAGGTCAGCGAAGGAAAAGGCTGCACATGTGACTTGTCAGTAATAAACAGCACCTTCCCCTCCAGCCACGCTTGGGATTAGCAGGTTCAGTTAAGGAGAAGCTGTAGCCTGGGTCATTAATAAATGAAGGCAGCAAAGATGGGCAGAGCGAGGAATAATTGTCCTGGCATTTTAAAGATTACCTGGAAGCACCCAGGATATTTTGACTGCCTGCTGACACGAGGCTTCTTTTTCTTCCATCTCCTCTGCCTGTTTGCATCCCCAGGCTGGTTTGCTGTCGGCGTCCCTGCTAGCACCGATTCATCAGGTCCCTGAACATCAAAATGGCACTTTTTTTATCCTTAAATTAATTACAGGCACAAGAAGGGAAGGCTGGATGCTAGGTGGCTAGCATGGGGAAGTGGAGCCCAGCTCACTGGGGCAGCTTCTCTTTCCAAGTTTAGCGTGAACCCTGAAGAAATTTTCACAACATGGAAATTTGGCAGGCCATGACTGGGGGGGATTTTTTTGCGAGCGTAACTGAACAGCAGCCAAGCAAGGGTACAGGAAAATCTGAACAACATTGCTCATGAATATTTTGCAACATTGCTCTTTAAAACTCAGGGTGGGCTCAGTTTTGCTCTTTTGTGTTTCTGTCACCCAGAAATAATCTGGAGATCTGGGCTTCTGGCTTTCCTACCTGTGATCCCGAATGAAGCTGGATATTAAGAACGAGCTTTTTCAATGTATCAGGAGCAGGTTAAGAATGTCCATTCTGCAGGAACGGGGGGAGTGCAGGATAGCTGCTGAATCCTGCCTTGCACCGAGCTTGGCAGTAGTGCATGGCTCTGGGAAGAGGATGACCCACAGTGATATGGAAATGCAAGTTGCTCATCTTCCCATAGGAACTTTTCTATACTTCGAAAAAAATATTTTGTAAAAATTATTTTTTTTTTTCCTGTGGAAAATATTGATGCTTTGCAGTTACTTTGTGTCCTGAGCTGAGCAGAGAGCACCAATAACAAAACCTCTACCCTGGGAAATGCCACATTGACCCAACAAGACGTGGATGTGGCATAGGTACCACAAGAATCTGACTTCAGGAGCCCTCCGTTACCTGAATATGCAAAATGTTAGTGGGGAGCTTGTTAAGTTGCAAAAAAACCTCATTTGCATCTGCAAAGTGGCTGGCGGGTGCTGGGGTGCTCCAAGGTGATGGAGGGGTTGTGGGCTGGCTGTCCCTGGTGTGTGCCATGGCAGAGGTGGTCTGGGCTGGCTGTCCCTGGTGTGTGCCATGGCAGAGGTGGTGTGGGCTGGCTGTCCCTGGTGTGTGCCATGGCAGAGGTGATGTTTCTGGCTCCCACTCTTTAGCACTGTGCTTCCACACTGCAAGGAGGAGGCTAAAATTCATGCAGGGAGTCAGGGTGCTTGTACAGATCTCGCATCCCTGGAAGAGACCATCAGTGAGCTTTTTGGCCAATCCTTTTCTCACCGTGATCGTGTCCAGATTGCTTCAGGTCACTAAGGGGGAAGAAGCCTCCACATGACACCCGGGTCTGTTGGTACCCGTGGCAGAAAGGCGGCACATGCAAAGCTGCTTCATTAGGGAGCGGTGGGAGGGGGCCGGTGGGATGCTGGCACCGAGGGCCCCCATGCTCGCTGCCCTGCTCCCGCCAGCGCTGCGGGAGGGAGAACTCGGCCTCACCCACGCTCGCCATTGAGCTGGGATCTGCTTGAAAGAACCATCAGGTTCATTTCTGGAACCACCACAGCATGCAGTGCGTTGCTAGGAATTTTTACCCAAATGTGCAGTTCTCCTTTTGCTTCATATCTGCTCAGCAATAAAATAAGAAATTTATTCTGAAGGCAGAGTTCTTCCAGCAAAAGCACTTAAAAATCTACCTGGTGACAAATGGGGATGCATAATTTAAGCAATAAGTGTTTTTTTCTGCACACTGTTGCACACCGCCTGCTGAGAGCGCCCAAGGAGAGTCTCCCACTCGAGCTTCTGTTGCAGTTTTATATTGTTGCCCAGAACTTTCTATTCACTGACAAAGGGACTTCACTGGTAAGAAGATAAGGTCCTTCCCAGAGCCTTAGAAATGACCCGGGAACTCAGGTTTTCAAAGTCTGTCTACCCTGCTGTCCGTTGTGGTTGTCCTCATTACTGTCATTTCCATAGCAAATGGAAGGGAAGTTGCAAACACCGCCTTTGGGCTTTTCTGATTTTTCTTTCCCTGTGTTTCTTCTTCTCCCTTCCCTGTCCCCTGCCCTATTCCATCACCCATTATTTTCAACAGAACTGGCTGTAATCTTTGTTCGCTGCGGCTGCAGCATTCGCTCCTGGCTTATTCCTGATCTGTTCTTGATTTCTTCGAATGCATTTTGCTGTCTCCTGGTAGAAAGGATGTTAAAGAACTTGTGTTTCCAGACAAGAATAATCTAATTTCTACAAGACCCTCATTTTAAATTTCTCATATTACATTTCTGTTACTTCTGGTTTTAATATCAGCTTTTTCTTTTAATGCTTGGATACTCTCTGCATCGAATCCATTAAAAGAGTTGAAGGCAAAAGTCAGATTCTCAACAAGAGCTAATGGTTTAGCTAATGAGTATCTTAAAAGCTGATGAATTTGGCTGTTTATTACTAGCTACTCGTGGTGTGGATGATACAGAGCAGTGCTGTAATCTGCCTGATATATCATAGGCTAACAATCTTTTTTTTTCCCCACCGAAAGCTAATCAGCAACAGTGGCAACTTGGAAGTTCTCGGTCTTGCAAGTGAACACGGGCATTTTCATCAAATGTTCATATTTTTCCAGTATCTGTGAAATCAAAATGATTTCTAAGAAGCCAGCAAGGCCACTTTGGGGCCATGAGGAATGTCCAGTTTAGTTTGCTGGAATTAGTAGATGAAAGAAATGGTGGAAAATAATAGTTGGCCAGAAAAAACATGATAGAAATTAATAAAGCCATTGTGAAAACCAATTTATTCTAATAAACCATAACTATATAGACTTTTTAAATATTACTTCTAGACTCAGAGCAATATATGATTAATGGATCAAACAGTATAAGCCAGACCTGAAATGTCTGTTTGAAAATATGCTACATCAAATGGGGCTGTGCATTCTCATACTGCCTGCCAGGTAATGGAAGTCCGATGGGAAGAAGACCCCCAGGGAACTGTCTGCTCTGCCCAAATACCCCCTTGTGTTCTGGAAAGAGAATGGGGGGCTCCAGGGGGCTCTGCTCCCGCCTTGGCTGACCACGCCGGGGACGCTGATTTCAAGGGCACCATGGACAAGGCTTCTGCCCAATGCCCGCTCTGTAACGCCAATACTTAGTTCTGGAAGACCCAGCTGATCATGTATCTTCATTGGTGTTATATAGCCCTTCCAAGCTCCAGGAAGGAGGGGAAAATCCTAAAGAACACATGAAAAGAACAGATTTAATGAGAGTTTTTTCTTCATGAAGACTGTGGCACCAGATCCAGAGCAAGGGAGCAGGAAGAGCCTGGCTTGCACAAGGTGAGCACTGCGCTGCGGCACCA
>NW_009260612.1:909143-909583 GCF_000687185.1 Egretta garzetta
TGATGCCAAGCTCTGTTCTGGCTTCCCGCACAAAGACAAATGTTGTGCTACCCTCAGCTGTGCCTGGAATGCAAACCTGCTTCCTTGCCATGCCTTTGCCGTACCTTTGTACATCTGGGCTAATGAGCTGCAGTTGGGTTGGCTTGGCTTGGGGGTTTTTTTGCAAAAATCTGGAAAAATAAAAACAATCCAGAAAAAAAAACACCAAACAACCCAACCAAAAAGCTTAACTTGGATGATGCCCATTCTGTAAAACTAACATTTATTTAGGCTTTGGAAAGATTTACCTTGTTTTGTGCTTTTCGCTTTGAAAAACAAAGCTGGGTATTTCAGTAAACGGGGCTGGGGTACTGGCTGCAGAAAGGAAACGGCTGCTCCTGCAGTGCTTCGGTGCGGTGGGAATCGGGGAGTCCTGGGAGCTTCTCGGGGACGTTTATTTT
>NW_009260612.1:909604-910506 GCF_000687185.1 Egretta garzetta
GGTGCGGTGTGCGGCAGCGCGGCGGCTGCCTGGTGCTCAGGGATGGGGTGGGAGGGCCCGGGGGACACCAGCGCTCAGACGGCCGCATCCTGCATGGCTTCCAGGACCCTCAGCCCCTTGGAGCTGTGCAGATGCGAATGCAACCTCTGGGTAACTCAGGTCCGCCTCAGTGATCTTCACCGATACCCTAAACCTTCCTCCTTTCCATTTCTGAGACCAGGACTGTCTCACGCTGCAGCCCAGCGGAGTGGAAGCAGAAACAATCCCAGAAAAATAAAGCAAGATTATCTTGTAGTCAGAGCTTAGAGAGGGAAAAACCATGCAAGGCTTCCTGGAGCTATGCAATCTCCCGAAAATAAATGAACAGATTGCCATGAATGAATAAACTGCTTAAGACACTAATTCACATTCAGGAGGCCGTAGAGCTGTAGGTACCGGCGAAGATGACAGAAATGTTTCCCTGTGATTGTTCCTGCATCGTGCAATTTCATTTCTGAAGGTAGCAAACAGACGGTAGCCGTGCTCTGCAAACAAACTGCTCGGCGCAGATGGCACAGAAGCGCTTCTGCCGGCAGCGCGAGCCCGGCGATGCTCCTGCCCCGGGGAGATTGGCCGCGCGCGCGCCAGCCCGGCTTGCTTCGGGAAAGAAGAAAATATGGGAAACTCAGGCCGCAGCAATCGCAGGGCAATTAAACCCACAGCCCAGAGGGGAACGCGGCGGGCACAGCGCATGCAGGGGATGGTGACGAGAGAACGTGACGTGCGGAAACAGACCCCCCCATCTGCCAGACTGCACAGCAGGTATGGGTATTCAGCGCGGGGCAGCACGGGGGGCAGTCCCACCAAAGTCGTGCCCACCGCCACACGGCAGCTTGCCCCCTTTGTAGCGAAGGGTTCCCTAG
>NW_009260612.1:910675-919209 GCF_000687185.1 Egretta garzetta
CCCCTTGACCCCCCGGCCAAAACCGCCCAGCCGGTACCAGCCGGCTCCCCACCCTTGGCCATCCTCACACCGACCAAGTGCCAGACGCTTTGCTCTCCTACCTGCCTTCCCAGGCCCGTAACAAAGATGGGCCATTGGCTGCTCATCTCCCCTCTCCCACACTCCCTACAGCGCTAGTCTCTTATCTATAGTTTACTTCATATGATTAGTAAGTGAACCTAAACCACGATGCTATCAATTTAAGATGGACCTACAGTTGGCTTTCACAAAGGTCCTTTTGTTAACCCTTTAGCATCCCTTCAAATGTGTCGGTGCCCCCTTACTCATCCCGGCGTGTTTCTGGGTGAGTGCAGCACCCCGGGCACCACTGTCCTGCAGGGCAGGGGTGGGCAGCAGTGGGGCTGGGCTCACGGGCAGGGTTAGCGACCGTCCCTTCCATGCCAGGTGGTCTTCCACAGCCAACACGAGCACCTCTGGCTAGGGCCTCCCCAGCCGGGATACCTGCATCATGGGCAGCACCCTCCCTCATCCCGGTGTCTCCAGCCTGAACTCCCCCTCCGGAGCACCCGCTGCATTCGCACTCCTCGGGGCCAGGGTAAAATGCACCCCTGGATACCACATAGGTTTGGAGCCTATCATGATGTGAAAGGCCATTTCAAACAGCCCCTTATGTGATCTGAAACAGGGAAATGGGGTGGTTTGGAGGGCTTTGGGGGTTCTAAGCCAAGCCATTGCCGGTAGCACTAGAAACAGCCGTCTCACCGCACTTACAAATGGTGATTTGATGAATTCCTTGAGATGTCAAAATGGGCTGAATATAAAAATCTGTGTGAGAGAAACAACTTGTTAGGGAAATACTAGACCTAAATTGCATTCAGCTGAGCGAATTATGGATGTGCTATTCCGGCGGTACTGAAGCCTACTGGGCACGTAGGTCGCCGCTTGCAGCTTCCGTGTGCAGACAGTCTCATTCAGCAGAACTGCATTCTGGCAGACAGAATAGAAAATCCTAGATCTTGCCATTTAATAACAGTTCAAGCCAAATTTTGCTGTAACTTATGCCCTTGCCATATCCAACACTTTGCTTGGGGATAATCAAGGGGAAGAGGGTTGTTCCTGGGGCCCTTTTGCAGTGACTGTTGATCACACATTGATTAATAATACCTGTGTTTAGTGGCTCGTTAATACTCTGCAGCTGACCCTGATGGGAGTTTAGGTGACTACACAGGAGGTGCTCATCTCATTGCCTTTATAAGGCTGGCCTTCTAGGTCAGCCTCAAGGCTGGTGCTGAGATATTTTAGGCTGCTCTGTATTACAAGGGATTGTGGCAGAACAGCCAGACTGGGGGTAAGGGTATGGTGCCGAGTGTGGCCATGCCCGAGTGCTCGCTGCGCACAAGCTCAGCGTGACTGTGGCTTTGGGGAGCCAAGTTTGCTGAATATGAAGGTGAGATTTATGCTATGAGCTCCAGGTTAATGCTAACAAAGCAGTGGTGCCACATCCAGCGTGGTGTCATCGGTTACTGCCTGTGGAGATGAATAACGCGTGGCTCGTGCTCGCAGGTTTGTTGGGCTCTGTCGTCCCTGCTCTCTGATGCTGCGAATGCCGTGTTGCTCCCTAAGAAACGTCTTGTGAAGTAGGTGATTGACTCTTGTTAGTTTTATCTTTCTTCAGACTGGCTTGTGTTATTTAATTACAAACCATATGTTACTTATTCCTGTGGCTTTTACTGTGTTCCCCAGTTGCCTAAAAGATGGTCTGGTTTCTCTTTTTGGGTGGGAGGTGGGTGGATTTAGCTGGAACACAGCACAGTTACCTGGTAATAGTTGTCTTGATGATGTCTGATTTGGAAAGGTCTCGTCCAGCAGCAGGATGGGGGCATTATTCACAGGAGCTTCCTTGCCAGAAGATGAGGTCCAGAGTGGGAGCAGTGGAGCACTTTACGTTCATGGGATTCAGGATTACAAAACGATGCTTTGCCCTGGTTCTCGCCCAAGAGGTGCTGCGGCTGCAGCTGCGTTAGGACTGCGTCCACAGCACCAAGCCTACAGCATGTGCGGGTGTGGGTTACAGCTGGACCACCTGGGTAATGAGGGAGGAATCCAATTCCAGAGGTAATCCTGAAAAGCCACTGAGTTTAGCAAAAGCAAACAGGTTCTTCTCTGTGCAGCTGATTTGCTTTGCTTTGGACTGGTGGAAAACATTTCTCCTCCACTGAAAAAAACAGCATAGCTGGCAAACTTTAGGGGCTGTGAGACCTTTTTTGAACAAAATTCAGGAGCTGCTGCAATACCTGGTACCTCCTGTTGTGATGGAAATACATGGCACCATGCTCCAAGAGCGAGGTGCTGGGGCTTAGGGGCTGCCTGGCGGGTGGGCGCCCTGCTGAAGGGCAACAGAACAAGGCAGATGCAATGTGTCCGCGTAAATGGGGACAGTGCTCCCTGGGGACTCAGCGCTACCAAAGGGGAAAGTGAGAGGGAAACCCACTGCTCAAGAGTTTCCCCTTTGCCTGGGCAGTGCTGCCATGAGCAGAAGCCTTCCTCTGCCCTTACTCTTCTGGGCTCTCTTGTTGGTTGGGCTCACACATATACTTTCAAACATCACCTGAAGGCTTTGTCCTGAAACCTCAGGATGTGGTTTTCCTTGGTGGTCTAGATGCTGTAGGGCTTCTTGGGGCTGTTCACGAATAAAAACACTATTTCATATTAAAATGAAATTAACACCACACTATTTAATATTAAAGATTTAGTTGAGACCAGTGACTGGCTGACAGCAGGAGACTAAGAAACAAGGTGAGAAATAGTTTGAATAGGGTAGTCCTTCCGCTGGCTCTTGTTCCCAGCTTTCAGCCGTTACTGGTATGGGGATTTTTTTGCCCTTGGGTTTAATAGCCAAAAGTGGGCCGGTGTTACACAAATATCCCCAAATTGCTTTTGAATCCGTATATCTCTGTGATATCTGATGGTAGTGAGTTGCACAGATTTTATTATGCATCAGCTGGAAATGCATTTGATTTGCATTAAACTTCTTTGAAGAACTTTCTGCTATTTAACCTCCCTGAGAGTGGAAGACGTTGCATGTAACTGGAATCTTGAGGTCACTGGGGAGTGGGAGAGCAAAGAGGAAAGTGGTCCTGAAAGAGAGGGTGGGTGGGAGCCTTGCCTTTTTTCCTAAATCAAGTGTGCGGGAAGCTTCCCAGCCCGACTCTGGAGGATATCCAAGCAGCAGAGGAGCTATTTTTGTTAAACTGTTTTCCTGAACAGCTGCCTACCCGTGAGTGTCCCTCTGCATTTATTTCTGTCTCAGTATTCCTTTGGTAATAGAACACAGTCATTTAGTCTCGGATAAAGAAGGAAATGAAAGCCCAGCATGTCTGCAGGTCTGGGTTTTCTCAGTACTTTCCTGTTGTTGCTGTGGGTAGTTGGGTTTAACTCCTAATTACAGGGTACAGTTTTGCAGACGAGATAGTGTTGGTACTTTAAAGTAAATTCTAACTGGCGATTCTTAAACAAGGCTGTAGAACGGCTTTGGGTACAGAAGAGGTTTGGTGTCTGTGCTGGCTGCTTTAACAGACTAGTTGTACTTGAACTTGAGCACACCATCCTGTGCCCGAGACGTTCATGTTTGTACGTACCTGATTACCCCAGTGAGATTTGTACTTGTATGCAGGTGTGAGGACATTAACTGCCTTTGTAGACTATCTGAGGATCTGTTCGTTAGGGCAAGATAAACACATAATAAAATAATATAATTTCAGACTTTACCTAGCATTTAAAAGCACAGCCTGATTCTCCTCATCACACAGATGCAAGTATCTTTAGTTTTTGAGTTTGAAACTTCGCTGGCTCCAAAGCACACACAGTTCAAGTCACCCTTGAGCTAAGCATAACAACGTTTATCAAAGCTGATCTGGGGCAGGCTCATTCCATAACCTGCATTGTTGTGTACTATGCCATATCCAAGGGGAGAGCTGCATCAGGATATATCTGGGGGATCCCCAATTGGGGAAGGCTATTGTGAATCTTGGTGAGAGCCCGAGGGATGCTGACTGACTCTGGGAACCAGGCCCTTGCATGCCCTGGCCAGCACCTTCAGCCTGCTGGAAATGGGGTTCAGGTGCAATGTTGACAGTGGCCACAGCTATGCAAAAGAAGCTTGAAAAATTATTTAAATATAATTCCCTGTAGAAAGCAAACAGTAGTAGATGAAAATGTTGATGAGGGGTCTGCACAATAAGCCACCACTTCATCCTTGCAGGCGGCCAGTCTTGTCTGTTGCCACCAAATGCTGGTCAGTAGCCTTAAAATAAAGGCCCTTTACCTTGGTTTTGCCCCGGAGCAGTGGGAAGGGCTGGTGGCGTTACTACCACTGCGCAAGCAGGTTTATTTGGATGTACCCTGAAGCAGCATTAACCACTGCTGTGGGCTGGGAGCTGCTCTGCCCTGCCCAAGGAGGAGCAGTGCCCGTGCAGCTCATGTCCTTCGGCAGTGTTGGGACAAGGGGATGTTTGCCAGCCTCGGGGGGTGGTTCACCCCCTTCAGCTCCCTCCCTCTGTTGGAGGCGCCTCCTCTGCACCTGAAGGTGCAGAAGGACAGATGTCTGTCCAGGCACGACTTGCAGCCTTTGCCCCTTTCAGCAGCCTGTCCCTGTGCTTCCCTGCATCTGCTGTTAACAGATTTCCTGGTGTGGGAAACTCCTCTTTTGCAATTTTTAAATCATTGCTTTGTCTTATCCTCTGTCCTCACTCCCTTTTTCAATAAATGTGCATTTTCATACCTGTATTGTGTACCAGAGCTGCTCGCTCCTTTTATGATTAGGCCAGGACCCTCAGATCTTTCAGTCTTCCAAATGGGTAATGGTGCCTGATATTTACAGATTTATTTTTTTAAAAGACCACTTTTTTCCTTCCCTCTTCTGCACCCTTTCCTTAGGCGTTCTCCCCTCTTGCGACGCTGTGCTCAGGCTGCGCACGCTGGTCCAGTGAGGCCTCCCTGCCTCTCCTGGGGGTGATGCTCTCCCCCCGCGCACAGCACCTCCCTCCTCTGAGCTCACCCAGCAGGATCGAGCTCTCCCCCGCCCCCAGCAGTGTGTTGCTGCTGGCACAGGCTCTGTTTGTGATCTCCTGAACCTCCTGGGTCCCTTCTGCTGGGAGAGCTGCCTTACTGTTTTTCTTGCGTCCCCTATTTCAGTGAATTTTTATCCTGTTTTTTTCTTATTGGTCCATTTTTTTGGATTTGTCTAATTACTCAAGTTACTCATGCGCTCTAATCTCACCCTCTTGAATAACTGCTCTCTTGATACCATCCACAAAAATAAAGCTTGCTCTTTTCCATCATCTACACCCATGACAGACCCATGGTGCAGATCTGAACCCAGGCTCTGCACAGCCATGCTGCTGATACCTGCCCTTGAAGCTCAAAGATCCTGCCAGTCCTTCACCCAGCCTATAGTTCAAGTTTACGTGGAGGACATCTCTAGGCTGGTCACGGTCACTGCCACGATCAAGCTGTGGGGTATTTGCTTCCCTTCCCAGCATGGAAGGTCGGGTTTGTTTGGCAGGATGTGCTCTTGACAACCTATTTTGGCTCCTGCTCAGCACCTTGTGATTCTCTGGTGCTTGCAAGCTCTTGTTTATACATCTCCAAACTTCTTATGCTTGAAGCTAAGGTGATTTGTAATTATACATCCCCTCTCTTTTTTTTTTTCTTAAGATATTCATGTGCTAATGGGATCTCAATTACACAAACATCCACCAGCTTGTCATTATTCGTCCTGGCAAACAGCCACTAAACGTGTCCGTTGGCTGCGTTATTTTCTCATTCAACAGAAGGCGCGGGCTCCCGCAGCCGTGCGAGCGGAGGAATGCAGCGTGCGCCCTCTTACCGACGCTTTGTCCTGTTGCTTCGTTGTACGGCCGTGTGAAGCGGAGCTGTGCCAGGTGTAGCCGAGGGCAGGCCAGAGCCCAGGGTCTATGATACTTGGATCTAATCTCCCCCTGTAAATGGCCTGTCAGGTCAGGGACGTGATCAGCTGCTCAAATAGAGAGGCGATGGCTTTTCGCTCCTGTCCTCGGCGAGGTAAGTGCTGAGCTTACACAGATCGCTCTGCCATGCCTCTTGGGACTGCACATTATTTTCTCACTTTCTCTTGAGTAATTTCTTCTAAGTTTCCTGCTTACCTTTGAATGGAATAGCAGCGGCTTTGGTCATCCATCAAAGCCGAGCCAGCTGACAGCAAGGTTTGCGGTAATACTGGCTGATTCCCGGGCAGAACAGACATCAGCACTCCACAAAGATAAAGTTGTCATCACAGATCAAAAACCTTGGGAAAACTAAATGATCCTTTCTAGTGCTGTCAAAGCTGGAATTAAGAAGACAGGAGGAGACCTGCAGCGGTATAAATAGCATGCGAATACAGTGGCTTAATCTTTGGGATATTAAAAGACTTAAAATTCAGGATACTGCCTCCCAAAACACCTGCAGAACTAAAGCGTTCTCCATATGACTTGGAGGCAAGGGCTAAATAGAATCCCAGAATGGTTTGGGTGGGAAGGGACCCCCAGAGGTCACCCAGCCCAACCCCCCGGCAGGAGCAGGGACACCTTGAACCACATCAGGTTGCTCACAGCCCCGGCCAACCTGGCCTGGAATGTTCCCAGGGATGGGGCCTCCACCCCCTCTCGGGGCAACCCCTGCCAGGGTTTCACCACCCTCACTGCAAAGAATTTCTTCCTTAGATCCAGTCTAACCCTGCCCTGCTTCAGTTTAAAGCCATACCCCCTTGTCCTGTCCCAGCTGGCCCTACTAAAAAGCTTGTCCCCTCCTTTCCTCTGGGCCCCCTTTAAGTACTGAAATACTTCTTTCTTTTTTAAGAATTAGTAATTTCACCAGCTCTAATACCAGACTAATTTGTGGAAGAAGTTATTCTGGATTATCAACAAATATTCCAAGTAATTTTTTTGTATTCAGAAAAAATTATCTAGAAGACAGCAAACAGCTATCCTTCAAACGCCTCTTTCCTTCATTCTACTTATTCAGCACCAACACGCGTGCGTGACTTCTCTTCCCTCTGGACACCAGCCCGGTTGGAGGTGAATGCTTCTGTTGGGATGTGGAGGCTGTACCCAGCGTGACCCACCAGCTCGCCAGCCCTGCTTATGCCAAGTTTTGGGATTTACAGGAGTAAACCCAACTGCCACCTCCTGCCACCCCAATGTCACCTCTCTGCGAGCCTGCCCGAGCCCCGGCGTGCTCTGTGGATAACACGGAACAGCGGCTTGTCCCGCTTCCGTAATGAAAATATCGTGCAGGGGTAAAGCAAGCAGAGGAGACAGCATGTGTCCCCTCGGGCAGTGGCAGACGGTGCTGGTGCCCCTGCTCCCTGTCCCCTCTCTTCCCTGGGCCATGCCCGGCACTCGCACGGCTGAAGGATGCGGTTTCTGATGGGTGCTGCCGTTGGAGTAGCGCAGCAGGTCAGACGTATCCTGCCAAGAGAGGTTACTGTCAGAAACCTGCCGCTTCATCAGCAGTGATGGGTTTAGCAGAAATCTGTCCCTTCCGAGAAATTTAAGAGGGAGCAGGCAGGACGATGGCAGGGCTCGGGGAGGGAGGAAGCGTAAGGTCACTGCCTGGAGTCTATTTTGTGACAAGCAACCTGAGCGTTTCTGTGCAACTCCGTTCAACTTGCATCCTAAAAATAGCTTGACTGTTTGTCCCCACGTCCCTGGTTACGCGTGTGTCCCAGAAGCAAACTGCATTTTGTTTTTTAGCCATGTACACTTGTGCCTGCTGATGCTAACCTTGCTTCTCAACCTAAATACAATTCTTGTCTCCCTCGTGATATCCATGATATATTTACACAGAGCCATCCCACGCGCTGCCAACCTTTATTTTGCTCATCCATAGGATCTTCTGCTTGTACGAGCAGGTCTCCATCCCCTGACCACCCCAGCAACTGTTCTCTGGCCCTGCTCCATTTTTAATTCCTCTTTCTACATGGATCCTGGTAAGCTTGATGCTAAGCCTGTCTGTGCGCATGATGAACTACATAACCTGCCTATGAATTCAAATGCAAATGTAACACCGCGTTCAGAGGAGACTATGGCCTTTTAGAGAATGGGATTAGACTTAAAAATGAGCTTGACAAATAGGATGCATGTTTGGGGTAAAAATAAGATTAAATTCAAGATGATGTGAAGCTGCATTTTGGCTAGAGCAATCAACTTCACAAACTGAGCGTGGGACTTAGATGTAAAGCATGGGATAGATGGAACAGCACATGTATCTCTCCATACATGGTGCCTGTTGTGATTTTGGGTATCTTGGAGCTCATCAAAGTCCTGGCAAGGATCAAGTTCCCTTGTACTGGATGACGGACCAGGTCACAAGGCGGCTTTCTGACAGCTGCAGAGGCAAAAGGGAGCAAGAGCATCGTCAGAGTTATTAAACTGATGGTGCTCCAGGGACTGTGTGCTGTCTGGAAGAGGTGTGCCATGTTCAAGCTAGAGTTCTGCTTGGCAGAAAAGCTTGAG
>NW_009260612.1:919226-920359 GCF_000687185.1 Egretta garzetta
GAAATGCTGAACAACTTGAACAAAATAGCCAAAATGCCTAATATAGCTATAAGGAAAAACATTTTGGCTTCTTATACCCCAAAAATTGAGAGTAAGAAGAAATTTGCAGTCTCACAGGAGACAGTTTTGTGAAGATGGGATGGAACCCACAGGTGAATCCAGCAAAGCACAACTTACCTGGTAATCAATCAACAGAGCCCCATGAATGTCATCAGCTTAAATTTTCCCCACTCTTCCAAGTTGCTCTGATCCACAAGGTAGCTCTCGCAGCTCATTCCAGAGAGCCTGTCTTAAAACAGATGTTTCCCAGCTTTGTCTAAACGTGCCTTTTCTCGCAGAAATAGCCAGGACTTCCCGCCTTGCCTGCAGCAGGTAAGTGCATGCCAGGCGGCCGTGGAGGAGCTTGCCCAAACACACACATTGGGAGATGCAAACTATTTTGGCAACAAATTTTCAAAGGAACAAATCTTTGAATATATTTTTAGCTCTCTAACACATGCAGTGTTCCGGGCTCTAAGATGACATTAAAAATTTATTTGCAATATATATTTATACTGGAACCCTTGCGATCGTCCCATCGGTATTTGACAAGGGTTTTCATGGTGTGTAACCCACTTTTTCTCCAAGCGAAAACATTTTCTCCATTCACAAACATTAGGTTGTATAATCTACTTTTTACTTGGAAATTGAATAATAGAAGCTGTTTTTTCCAGCCCTCTGCACCCTTTATTGCAACCCCCAATAAAAAAAAGGCAAATGAGGGAAATCCCAAGCAAGAAAAATGCTCGGAGCCCCAGGACTCTGGTAATGTTTTCTGTCAGAACACCCTGTTGGCAGATACAGTTAAATGGAAAAATCTAGCTTTTCCAGAGACCACTTTTACATGAAACTAGACTTTGATCTACAATTTTAATCGTCTGTTCATGGAGAAAAAAGGAAATATCTCACAGCGGCTCCAGGGAACAAGGAGGAAAAATATCAATATCGGTAACATAAACCAGATCTGCCACACGCTCTCACTCGTCTCAGTTTTAAGCCGTACAAAGGGATGCAGAGAGGGACTGAGGGAACTGGTGTCAAGCAGTGCTAATCTGTTTAAGCTGCTGATAAAGCAGAAATCTGCATTGTACGTT
>NW_009260612.1:920395-924646 GCF_000687185.1 Egretta garzetta
AAGAGGTAATTTTTAGAATGAAAAAAAAAATGAAAATTCTCATGGAGGAAGGGAAAAATCTACTTCAAAATAATGGAAATAGGGATTTTTTTCCCTCAATATTATGAAATGCACTTGGCATGATCAAAGTGAACATGATTCCACCTTGGGAATTAATTGGGACTGTAGCAAAGCCAGGATTTGATACTTAGGTCTAGCTGAAGGTTTGTGTTTCACCCTAGGACACACGAAATCCTGACACAGGTGCCTCAGTCAGGGGTTTGTAGGGTTCCCCTGATGAGCAGTTGTGTCCTCCCTATAACTCCTCCCATGGCCAGAGAACAGAGGAAGAAGTCCCTAATTTCTATCTGCATGTGGGCAGGTGACCCACAGGACTGGTGCACTCCAGGTGACCTGCAGAAACGAGATGTCACGCCATAAAGTGTGATAAAGCCAGCGGGCAGAAACCAGGTAGGTCCGAGTCAGAGGGAAGGGGCAAACCCAGAACAGCCAAAGGGAAGGGATGCGTGGCAATGAGTCGCCATGTGCAGAGCAACGGGGAGAACGCCTGCAGCCTTATCCCGGCCTGCATACGGATTGACTGGCATCTAGGATTCACAGAATCCCAGAATGGTTTGGGTGGGAAGGGACCCCCAGAGGTCACCCAGCCCAACCCCCCTGCAGGACCAGGGACACCTTGAACCACATCAGGTTGCTCACAGCCCCGGCCAACCTGGCCTGGAATGTTCCCAGGGATGGGGCCTCCACCCCCTCTCGGGGCAACCCCTGCCAGGGTTTCACCACCCTCACCCTGGCCCCAGAGCAGAGGGGCTCCAGCCCTCGGAGCATTTCAGTAGCCCTCCTCTGGCCCCGCTCCAACAGTAATACTCACCCAAGCATCTGCAAAGCGAAGTCATGGTGCTGTGTGCGTGCAGCACAGCGAGCTACCATGCTCAGAGGTGGTTCTCTGGGGTTGCGTGGTGTTGTGTACGTTTATGCTAAAAGTCATTAAAGAAACACTTGCATCAATAGAAAATGAAATGAAGGGGAGGGCTGGTTTACCGAAGGGAATTGCGCAGAACTAACGAGACATCCTCCTTCAGTCAGCCCACTGCTTTCCTAGGGAAACGGTCTGCGGTTGATTCTAGGTGCTGAGGTTTCAGTTACTCTTCTGACTTCATTGCAAACGACTTGTTCAGCTGGAGAGAAAAAGGTCTGGTACTACAGTTCTGCAGGGTTTAGGGAAATGGTGGAGGGCTATCTTTAGAAATGTGGGAGGCTTCTGTGATGCCATTAGCATGAAAACTGGAGTGAGGGGAGGATGAGCACATCCCAAGGGAAGGTGTTGGTCTGGATGAGCAGTGCTGGGGGGGAGGAGGAAGGATCAGAGCTTGTTTGGTGGATGGCTTGCTAATCCATGTAGAATATTTTTCTATTTGAATTTTCTTTCATAGTAATGCATCTCTTAAATGTTGTTATCTGCCACTCCAACACAGTGGCAGTGCAATGGAAATGCCGTCTGATTCCCCTCTGGCCACGAAGAAGGGAGAGCTCTGCCTTGAATGTTGTTGTATTTTTGTATGTTGTTGCGTGTCTCCCCTCAGTTGAGGTTGCTTGAGCACCATTAGAGAGCTCCTATAGAGAGCTCCTAAAGCAAAAACAGATTGGCACTGCTGTTTTAATAACTTTCCCCCCCAAAACCAACTGTCCTTTGTTCTTCCCTCTCCTCATTTAAAGAGAAGAAGAAATACAAACCTAAGCCAGGAAATTCTAGCAAACTAGGAACCTTGAAATTGTTTTATTGCTATAATCTGTGTCTACAACACCCCTGGCTGACCTGCTTTTCACCCTGCTCCCAGCACAGGGGTACTTGGGAAGGTGGATATACCATAATTCAGATCCTCCCCTTGGCTTTTGTTTCTATCTATCTCCTTTTTGTTGTTCTTTTTGCTAAGTGGTTCCTGTTTTGGCTGAGGCAGCTTACGGCATTATCTTGTTCGAACCAATAACAACCAACATATGTTGGTGGTGATGTATGCGCTAATCCAGCTGTAGGCACCTGGGTAAACACTCGTTTCGCTCTCGGTATTCTCTATACACAGAAGCAAAAGCAAGGAGTAAGAAGTCACTTTCCAACAACCTATCAGAATTTGTGAGTGTATTTGGGGTTTCTTACAAGAGGTAGTAAGTGGCTCTCCCATGTGGGGAAAAAACTCTACCTGCATGCCTTAATAGCAAGTAAGTCTTAATAGCAAGTATTACCTGGCTGCCGCTGATTTGGGCACCTGGAGGAGACGTGGATTTGGTCTTTTTTTTCATGGGCGTTTGCCCCGTTCTTGATTTTATTTATTATATAAAAAGGTACAACAACAAGCAGTTTTCATTGTAGAAAAAAAAAACCAAAAAACAAACCCACAATTTTTGATCTCTTCCAGTTTGTTCCTGTTCCTGTGCAAGCTGCTCGTCAGTCGTGCCAGCAGCACTGCTGTGGGGCACGTGAGTCCTCTACGCTGGAATGCTTGGGTAAGGGGTCTGACGGCTGCAGGTACCAGGAAAAGCCACTCTTAGCAATGTCGTAGTAAGTATCATTTATTTCTATATATTTTAAAAAAAAAGCTACTTAAGGGATTAATTATTCCTGCATTACACTTAAGATATCTGAGAGCTAAGGACATTCGTTACAGTTGGATAGAAGAACATTTGAAAATCGTGGCCTCCATAAAGATAAGTTTTACATCTCTAATAAAAAAGAAATAATTCTATAGACTTTATATAGCTTTTGATGAGCTAGAAGGAAAGACGTATTCCAGTCAAGATAAAATTTTCCATTTAAAAATCATTTTACAGCAATAACTGCATGTTGTCAAAGGAAATGATGTTCTCACCCACACATCACCCGAACAGTGACCGGCTTCAAATGCACGTGGCTGATGCCTGGGGAAGCAAAACAACAAGAAAAGGAGCTTTAATCGAAAACGCGACCCTGCCACTGAAAAAGCACCAAGCTGTAACCAATGCTTATGGGTGCCACCAGTAAAAATGTGCTGCTGGAAAGGTCTCTACAAGCTCTGTGCATAGAAGGCTCCGGCATCTATTCCTCTCGTCTCATTTGGCTTTGCCTGTGTTTTGGAAACTGAACTCACTGAGGTTGTGCTGGGGACAGTGGGACCCTCAGGGTCAGGTGTTTGAGCGGGTGGTCCTGCAGGCACAGGGCAGATGTTGGCCATGCTCAAGACTCTTGTCCAGGCTGAAGCATAGCGCTGCCAGGAAGAGTTTTTAAAATGATGGTTCGAAGGGTTCAATCCAACCAGGCTCCGTTTACTGAAGAACCACACCTGTATGAACAACTGTACTGACGAAACTTTCAGGTGCAGCAAAATTTTCATTGAAAACCCTTATTTGTGCAAGATGGACTGGTTGGTGGGGTGGGTAAGGAGATGCAGAAGAGGGGATAGGGAAGCCAGGACACCGGACTGCACGGCAGTGATGAGGGTGAAGGGGAACCCTTCTGGTTCACAATCAGCTCGCCAAATCTCCTGGGTACAGAAGGAATTTTCATCGTCTCATGGGAAATGGAACAGCCCAGGCCCTGAGAGTTTTCTCACAGGCGTTTGGGCCTGGTGTGAGAGCAGCGCCTCCAGCCAGGGAGCTGCTGTAAACCAGAGCCACACCTGGCTTGGGAGTGTTGCTGCTTCTCTTTCTGGTCTGTTTGGGTTTTGTTTGTCTTTTTTTCCTCCATGCTCCCTTGAAAAATCTCATTTCCACCCTGTGCGTTGGGGGAGGGAGGGAACAGTAAGTTGCAGATGTTTTTGCAAGGGAGGATTTGCTCTCTGCCAGCCCTGTCTCTGTGTTATGCCCAGGAACTGAACGGGGAAATGAACCCAGCACATTTTCATAATTTTATATGGACAGGGAGGACAGTGATTTTTTTTTTTTTTTTGGCCTGTCAGACTCACTAAATATATTTTATTTTTCAGAAAGGCTGATGTTCATATACAAATGTTGGTGACCAGAGGGAACAACAAACTGCCCAGCCCGGGTCCTTGGCACAGTCCATTGCCCGATGCCTACAGAAATGTAGAAGCCAGGGAAGTGCACGGTGGTTTTTCCCTGATCACAACCCTCAAAAGTCTGTGGTGCTGTGACCGTGCGTTTCAACAGCCATGGGTTCGTTTTTCTTCATTAGTGCATCCTTCTGAAAATCCACCACACCCGGCAGCGAGGAGCCCCCCGGTGCGGCTGCACTGCACCGGGCCTCTGCGCCCCAGCCCT
>NW_009260612.1:924884-929011 GCF_000687185.1 Egretta garzetta
GACCCTGCCACTGAAAAAGCACCAAGCTGTAACCAATGCTTATGGGTGCCACCAGTAAAAATGTGCTGCTGGAAAGGTCTCTACAAGCTCTGTGCATAGAAGGCTCCGGCATCTATTCCTCTCGTCTCATTTGGCTTTGCCTGTGTTTTGGAAACTGAACTCACTGAGGTTGTGCTGGGGACAGTGGGACCCTCAGGGTCAGGTGTTTGAGCGGGTGGTCCTGCAGGCACAGGGCAGATGTTGGCCATGCTCAAGACTCTTGTCCAGGCTGAAGCATAGCGCTGCCAGGAAGAGTTTTTAAAATGATGGTTCGAAGGGTTCAATCCAACCAGGCTCCGTTTACTGAAGAACCACACCTGTATGAACAACTGTACTGACGAAACTTTCAGGTGCAGCAAAATTTTCATTGAAAACCCTTATTTGTGCAAGATGGACTGGTTGGTGGGGTGGGTAAGGAGATGCAGAAGAGGGGATAGGGAAGCCAGGACACCGGACTACGCGGCAGTGATGAGGGTGAAGGGGAACCCTTCTGGTTCACAATCAGCTCGCCAAATCTCCTGGGTACAGAAGGAATTTTCATCGTCTCATGGGAAATGGAACAGCCCAGGCCCTGAGAGTTTTCTCACAGGCGTTTGGGCCTGGTGTGAGAGCAGCGCCTCCAGCCAGGGAGCTGCTGTAAACCAGAGCCACACCTGGCTTGGGAGTGTTGCTGCTTCTCTTTCTGGTCTGTTTGGGTTTTGTTTGTCTTTTTTTTCTCCATGCTCCCCCTTGAAAAATCTCATTTCCACCCTGTGCGTTGGGGGAGGGAGGGAACAGTAAGTTGCAGATGTTTTTGCAAGGGAGGATTTGCTCTCTGCCAGCCCTGTCTCTGTGTTATGCCCAGGAACTGAACGGGGAAATGAACCCAGCACATTTTCATAATTTTATATGGACAGGGAGGACAGTGATTTTTTTTTTTTTTTTGGCCTGTCAGACTCACTAAATATATTTTATTTTTCAGAAAGGCTGATGTTCATATACAAATGTTGGTGACCAGAGGGAACAACAAACTGCCCAGCCCGGGTCCTTGGCACAGTCCATTGCCCGATGCCTACAGAAATGTAGAAGCCAGGGAAGTGCACGGTGGTTTTTCCCTGATCACAACCCTCAAAAGTCTGTGGTGCTGTGACCGTGCGTTTCAACAGCCATGGGTTCGTTTTTCTTCATTAGTGCATCCTTCCGAAAATCCACCACACCCGGCAGCGAGGAGCCCCCCGGTGCGGCTGCACGGCACGGGGCCTCTGCGCCAGAGCCCTCTGCCACCGGTGCTTGGGAAAGATGAAGGACTCTTCCTCGTTAACCTCGCCAGCCCTTCACGGCTGTATCGACCTAGGTCCTGTTCCCTTCTGTTCTCTTCTCCATGCTGGAGCAGCATAGTTTATTTGGGGAATATAAATAAAAAAAAAAACCCAACCTGAAAATATAGTCCATGACAATATTTCAAGCTGATGGCCTGCACATTACAGGAGCCTTTAATCTTCCTTGGGATAAAGTAAAGCCTAAATTACCAGCTGGCTGGGAAGCGCTGCGATGCTGAGCTCAGTACCAGGATGGGCTGATTTTGGGCACGCAGCCAGGGCACTGCCTGCAGGACAACAAAAAGTCTCCAAAAATGTTCAGGCTCTACCTTGCCCCCCAGATCTTTCTGCGCATACTTTTACAGGCCTGATTTGCAAGTATTTAAAATTGGGGTTAATATTAGCAAGAAAATATTACATGTTTTTGTGCTGAAAAATTAATGGTAAAACCAAAGAATATTGCTTAAAGTGACACGATTAGCAAAATCATACTATTATCAGGCCAATCCTTGAAAACACTTCTTGAGATTATGCTTATTTCGAAGTCGATCCTCCCCATTTCAGAACTGTAAATATTAAGCAGCTGCAGTTTGTGTACTCCGCATCCACACGATGTGAGTGCAGTTGCAACTGGTGCTTAGTATTGCGCTGTGCGTGCTGTATTAAACCGAAATTATATAGAAACAACATTTTTAATTTAAGCTTTTCTCTAAATGGGTGTTTATTCTATATCTATATAGAATTTCAGTCATATTTACCCTCTGAGTTTTATAATATAACTTTCTTTTTGCTTACAAATCAACAGAACTTTCCTGAACTGTTCACGTTTCAGCGTTGCCAAAGCCGACACCTTTGTGTTCAGCGCGGCTCCGCTGCAAGGCTGAGCACCTTCGTCACCTGCAAGTGAAGGATTTACATCAAATGTACCTACAGCCATCCTCCGTGTTAACTGATTCCACGTATTTCTAATCCCGAGAGAAAATAAGGACGGGTTCCTGTAAAGGAGCGACTACTTCAGCTGTTCAGACTTCACCAGTACTCTTGTTCCTGTTGTTGGATTAAAGCAAACTAAAGCACTTCTTTGCCTGCCTTCAAAATTTATGACCTGCCTACGCCTGCCGCCACACCCGGCCTGTCGGAGGCTGAACGAGCTAGGTAAGGATCACAGAATCCCAGAATCGCAAGGGTTGGAAGGGACTTTGGGAGATCATCTAGTCCAATCCCTGTGCTATGTTTCTTGATTTTCAGAAGCTTATTTTTTGCTTCGTTTTCTGCAGTCGCCCAGTTCTGACTTGGGAGAGAGAAAGTGTGAGAGGGGCTCAAATCCTGCTGGGTTTTTTGAAGCACGTAGCTGATTTGTGGACTTTACAGTCAACAATTAGACTTCTGAAGTACCTGGCTTCTGCTTCGAATATTAAATGATTTCTGCATTTTTGTACCATCGCTCCGTCCTCGTGACCCCCACCCTTGAGATATTTGTCCGTGTTGATGAGATCCCCTCTCAGCCTTCTCTTCTCCAGGCTGAACAAGCCCAGCTCCCCCAGCCTTTCATTGTAGGGGAGATGCTCCAGTCCCCCCATCATCCTAGTTTCTCTCCTCTGGACTCTTTCTAGGAGTTCCTGCCTTGGTTTTCCATAGCCACCTTGCTTTCAGTAACCGCAATGCAAACTCTGGCTGTACCTAATGATGCCTTCTTTAGTTTTTAGGCTCTCCACCTCACCTCAGATGAGCTGCAGATACCGAAGTCACAGCCTGAGATCTGAGGGTCCTGGGCAGCAGCGGGGTTTGCTCTGCTTGCATGGCTCATGGGAGGCGTCCTGTCTGTGTGTCTGTCCCTCTGTCATCCCCCACCTCCCCGCCCCCCCCCCCCCAAAAAAAAAAAAAAAGAGAAGAATGGGAGGTAAAGGGAACTTGAGAAGCATAATCAGCCTGCAGTAAGGCAGGCTCTTTTGCTCAGTTGTAAATCTTCATCTGCAGTTCTTCAGGGGCTTAAATCCTGATCGGCAGGCCAGGGTAAGTACCGCTCAATTTCCAGGAGTTGTTTATATAAGATGTCTTCCCCACAAGAGCATGTCACTGGGAAAAAAAGAAATGCAGGATGATTATGCTCAACGTGTAGCCTTGTTCTCGGCAGGGGGGGCAGGGGCTGTGTGGATGGGTGTCGAGAAAGAAGTGGCTAAAATGCAACGGACCCAAGCAGCAGTTAGCAGTGGGTGGGTCAAGCCCATCTCCTGGCAGGGACGAGCTCCCGTGCTCTCGGCCAGGGCCATTAATCACAGCCGGCTCTGGGCACCTCTGGCCATACCGCACTGCGCGTCTCCATAAACACGGGCGGCTCTGGGAACGCTGTTTGGCATGGAGCATCACTCACGCTAATTTGATATAACCCGAACTCGGAGGCCACTGAAAGTTCATCACATAAATATTTGCAGGGGAGGGGAATAAAACCCCCGTGTCTGAGGAGCGGTGATGTGAGCTGCAGCACAGGTGTCACCAAACCAGTAAAGCTGCCTTTGCACTCGCCGTCACCAGTGCAAGCTGGTGCTCAGCTCTGCCGCACCTTGCGGTGCCCAGGGACTGCACCGCGCTCTCGTTGGGTGCTGGGCCACGCTGTGGGCACTCTGAGCAGCAACGGGCAGTGTTCATAATCATAGAATAGAATCAGAGAATGGTTTGGGTTGGCAAAGCCCTTTCAGCTCCCCCAGCCCAACCGCCCCCCTACCCCTGCCGTCCCACCCCCAAACCCTGGCCCTAAGCACCTCGTCTGCCCGGCTTTTAAATCCCCCCAGG
>NW_009260612.1:929042-931780 GCF_000687185.1 Egretta garzetta
TAGGCAGCGATGAGGGCTCCCCTCAGCCCCCTCTGCTCCAGGCTGAACCCCCCCAGCTCCCCCAGCCGCTCCCCAGCAGCCTGGGGCTCCAGACCCCTCCCCAGCTCCGCTGCCCTTCTCTGGACACGCTCCAGCAAGGCAACGTCTTTCCTGTAGCGAGGGGCCCAATACTAAGCTGTGATGAGCAAAAGGAGTCCTCCAACCACGTTACCTGTCCATTACAGGCAGTGACAGATGAGGACCTCACTTAAATCTTGCAAATATACATTAATCAAACCTCTATTAGAGGACCTCACTTAAAGCATTGCAAATATACATTAATCAAACCTCTATTAGATGTTTTTATTGACCTTTGCTCTAACACGTACTTTTGCCTTTTCTCCATTAATATACGGACTGAGATACCGCAGTGACTAATTAGCAACTGAGCTGAAATGAATGAGCTGGGTGGGACTTTGCTCTTTCCCCAGACCTCCTTGGCTAATGGCGTCACGCCTGAGCGAGGTGAGCGCGTTTGCTCAGCTATTTATTTATGTGGGTATTAGCAGTCATTTTAATCACTGAGTCCCTTTTACCTCCTCGCAGAAAGCTTAGGAATCACTTAGGAAACCAAACATTAATTTACTAACAGGCGTCACTTGGGGACTTCTCCACCCTCTTTTGCTTCCCAGACACAGAATTTTGTTTGAATCCAAATGCATGAGAGGCACAAGGCTCTGGAGGGAGGTGAGTGCTGCAAAAAATCCATGCTGTGCACTTCACAAACCGGCTCCCAGCTTTCGAAAGCTGCCTCCTTCATTTTTGCGTTTGTAAATCCTTGGTCATGAATCTTTTACCTTTCTCTTAAGCACCTTGGTTTGGTAAATTAGAAGCAGAAATAACTTCTTACTTGGCAGTCCCTTTGTACCTTTTGCATGTTAGCTGCTTGTGCTTATCCAGCCAAACCGAAGGCTGTGTGAAGGCGCTTGGGCACCTTGGCCTCCCAGCTCCCGTTAGCGGGAGGAGCGATTCCACGCGCCCCTGTCCGCGACACCCAGCAACCCTCCGGCGGTTCCGCTACAGCGCCGGTGGCTGCACGCGGGTGCCTCTTTGGTCCGACAGGAACGGAGTCAGGAGGAAAATGTGGACAAGGTTTGCAGGGCCCCTGGCCACAAATCAGAATCTGAATTTCAAGTTTTGCAGAGCAGTCTGAAAAGTGGCGAGTTCCCCTCCCCACCCCCCCCAATGAATCTGGATGAGAATTTTTTTACCCTTTTCCTTGTTTCCCTGTGAGTTCACTTTCCGAGCTATTTTCTCGTGTTATGAGAATATGTGGTGTTCCTCACACCTCGCTTTCGCCCCCACCGCGCCGTTCCTTGGCGTGCTGTTGGAGACCCCCGCAGCAGCACGCGCCGGAGGTGGCAGGTACCGCTCGGTCACCCCCTGGGTGGCACGTACCTGACCAGGTAACCAGCACGCGCCCTGAGCTGCGAGCCTGCGTGGGTGGCCCTCCCGAACGGTTTGCCAGTGGCAAGTGGGACTGCCCTGAGCTGAGAAGGGGTGCGGAGCCGTGCACAGGGGTGTGACAGCCGTGCCGTGAGCATGCTCTGCTCATGGTCCCTTCAGCTTCTGTTGCAAGCCCTGGCAAAGCACCAGTCCTTTGTAGGCAGCCTGCAGCCCTGGTGACCGCAGTCGTCATGTGGAGTGTGAAATCCATTCCTTTTCTCTTTTAAAAAAAAAAAAAAAAAAAAAAAAAAAGAATTGAAAATATCACTACAGTAGCTTGTTAATTTTTTCCTACCGCTTTGCTTCTTGGTCATTTTATTCTTCACCATTTAAATCTTTAGTGGCCATTAAGGAAGGAAATCGGGACATAGAGCCTTTCAGAGCCTGAAGAATGATTTCTATGTCCTTCCATCATATTTAGCCCACTTGAAACACCCACTTGAATGGTTTTTGCTTTATGTGTAGTGCCTTAAGATCTCGCACATGCTGCTTTTGGGGAAGGTTTGGCTGGGAACTGAGAGACAAGCCGTGGGTATGGCAACCACATGAGCTGAGCGAGGCTTTCACTTGTGCCGTACAGAATACAGGGCTGAGGAAAGAAACGGGGGCTCCGGATCGCAGGACTGCTTCACCTCCCAAAACTCGGGGCGATGCAATACCGCTAAAGAAACCAGGGAATCGTACTTAACGAGCAAATCGTACCTAATGAGCAAGTATCATACCTAATGAGCAAATCAAGTAAAGACACTGATTTATTTTTTTTATCACTGTTTTTCTCTGTTCAGATTTGACATGGGTTTGCTCCTTGAAAAAACAGTTGCTCATCCACCTGAATAATGCTTTTACTTCCCTCTTCTCTGCATTTCAAGGTCTGGCTGTTGCCACTGAGCGTGCAACCACTTCAGCTGGGTGAGGGGGTGAGCAAGGGCCTGCAGCGGCATGGGGGAAAGGCTGTGGCTGGAGGCTCTTAAGGAATAATGTAAATGATCACAAGGATCTATTATGCCAAACGTGCCTGCGTCACAAAGCTTGGTGTTAAATATATTTGAGTAAAGTATGGATATAAGGGGTTTTTCACAGAATCACACAGAATTGCAAGGGTTGGAAGGGACCTCGGGAGATCCCCCAGTCCCAACCCAGGGGTTGAGTATCTCCAGAGAAGGAGACTCCACAGCCCCCCTGGGCAGCCTGGGCCAGGGCTCCGTCACCCTCAGAGTAAAGAAGTTTTTCCTCACATTCAACTGGAACCTCTT
>NW_009260612.1:931886-960292 GCF_000687185.1 Egretta garzetta
TCTCCAGGAGTTCCTCATCCTCCTTGAACTGGGGAGCCCAGAACTGGACCCAGTGCTCCAGGTGGGATCTCCCCAGGGCAGAGCAGAGGGGGAGGAGAACCTCCCTCACTCTGCTGGCCACACTCCTCTGAATGCACCCTAGGATGACGTTGGCCTTCTTGGCAACAAGGGCATATATATGTGTATTTTTTTTTATTTTGCTTTGGAAGAAGTGGCTGAGCCTGGGGTGGATCTGCTGCACATGGAAGTGGGACCAGTACCTGGGTCTGGCAAATCAAAGGTGGGGATGAGTCTCCAGCTCCCTGGGCAAGAGCCTCCCTGCCTCACCCGGGTGCAGGGGCTGGGCTGGGCCAGCTGAGCATCACCTGCATGACTGGTGCAGGACCGAAACGGTAGCAAAGAAAGCTCTGTCCTGCTGTGATACCCAGTTTAGTAAATAAATTTTGGATTATACGCTAGAGTGGTGCGTTTCAGCTCCTGCAGTCATTCCACATAACTCCCCCCGTGACACACGCTCTGAGGGAATACATTATCCCATCAATGAAGATAAAAGGCTGTGCTACATAATATAAAGCCAATCAATACTAATAGCAGAGCAAAACATACAATTCTTGTTTCCATCTTCTGTTGGGCTACCATCAATATCAAAATACCCCCTCTGTATGCATGTGTATTGAATAATTCAGCGGGGAAAAAGAAGGTTAAAAATGTTAACAAGCAGAGCTCTTCGGTAGAAATGTATTTTCGGTGCCTTACTTTCTTCTTTATTGATATTCTACCTTTGCAGAGCACAGATTCCAGGAGGCATTGCAGAGTCCCTGGGGGTGCTTTTTCTGGTCCAGGGGCACGGCCCATCGCCTGGGAGAGCCGTCCGGAGTGCGGGCAGCAGCGGAGGCTCCGGGTGCAGCAGCTGAGGCTTCTTTCCTGGTAATAATTCAGGCAGAGAATTTCTAGATTAGCTAAATTGGATCAAAGCGTGGCAATACAGCGCACCAATTGCTTTTACAGGACACGTAGTTTAAAATGAACAAATAATTTTGACAGAAAACTCTGAGCAGCTGAAGATAAATTCATGCAATTTTTTCTTAAAAAACTTCAATATATCTTATACCAGGATTGACCATTACCATAGCTTATATTCAAAATACTTTTACTGAACCTTTCTTTTTTTTTTCTGTTTAATTCCAGTTTAATAAAATGTTGATGGGGGATGAGTAATAAGTTGTCTTTGGGCATCTCAACAGCGATCATTATTTTACATTTAAAATTGAATTACACTTAAATCTTGGTTGTATCCATTTTAATAGCAACAAATGTTCTACCATTATCTTAATACACTGCAATTTATCACCTCGGAAAATAAATAAATAAATCTGTCTACTAAAGACGGGCAGTAAACCATCAGGACCCAGAGACCAAAGGAAGAGGTTGCGCTGGGGGGCATGAAAGGCGCCGTGCAGTTGTGTGTCACCGGTCATTCCCTTTAAGAGACAAACCAAAATTCTGTCCTTCAGAAACACAGAATTCTTGTTAGTTTGATAAGAACTTCCCCACTGTTTAAAATGTCCCAGCTGCATGAGAGCAAGCTTTGAGCTGCAGCCGCTGGGCCCTTCCCCTGCTGGCCGTCCCCTCACCACCTCTGTGGCACCACTCGCTCCTTCCCAGGCTCAGTTCCTCCCAAATTCTGCTCCGCCACAAGCAGGGGCCACTCACGCAGGTGGAAGCGACTGCCCGGGGGGTACTGAGGCTGTGGGCTCCCGTGCTCCCAGCGGAGGAGTGGGGTGGCAAAGCCTCCTGAGAACCATGCAGCAAGGTGGTCCGGGATCCAGCAAAGCCCACGCTGGTCTTTCTGCTGTCTGGTTATGGCTGCTGTGAAGGAGACGTTTGTCTGATGAGTGTTAACATCTGATGAAAGCCATCCAAAAGGCTTGCTTTCCCACTGCCACCTTCCTATGGATTTGGGGCTGCACGTGGAAAACCCCGGAGCCAGATGGCTGGAGAGCCGCCTGCTGCCTCCCGGCGGTGCAGGGCGCCGGTGGGATGAGGCGCTGGCTGCACAGTTCCTCGGTGACTCAGGGACCTGGGAAGATGGTGTTTAGCTGAACACCACGGTAAAGTACCAGGACGTGGGCGTTTTCCTGACTGATGCAAAATATTGTGGGAACCCTGCCCAGAGTGATAAGCCGCTGCAAGAACAGCACTTTTGGGGAGGGGAACTGCAGGCAAAGGAAAGTGCCAGGCTGGTGTTTACCTCCAGAAAATGCTCCTGATGCAAACTTTTTAAAAGCGAACTTTTAATTCTATAAAGCTTCCCCCTCAAACCAATTCTATTCCAGTCCTTGAGAGGAGAGAACCTCTTAAGTCCCAGGCAAAATGTTAATAAACTTTCATGTGGTGGGTTCTTTTCCCTAATTCGGTAACAGCTGTCAGCACCTTACTCTTCCCACCTTAACAAGTAATATGCTGCTCTGCCTCCAGCCTGCCCTGTGCTTATTAATTAACAGTCCCTTCAGAACCGATTTTTGTAACTTTTTTTTTTTTTTTTTTGTGCAGTGGGAACAGCCATTCACATTTCATGGCCTGGTGGACATCTTTGGGCAAGACCTTCCGCAGGGGAAAATCTGCCTCTTTCGGGACCTTTCACCAGGCATCCGCACCCCCCGGGTGTGAAACACCGACGTCGTGCTGTGCTCACCTCCTTCCCAGGCACCGTGCGGGGACGGGGAGCTGCGGGAGCCTCTCTCGCTGCTACGAGGTGGCCCCTTCCTCTCTCCAGAGACCAGTTCTTCCCATAGCAGGAGCAAACGGCAGCTGAACATCGCCTGCTTCTCTTTCTGGGTGGTGTGTGCTACACATCTGATGTCCTGGCTGCAGCAAATACTGCCACCAGCCCCTGGTGGTCCCCAGCATCCCAGGGCGAGTGGTCCAGGTGAGGTAGGTATATGTGGCCCCATGTTCGACTGTAGCTTCTCATATGGACCTGTTGGAGCGGGGCCAGGGGAGGGCTACTAAAATGCTGCGAGGGCTGGAGCCCCTCTGCTCTGAGGCCAGGCTGGGAGAGTTGGGGGTGTTCAGCCTGGAGAAGAGAAGGCTGCGGGCAGAGCTGAGTGCGGCCGGTCAGGGCTTCAAGGGGGCCCAGAGGAAAGGGGGGGACAAGCTTTTTAGTAGGGCCATCTGGGACAGGACAAGGGGGGATGGCTTTAAACTGAAGCAGGGCAGGGTTAGACTGGACCTAAGGCAGAAATTCTTTGCAGTGAGGGTGGTGAAACCCTGGCAGGGGTTGCCCCGAGAGGGGGTGGAGGCCCCATCCCTGGGAACATTCCAGGCCAGGTTGGACGGGGCTGTGAGCAACCTGATGTGGTTCAAGGTGTCCCTGCTCCTGCAGGGGGGTTGGAACTCTAGGGGTCCCTTCCAACCCAAAACATTCTATGATTTAGGTTATAACACTTGGATAAAATCAAAATAAACTTCCCGCTGTCTTAGGGCAGACGAGGATATCACCCCCTTCGCCTGGTGACTGTCCCCCTGCAATGAAATCCTCCTCCCTACCTGCTGGATTACAAGAGTACATGCTGTCGTACCGGGAGAGATTTATCAACTGTGCAAATCAATATGTTTCTTAAATTAACTGGACTAGAGCAGCAGCAAGACTGCCTGAGCCAAACACAATCGCACGCTGCCACGGGCATGGAATATAACGCTTTCTAAGGCTGATAAGCCCCGTCTTACACCGTGTCTTTGTTCTGCCATTCTTCCCATCCTGCCCCATTATTAACGGGGTCTTCGCTCCCCCTGTTTTGGCCTTGCTTCAGCTAAATTTTGTGTTCCTCGTAAGTGGGTAAGAGCAGCCCTGCACGGCTTTCCAGCGAGGGCCAGGCTGCTCCCCGCGGAGGTGGCCGAGGCACGCACGCTTCTGCTCAGCTGGGCTGCAGGACCCTTCTGCGCATTGCGTCCTCCCTCTGCGCCGAGACGATCGATTGCCAGATCGCACCCGTCGCACGCTTTCTTCCAGGCGCACCCGCCCCGCGGCATTCACTTTGTCTGGCAAACATGTTATTTTATCAAAGAATAAAGTCGTGGTATTAGAGATGAACGCTCAGAGGAAGCCACAGCTTGGCTGCGCGGCAGTAACGGACTGCCCGGATTATTTAGCTTTTTTTTTTTTTTTATCGCACTGCTGTATTCTGTGGTAGCCTGTGTGTGTTAGGCACAGCATACTCTGGCTGAATGCCTGTATTTCAGCATAGGGTAACACTGTAATGATGAAAATGGGAAAGACAAGTGATTCATTTCTCAAAATTAGCCGTATCCCTGTGCTTCAGACAACTGGCCGTGATACGATGCCTTGCACAGCACTTCAGCCATGTTCTGGGTGAGGCTGATTGAAAGCTGGAAATGAGCCTTAAAGAAAATGACATAAAACTATTTACCCGTATTCAGCAGCGGCCAGCAGGACTTCATGCTGATGTACTGTCAACATATCTCCTCAGCCTTATGTTTAATTCAGCGCAGAGCTTGTAGTGGAATAACATCAAGTCAAGCTTTTATTAAAATTTCCGTACTTGAAGTCTCAAAGCAACCGGTGTCATTAGAGTTTAAGCATGGTGGTGCATCAGGAACCAGGAGAGTTGTTAGGTGGAACAAGAACATTTCAAGATTAGCGCTGGATTCAATTAACCAGCTCCTGCTCTTTATTCCGCAGCTCCCGCGGGGCGCCTGTCGCCATGCGGGTGAGTCCGGCGAGGGGGGTCCCTGCCCAGCACCCCCGGCCCGTGTCCGGACAAGCCACCGCTGCTCAGTGGGTAGGATGGGCTCCTGGTTCTTACCAAGGGATTAGCGTTGCTCGAGACCTCCCGAGGCTCCCCCTCAGCATCTTGCGGGTTGGAGGCAGTAACGGTCTCTCCATCCTGTTTTATCCAAGTACCCGACGTGCTTGGCATCGCTCGGGCATGGCAAGAGGCTCCTGTCATTCCAGAACAGAAGTGACCTGTACGGTGCTGTAGGCTGGGAATAGATGGGTTGGCTCATACATTTCAATCAGTATCTCTGAGGGCTTTCCCTAATTTTTTGTGGCTGAACGTGGTCTGCATTTCCAGTGTGAAGCAGAAGGAGCTACAGAGCCAGTGATCCGGATAGTGGAGGGCAACCCACTCCAGGAACCATGTAGTCATTAGTTACCAGAGAATTATTAATGTTGAGCTTCGTTTCAGCTTCAGCTGTGAGTTGCAAGGTCTGGTGTTAGGTGGAAGCAATCAGGAGGAAGAACAGTTCAGATTTTTATAAAATAAAAACTTTAGGGATAGGAAAAAAAAAGGCAAGGGGAGAATTTAAAATGCCCATGTAAAGGTAAATATTGACAACGGGAACCTGAATAATCTGGGCTGGGAAGGACTATTTTAAGTCTTGCAGAAAACAGGTCCAATGAGAAGCCATGAGCCTCCTGAGATGGGTGACCCGGTGCCCCAGGTGGTCCCTGCTCTGCATCCAAAGCCGAGCACAGCCAGGAAGGGGCTGGAAGCCTTTCACCCCCCTTCGACCTCCTCTCTGCTTGGGGCCGGGGGATGCTCTTACCAAAACTGATAAACTGCTCCAACATTGCCATCTGGGGAGGGACTTGAGTTCTGCCTGTGCCTGAGGTTCGGGATGTCCTGCCCTGCTGCAGGGAGGCAGTGTCTCTGTGGCAAGCGAGGAGATTTGGGATGGCAAAGAGGAAAGGAGTTTTCTTGTCAAGGACAGCTAATGATATACTTTATTAAATGACTGGAAGAGGCCCTGTGGAAGTGCTGGCTGTATTACGGAGATCTGTGAACACCTGGGGGCTGCTCGAGAGTCACCGGTGGCTGGTGTGGCCCTGGCAGAGACCGTCCCTGTTAGCCTCACGCTGGGCAGCCCTCCTCTGGTGGGGAGAGAGGGGCAGAGCCCCGCTACCGTTGGGTAGGGGAGGGCAGAGTCATTTTCTGACAGCACATTTAATTAAAACACATTTTTTGCCTAATTCCTTACACACACATCAGTGTAAATAGCGAAGAAAGAGCCAGACTGACTGTCAGGTTGGTTTTCCTCCGGTGGTGACTCATAGCAGCGCTGCACCTCCAGGGTCAGCCGTGCTGGTTCTTAAAGAACACCCAGGAACAGGCAGCCAAGGCTCTCCTGAGCTGTACAGAGCTGAGCTAAGGTATGCCATGAGTCCTGCCAGGGCCTTTTGCACCTCGAGGACAAAAATGGTTTCTAAACATGCTGCATTTCCAGCTTTCCTGTGGCTCGTGCAAAAAGCAGCAGAGTGAAAATGGAACTTAGGTTTCTTGTGGCGCTTGAACAGGTAGAAACCTTCTTGCACGATGTCCACGGGGCTGCGCGGCAGCTCGGAGGGCCAAAAGGCAAATGAGTGCCAGCACTTCGATCACCCCAAGAGAGGTGCTGGGCAGGGGGAGCCCTCCTCCTCCTGTCCCCACATGTTTAAGGGACACAGAGGTGCGTCCTTCGCACGGGGGTCACTGCCGAGATGACCCATGCAGAAGCTCCACCAACGACGAAGAAATGGCAATGGTGGGAGCTGAGTCCCCACTGCTGCCAGAGTCATGTCCACTTGTGTTTCTGTTTAAGTGATTAGAGACCAAGGAGCCGCAATAGCATGGAAAGGATGAGTGCACTCATACTCAGGCATTTATCCTCATGTCATGACAAAACGCACAAAACTGCTGCCTCTGAGCAAGCATTTTTATCTTTTGCGTATAGACCTCAGGTAGATCTGGTTCTTGCATTCTTCACAAGAAGCTGTTTTCTGGTCACCCCATGTTTTAGCACTTGACGACTTCTCCTGAGCGCTTAAGGATGAGCGATGCCCCGGTGGCAGGGCTCAGGCGGGGGTTACCCCTCTGCTCCCCCCTGGGACTCACTGTGGTGGGACATAAAACCTCTGGGGTGCAGAACAGAAGTGATGAGGACAGCAGTGTGGGCAGGAAGCTGTGGCTGGGTAAGGGGCAGGTCTCACACTGTTTGTCCTGGCGCAGGTACTTCCCATAACATTCCATGAATTTGAGCAGGGAGGAAGCTCACTCAAACACTTGGCGTTCAATCCATGCACCTCTGTTGTGGATGGAGTGAGAGGGAGGCAAAAATAATGTGGTTTATTGGCGTAAAACAGTGAGTTAATGAAGTTCAGTGGTAACTGCGACAATAGTTTATGAGATTCGATGGCAAGGGACACTTGGTTATTTACTGCACAGGGACAGGGTCAGACAAAGCTGTCAGGGAGACCCTCCCGTTGGGTCAGGAGGTTCAGCAAAGATCTCCTTGCTTTCTAAACTCCCTCAGAAAGGAGTCTGGGTGAGGCTGGATCCAATCCTAGTCCCAGACTTGGTCAACGGTTTGTGTCTCAAGGATTATATATGCGCAATTAATCCTTTGTGTCACTTAGCTAAGATTTCCAAGTTAGCATGCTGTGAGCCAGTTACTGAGAACCTGTCGTGGTAAGGAACCTCTCAGCCTCGAGGGGTGACCCTGAGAGGGGTCCCTGCTCCCGGGGAGATCCTGGCGTGCAGCCGCTGCCGTGCAGGAGAGCTCCAAGGGCTCTGGGGCTGCTCGCTATTGATGGGGGTAAGGTAATTGGCTCATGGGCATGTTTACATCCTGACCACTGTGCTCAGGGGGGCACATTCCACAGTAGCCCTTGGCTATGGTGGTGTTATCTGCCCCCCACATCCACTGGGTGCATCCTTCATGCCCAGACGCATCCATCACCACCGCCACGGGTGGTTATCGCTTGAAAGAGGTGAAGGGAGGGGGAGTCGGAGGGGAGGGGGGAGCACGCCAACACAACCTCATTCCTCTCCGCTTCGCCACTTGCGGGCACAGCCAGCAGTTTCGCTTCCAGAGTTTCCCACCCTGCTCTTTGCTCTGCTGACACTGGGGAGGATCCATGCGCGCACCGAGGCCACACATCGCGAACCCGCCAATGTTTTTATGAAGTTCCCCTTTTCCGCTGCGAGCCCCCGTAGGCGCTGCCTTGTGCCAGCCGCTCGCTCCAGCTGGGCCGGCAGCACGGGGGCCCTGCGCGCGGCGTCAGCCAGCACCGGCGCCGCCACCTAGGCACGTCAGCCTGTCTGCAGCAGTATTTAAACCATAACTAGGTAGGTAATTAAGATAAAAGTGTAAAAATAAAAATAAATAAATCCCTTTTCTGGAAGGTATGACTTATTGGAACAGAATTTCTTATGTGGGAACAGGAAAACTGGCAAATGGGAATAATTTCATGCAATGTGTAATTAAAGTGTACAACTTAGTATCGCTGGGGGTTGCTACAGCAAATAATTGATACAAATTCTGAAGGAAGGGAAAATGCACACAGCTAACAACACTACCTGGTTATCTGCCTTCGTGGTGAAAGAACGGAGTTGGTGAAGCCTCGCTGCCGGCGCTGAGCGGCCGGGACTCTTCTGGTTTGCTGCCGCGGAAGGAAAGCACGGCTTGCCTTGGTTTTGTTTCCTTACACTCATATTTGGGGTGGGTATTTGGCACACTCTAATTTAAAATTCAGTTTCATGAGAATTTTTATGTTGTTATTATTTTTGAGTAGTTGGCACAGAACATTTCTGTTATAAAGCTTCCCCCCCTTCCCTCTCTTTTCCCTGGGAGGGGTCGGAAAGTGGGAGAAGATTCTTTGGATATACTTGACCAATCTGAAGGTCACTTTTCATGGCATGAAGCTGTTCTCAGAACAATTTTAACTCTTCTTTTTTGCCTTAATTTTGTGCGTTAGTTATCAATGCTTAGTTACTAATGGTAACAAGTTAGTTTAGTTCATAGAATCATAGAATCCCAGAATGGTTTGGGTGGGAAGGGACCCCTCGAGGTCACCCAGCCCAACCCCCCTGCAGGAGCAGGGACACCTTGAACCACATCAGGTTGCTCACAGCCCCGTCCAACCTGGCCTGGAATGTTCCCAGGGATGGGGCCTCCACCCCCTCTCGGGGCAACCCATTCTTGTTAATAATTACCAAGTAATTATAAATTAAGAGTACATAGATTTGTATTTGTTTACTTATTTGTTATAGATTTATGTTATTTAAGTAATTAATTATTATTTAATCTGTTTACTTAGTTTGTTATTCAGTTACTGATTCAGGTTTCATTCCCAATGTCCAAATATCAAAGGCTCAGGCCATGGGGGGGTGACCAGCGCCTGCCACCCGCCCTCGGCAGCCTCCCGGGACTGGGGTGCCAGTGGTGGCCGTGCTGCTCCGGGGCAGACGGTGCGAGCCCGGAGCAAGGTTCGCTTTGCTAATTAAAGGGCTGACACTGAGCATTCCTAAAAAAAGGCGGCTGCACAGTGTCAGCTCACGTAACAGCTAAATGGGATTTGGAGTTAAAGAGCGATTCACACTTCCTGAAAGGTTTATAGCTTTGAGTATATTAATTATGACAAACTGATTACTTCCCAGCATTTCACGGCGCTCGTAGGGAGAGCTGTTTTGCGGCTTAGGCTCGTACGCGCCTCTTGCTTCCCTAGAGCTCTTTCCTTTAACCTATTTCGCATTTTGAAGATTTATCACTTCCTTTACCTTTACCTTTTCATTCTTTTCAAAAGAATGTTTTAGTTTTATATGAAAACAAGCAGTCACCTACTGAACAAGAGCAGCCCTCTCCGATGGCAACTGGGAAAAGGCTGCGGAGCCTTTCACCGTGTTCCACTCCTCCATCCAGAGACAGTTCTCTGTTCCGCCGGTTCAGGAGACCCCATGCACAGCACAGACAGCAAAGCCAATGGTTGCTTTTTTTTTTTTTTCACATTTAGACTGAAAAATTAAAATGGAGAACTGATGGGGAAAAGAAAGGGTTCCAGCGCTTTTTGTTTGCATTCTGTCCATTAAATAATGAAATAATCCAAACCACACCAAGCAAAGAGTCCATATGGGACAGGGATAATTAAATGATCACGTCAGCATTTCTTTCTCATAGTATTTGGAGCGATGGGTGACCCTGCCTGTTTGCTGTGCTGGGTATCCGAGCGGATGAGCCCGATGGCCCCGCAAGGGCGGCTCCTCCCGCCCTCTCAGTGTGTTCTGACACCCGCAAGTCCCCACGAGCCATCAGCTGGTGCACATGGCAAGTAAACACCCCATTTATTTCAGTTTTGGTGGTAAGTAGTTTTTGGAACCGCTCACCAGCAATTTGCCACCTTTATAATTGCACTTTTCTCACTTTTACTTTCTCACGGCTCTTTCTCGCCACTCTGCACTGTTCTGGGCAGCCGAGCCCAGCCCCAGGTCCCCCAGCAGAGGAAGCTGAGCCCCTTCGGAGGGGGTCGCAGGGAGCAGCAACCTGGGACCTGTTCACACCAGGGTGTTTTGTCATTTGCACGTAAGGTACAAAAAGTGCTCCCTTGGCTCCTGCCCGCGTCCAGGACGTTCTCGTGCATGGTCCCCGATAGCAGCCCAGCACGTGAGGGCTCATGGGACTGCCTGAGCATCCCCCCTGGGCAGGAGCTCCCTACTCACCTCCCCAGCGGGGACTTGTTAATTTTACCAGTCCTCAGCCACCCTCCGCTGAGCAGCGGATTTTTGTTTTGGGATAAAAAAACTTATTTCTTCTCTAAGAATTTGTAAAGTTGGAGTAGACTGACTGGGTTTAATGTTGCTTTTCATGCAGCCTGTGGTATCTACACTTTGACTTTCATAAAGCTCAAAGGACAAAAAAGACAGCCCCCCGTGACCGCTGCTGCCGCTGGGGCTGGGGCTGGGGCTGGCAGCTCCGTCTGCCTGAACTCACATTTGGCTTCCAGCAGTTTCCGTGGTCTAGTCCAGATGTGATGCCCTGAACCGCACCACGCAAATGCCACCGCCGCCGCTTGGGATCGCCAATCTCCCTCCCCAGCAACTGAACTGGACGTGGGTATTTAGACCCCCATGGGCCGTGCCCTGTTTCCACAGGCTGGTTCAGGGTGCTGTATGGCAAAATATGGCCATAATAATCCAGGTTTCTGCTCTGTTGGAAAGCAAGATGCCCTCTTGCAACACAGCAGTGGCATTTCAATATTCTAGAGGCACGGTGGCATGAAATGCTCAGGAAAAGCAGCATCAGGCTCTTTGCCCAGGAGCGGGGAGTTTCCCTGTTCCCAGACCAAGCCAAAGTGCAGCCACTGAGTCAGGAGAAGCCCAGCACCCACCGCCCTGTGCGTTGCAGCATTTCCCTCATAATTTGGGGTCTGTTTCTGGCTGTTGCCTTTCTCCATGAGACCCCTTGCTGGCCATCTCAGACCTCCCCTTGCCAGATGTGGGCTCGCCATCCCCAGCTCCCCATCGCCTCTTTGGCAGCCCCCGGAGGCATCCTCCAGCCCGGCACCCACCCTGCACAGGCACAACAGCACCGAGACAGTACATTGATATGGAAATGGCACAAAAAGTTTAGCTGGCTGATGGGGGATATTTCATTTCCCATCAATTAAAAAAAAAAAAAGTCAAACACATGGACCTAGGGTAAAGAAACCTGCGACAAAAAATCTGTGTGACCTTCCCAGGGTAGCAAAACCATTTGGGGTAAAATGTTGGGAAAAACTGCCCTTTCCATGGGAGCATTATTCCACCGTGAAGCTTACAGCCAGCTCCTTTAATTGATTGCAAGTGTCCGTCGTTGCCAACGACCCACTAGATTATTCAAAGGAATAATTTTCAGGCAATGACTGTTTCTGTGCTGTGTATTAATCATTTACTATTCATTATTTGTGAACTGTGACTGACCACATAAATTGAGTGCACTATTTCTGTTCTTCAATTAGGTAATTGAAATGCTCTTTAAATCAGAGTAATTAGCAGTATGACTTTTCTGATGAATTATTATTTACCCTAAATTAATGGAAAATTCCGGGACTTCTGAGCTATTATGGCCATTATTTGGCAGTGATCTGAATTCTGTCAGATAACGAGTGGTATGAATTTGTGAATCATCTTGAACAAACCTGACAGCTTCTATTTGTAAAAATATTAACGATTCTGTGTTTTGATAATTCGGCCAACTTTAACATTTCAGAATATTTCAAATGTGGTTTGTAACCAGCAAGTCATATTCGTTACAGAAGTCACGCGTTTAGTGTCAGCATGCGAAAGTCACCTCCCCAGGGTGGTGGAAATACCGAATTGCCATGCCCCCTGAGTTCGTCAGTGCAGCAGCCGGCCAACAGCCGGTCACGTGAGCTGGAGCGCGTACTGCGTGTGCTCTTCTGAATCATAGAATCACAGAATGGTTTGGGTGGGAAGGGACACCTAGAGGTCCTGTTTCAGTTTAAAGCCATCCCCCCTTGTCCTGTCCCAGCTGGCCCTACTAAAAAGCTTGTCCCCCCCTTTCCTCTGGGCCCCCTTGAAGCCCTGACCGGCCGCACTCAGCTCTGCCCGCAGCCTTCTCTTCTCCAGGCTGAACACCCCCAACTCTCCCAGCCTGGCCCCATAGCAGAGGGGCTCCAGCCCTCGGAGCATTTTAGTAGCCCTCCCCTGGCCCCACTCCAACAGGTCCATGTCCTCCTGGTGCTGAGGGCTCCCGAGCTGGACGCAGGGCTCCGTGAATTTGTTTTGATCAATTTTGCTCTGGTTTCGTGTTCACATTGAGAGTATTCTCCTGCAAATGATTTAACCAGCCTTAGACTATTAAGCTTCTTTCCTGAAAAAGAGATCATTTGAATTCGCAGTTATAAATATTCACGGTGCAGATGAGGCTGCCTAAGTTCAGCTGAGGAGTGTCAAGTAAGGCCCACAGTGAATAGCTACAGAAATGGAGCTTTTTGTTCTGAAATTATATGCAGGTCCTGATTTGGTATATGTTATAAAAAATGTATTTCACTTTAAGCGTATCCATATCGCTGTTGGGCCCCGGTGGAACGAGACACGTACTCAGAGTAATCCCGGAGCCAAGCCCCAGTCCCCCTGTCCTGCAAACACCGCCTGCGAGCTGCTGCACATCAGAGCCACCGAACGCATTTGCTGCCCTTGCATGCTCAGCCTGAAGGCTCTTATCATAGAATCACAGAATCACAGAATCACTCTGGTTGGAAAAGACCTTTGAGATCATCGAGTCCAACCTTTAACCTAACCCTGCCATCCCACCACCAAACCCTGTCCCTAAGCACCTCATCCATCCTTCTTTTAAATACCTCCAGGGATGGGGACTCGACCACCTCCCTGGGCAGCCCCTTCCAGAGCCTGACAGCCCTTTTGGGGAAGAAGTTTTTCCTAATGTCTAGCCTTATCTCACAAGCTGTCCTCTCTCATGGCTGGGTCTGTGCTGGCGGTGCGCTAGCCCTGCGGAGAGCAACAGGCTCGCCAACCTCAGCTCTCTCTTTGCACCCGACGGCAGCCGGGGCGTGGGGGCAAGAAGGGCGATGGATGGAGCCGGGTCCCAGGTACACTGAGCCGGGACAGCCGTGGCCTTGCTGCAACGTTCTCTGCCATGGCCACTAGCTCTCGGAAATCTTGGATCGTTCCCTGGGTTGTTTCAACGCTATGTTGAAGCAAAGAATGTGATTCAAAGATTTTATTATTGGGGGTGGTGTTGCTATCGCTGCTATTAATTATCTGTTTGTGGAAATTACAGACCCACCTATGAAGCTTGTTCTCCCTGTGCCATAACCCAACCTCCCTCCCTCTCGCTTGCTTTCTCATTTTTAGCTGCGTAGCACGATAAGAAAGCATTGCAGAGATTGGCTGTTCCTATTTTATATTCAGAACATGAGGCTTTACAAGAGGAAATGTCTTGATGTATCTGCTATTTTATTTTTAATGAAAACATTTCTCGCACTGAAAAAAAGAGGTCACTGCACATCTCTTAGTGTACAAATTATTGCATATGCACAGAAGATGGAAAAACACTAAGGATGGAGTTGGAGCACTAAATTTCCCACTCAATAGCACCTTCATAACATGCAAATGAGGCAAAACCGAGCACCATATTGTGGGGTTTGGAGCACACACAAATACCATCCCTGGAGCAATACCACTCCCCTGAGACTGTGTACTGAAAAGCACAGGAGGAGCAGTCTTCTTGTTGAAAAAGCTTTGTAGAAGAGTGAAAAAATCACTCATGGACAAAAGACTGAAGGCTCTGATATACCAAATATCTCCCCTATAAGGGCCTGAGGGCAATGACTGAAAAAAAGCTGTAACTCCAGAGCAGAGAAAGAATGGTTTCTTCTCTCCCAGGAGTCCCCCAGGAGGTCATTTGCTCTGGCGCTGAATTACTGCCTTTCCTTCCTGCTGCTTGGTTGAACCTCTTCCCTTTCAAAAGGAATGAAAGAACAAAAATTGTGATTTTTTTTTTTCCTAAATTATTTGTTTGAATTTCTTTATAACTGAAGGAAAAAACCCAGCTTTATGTGTGGGGAAAAGGTACTAGGATTTGCAAGTATTAATTTTGAGCTTCTCCTAGCATTTTGTTTCACAGGAGCATGCACCATGGGGCGAGTGGCTGAATGTGCTAACGAGGCTATCCAGGTACCAAGAATAAAACCTCTGTGGAGCACGACCTTTCCTTGTTATGGTGGATTAGTATTTTCCATGTGCCTGTTGGTGTCACTCTGCATTGAATAAAGGTTTTCCTTTAACAGCCACCTCCATTACTGCCCATTCCTCACCGCAGAAATAACGAGGGTTTGTTGCTCCCACGCTGACGGCTGCAGGTAGAGGTCTGGGGACAGCACTGCTGTTCGCACAGCTCCCATCTCCCCTCCGAAGCAACACATCCCATAAGCTTTGCTTAAGCAGAGCCAAGCCTGGGTGTGGGGTGGCAGCGGGGCCTCAAGGCTCAGCCCTGGACTTGGGGCTGAGCCCATGAAGCTGAAGGGGAGCGGGACCGAGAGCCAGGCGAGGAGGAGGGAGACGAACCCAGGAGCTGCGACCAAGGCGACGCGATGGGCAGTGGGCCACATCCTGTCCTGCATGGGCAGCGGTGGGGGATGTACAATCCCAGCAGCACCAGCCCCTGCTCTTCCCTCTCCCCCTCTGGAGGCAGCGGTGGAGCATGCGTGGGCCATCCAGCACTTTGCCTCTAACTCTGTAAATGTGGTTTGCATAACAGGGGTAGAAGCAGCACTGTATTAACCTAATTTTTTTTTACTTAGGCTCCTGGCATGACAGATGGATGGGTAGAAAGACTTCTGGCAAGGTCCGTAAATCTTCTTCCTGAGCTATTAATCAACCACAGATTGCACATCTAGTGCTATTCCTAAGCAAAGGTGGAGGACAGCAGATACTCGTAGCCTGTGTTTGCTGCGGAGGTCGTGCTCCCTACAACCGGTCGGGAACCCCCGTGCTCGCTGGCATCTCACAGCAGTGAAGCGGCGAGCCAAGCCGAGCGGGAACGAGGGCTGGCCAGGAGGAGAGGGGTCTTGCCCAGCCGTCAACGGGACACAGGGGATGTGTCTGAGGGCCAGGTCCCAGCTCCAGGCTCATGCCCTGCACTCCCAGCCCTATTTCTGGGGCTGGCACACTCTTGTTGATCATTGGCAACAGATTTTATGGAGGTGACTACTGGTGGGGGTTACTCATGTGTTCAATGAAAGGTTGTCCTTGTGTCCTTTCATAGAAATGAGAATCAGGATGGGAGTCTCAAGGTGCAGCTCCATCGCTGAGATCCCGTGGACTCTCTCCACTCCTGCTGGCATACTCAGCCCATCCTCGGGAATGGAAATCAACAGGTTGGGTTTTCCAAGCTGGTAGCATGAAAACTCTGCACTTTCTGTCCTAAGGGTGTCTGTGGCTCATCAGTCAAGCTGGAGTGACTTTCATGCTGAGGTGCCTTTTCTAGGAAGTTAAGCGTCTCAGAAAAAGTATAACAACCCTGTTCATGCCTGACTGTGCCATCTTGCTTTGAAGCTGCTAGAATATTTTCATTAAATGTATTTGATTTTTCCAGATAAATCTGGGGGGAACAAACATACCTTCTGCCTGTGCTTTTATAAACATGCTGTCCTTGGACAGCGTTTCTTGACCAAGTTTGCATTCAGCACATCAGGGTGTGATTTGGGGTGATCAGTCACTTTGGCCTTGCTTTGGGTGCTCTTGTCCTTTCAAGAAGTGGCCAAAGGCACAGCTGTGCTTGGCCTAATCAGGCCAGAGACTGAACTGGGCTCACCGGGTGAGGAGCCAGGAAAGAGCAAAGCTTGTGGTGTTGCTAAACAGATGGGCTGCTCTGCACCAGCCTGAGCTCACTCGGGGCATGTGGCAGCCCTCCAAGCCCCGCTCCCAGGGTGGAGGAGATCACTTTAACATTAAAAAAAAATACATCTTGGACATCAGATACTTCACAAACAAGTTGCAAATCAAATTTTAATTCACATGGTTCCCTTCAGTGTAAAAATCCTCCTGCATACAAGCTGCTGCGACACATCTACAGAAAATACTGTTCAGCTGCAGCAATTAACACTTCAGGCACAGCAAGATTCGGAATTCAGATGTTTGAAAGCATCAAGTAACAGTATCGCGTTAAATATATCCCGTGCCATATGCATGCAGCACATGCATGTGAGGGGCATGTGAGGCAATGTATAATTTTAAGGTACTGTGTCATCCTATTGGACTCTTTTTTTTCCTTTGCCAGAATAAATCTACATTAAAAGATGAAGAACAAGGCCTTGTGCCCTGTAAAAAGCAAAATCTGATTTCACTTTTTTGGGTGGAGTATTTTTCATTTTACATTTCCTATGTCAGATTTAAGGATCTACGCTTCTTGCCCCTCCTGCTGTCCTTGTTCCCAGGGTGTGACGGAAGGGGCGCGGGCCATCCTGACTCAGCTGCGCTGTGCCAACACAGCGAGCCTTGTCGTGCTTTCCTCTGGCTCATCCGTGCACTAAAAATGCCCCTTCGAGCCAAATTTCCCAAAGTATCTCCTGTGTATACGTAGAGCATCATATGCTACTGTATTGAAATTCCCGTGAGGTACCTGAATTTCAGGCAGCCTTTGTCTCATCTCTAACCCGAGTATCTGGTGCCCTGAGCAGACCGCGGAGATGCAGAGGGGGAAGCCAGCTGGGAGGTGATGCTTTGGTGATAAAGCTGTTCAGGTTTCAACATCGGTGGGTATCCAGCCTTTTCTTTCTCCATCGTCACTGCCAAGCCAGCCCTGTCCTCCTGGGTTTTGTTGGAATTCAGTTTTGTTATCGGCTCTGAAGAGCTGCTTCTCCTTTTCAGGTCCCACCATTAGTGGAAGATGGTGGATGAGGACCCTTCATCTGCTGGTGCTTCAGCCTTTTATCCCCTGTCTCTGGGTTGCCCACACACGAATAGCTCCCGAGATCCACGCTTCCATGTTTCTGTCAGCTGGAAAGCATTTCCTTCAAGTGAAAGGGAGAAAAATCCAGGCAGGATTTTTTTAATATTTGAAAGTGTCCTACTGCAGTTTAACAAGTTACCACCATAGGCCTGTATCTCTGCCTTTTACCTTGATATTTGTCTTAAGAAAGTCAGCCACTCTGTGCAGCAAAGACCACCCATTCCCCTGTAGCCCAGCAAACATCTGCTTATTCCTCCTGCCAAGCCCTGCTCCCTGTGATCTGCTTGTGGGCTCTGTGTCCACTGGCAACGTTTCCAACCTACATTGCACCACGTGCAAAGCCAGACTTTTTTCCCCAGGCGTTATGGCATAGCTTTTTTTTTAGATTTCTTACTGACTTAGTACACTGGTAACATAAGGGAAACTGAAAAAAATAACCTTATTACCAGATGTTTTCAAACACGCAGGCATCTTCCAGCGCCACCCACCACTGAAAAAGGCAGCGAGGGCAAGGTGCGCTGTGGCAGAAGAGCTTGCGCGTACGAAATTCTGCCCTGAGTAATTCCCCTGGCACCTCCGTTTGTTTCCAGCAGCCATTTTACAGAGCACCCATTGTACACTGGCACACAACCAAGGCCAGCCACTACAGGTCGTGGCAGCACAGTATTTGAAAAGCCATGCCTATTTCAATGCAGCTTTGTAGAAGTAGTCGTGAAATGGTGACATTAAAAATTTTGAAGACATTGAACACGCATTTGCAATTACTGTTCCTACGTTGTCAGGAAAAATCGAACCAAACCACTTTAAAATTCCCTACAGCTCATTATGTATGCCAAGACGTGAACATGTGTGACTTTTGGGAAATATTTAGGCAGCGGGTTTTCTGTGGATGCCCTTAATGAGTGCCATTGTGTAAGGCCTGGGACCCCCTCCTCATTGCAGACAAGCACGTTGCAGCTCACCGTGGACGATCACCCCAGTTTCCGTGCCATGACACTGGTGGGGAGAAGAGGCCGCTGGAGTGGCTGGGGGGAGGGGGGGGGTGCATTGCCCTAGGAGAGGCACAGGCAGGGCCATGGGCTTCTCGCCTCTCCTGGCAAGCGGCAGAGCTCGGCTGGACCCGTATCGGCAGTAGACAGGACTGGCAGGTGCCTGCAGCATCCCGTAGGCTTATTCAGTGGAATTTTGCACTATGAACAGCCTAAAATTTTAATTCCGATGTGCTTTTATGCAGAGGACAAGGTCTGCGGCTAGAGGCAATTATCATCACAGCTCTGTCTAAAACCTCCCACTGAAATTTGTAAAGGTACCAAAACTCCATAAATTTAATACCTGATTTTGTCTTGATGGCCATAGTCGTATGTGCTTCTTATTTTTCATTTAAATAGCATTTAAATGCAGCATGTCACATCTGTTTTCACACATTGGTGTTCCTTTTTATTCCCATGCTTTTGCCCAGCATTTCGAAGTGCAGCTCGGACCCTTTCTGAGACCAGAATTTGGTGTTCCTTTTTATTCCCATGCGGCTAGAACCTGCTTTTGCCCAGCATTGCGAAGTGCAGCTCGGACCCTTTCTGAGACCAGAAATAACCCCCCAAGCTAATGTACCCATCACCCCAACGCCTGTGCGTTGTGTTTGGGAGCTAAGACTTAAAGAGATAAGTTTGATTTAAGGACTGAGAAATATAGCTTGTATAAAGTCTGACAAAGTGATTAGATCATTAAATTCAGTCTCACTCACTCATCACTGTTTTTACTTAGACTGTCAAAATTTTTGAGGAAGGACGTATCTTCAGTTTATGTGTGCAGCCATAAACTTCACGGTACCATAATCCCAAACCTGGGCTGACATATTCAGTTGATGTCATGATCCAATTCATAAATAAAAATTATTTAATGCCTCATGCTACCTTGGACCTTTCCCCTCTGACTTCTGAAACCACAAAAAAATAAGAGTGGAAGGAAACCCAAGGGATGACCTGGGTCTTCTGCTGTCTCAAAATGTGCTCAGCTGTACCCACATCGTCCCGAGGGATAGAAACCTGCTGAAACTTGGCCTCAAATCCTTCCAGCAACGGGGACTTGAGGACCTCTGTTCTCATCACCAGAGGGTTTTACAATGACTAACTTGCATCTGTCCTGTGGCAATGGAACCCCTCATTCTCTCTGCAATGACACCCAGCATCACAAATTCCCTTTCTCTTTGCATCAGGCTTTTACTAACTTCCAGACCGTTATTACTTTCCCTTCGGTATTTTCTTTTGGTTGAGTAATCCTAATTCTTTCTATCCTTCCTCATTGATGCTAACTTTTAGAGCTCTGATGACTCTTGTTGCTCCTCCTGGCTCTTTGCAGCTGCCTCATGTCCTGCTGGAAGCCTGATGCCTAAAACAGCAGAGGAGACCTTACTCATGGCCATGAGAGTCTGTCACTACTGCTGGAGAAGGTTCTTCTTGTCCCCCTCCTTAAGCCTAATATTTCGGCTGACAGTTTCATCACTGCCAACCCCAACCACTGGAGGAAAACCTTGCTAAAACCAAAGCGTGTATTAGATCTTTTTCTGTTCAGTAACCTAGGTGGTTACTGCTTGAACACATTTCCCCGCTTTGCACTTTATTTTAGGTTTGTTCACACCAATCTCCACTGGCATCTATTGGTTATAGACATGATCTAGAGACATAGCCCAGTTCCTTTTCCACTCTTTTTTTTTTTTCGTTATCTTCATCTTTTTGCACACAGCTAATGATAAGAAACTGTGAGGTGAAAACTTCTCCATGTACAATGATGTGACTTGTTTTAAAAAAGGTGAAATAAGCTGAAAAAATACAGTGCCCCTCTTTGTATTATGCTAAATAAAATCACCATGAGCTCCTAAAGAAGCCCTTTGAGCACAGAGGCAGATAGTACAAGAGTATCACCAGGTTTGGAGGTAACCATGTGCAGATGGTGGAGCATCCTTCGCGTGAAACGCATTGCATTATGCCAGAAAAGGATGACTTGGAACGTATGAGAGACTGGACCCTGGGCCTACTGAGCTAGTCTCTGCCTTTCTTTTTACTCTAATGGTCACCCTTTGGCTGCACCTCTGGGTCCAGAGAGAGCCCCAGAAATAAAGTGCACTGATTTTTTTCAATTATGGTTCATGCTGTTGGCTTGATGGATACGAAATAGGCTCTTGATGATAGATAAGAACACTAATTATTCTTTTTGGTTAATTGAAAAGGTTATTTTAATGAAAATAGAGGACATTAAAATGCTTGTCCCACAGGGACATTTGTGCATTAGCTATCTTCCCTGGAAGGCGTGTGTTTGCCCCCAGGGGTTTCTTCCTCCTCAGTCTTACACTGGCTTGGGCTTATTTTTATACATTTTATAGGACAATACATTAACATGCTCTTTCCTCACTGGGGCCCTGCTAAAGCATGACTTTGCTCCCCCATTAGCTGTTAGTTAAAGCACACAACATCCTCTCCCAGTGTAAAGGGCTAACTGTGGCTAACAGCGGCTCTCTGGGTCTGTTAGGCATTGCCACGTGCAGCGTTGATGGAGTTCAGCCCCAAGAAGTTAGGTAGCTGTCACTTGGCTGTTACACAACCACTGTCACAGCTAAAAGCAGCTCAGGACAAAACAAGGCCAGACGGAATCTTAACACCCAGCGCTGTCAAGTCAGTACAAAGCCGAATGCATTTTGTTAGCAATGGCAAAAAATATATTTACTGGGCTGTACCCTTTTGCCTCTGTGCAAAGGCAGCCGTTCTTGGATAGCCCTCCACCCTACCGCTTGAAGCCGTTGCTGCTGAAGCCTAATTTCGGCAGAGAAGTCCTTAGGTGAGGGAAGCCCGGCTGTGTGGATGGCTCTCCTGATTGCAAACTCCCTCCTTCCCACCCACCTCCAGAGGAGCTACTGGAGGTGATGCCCTCAGGCGGTGCTGAGCGAGGTTCTTGTCATGGCCAGGGAATTGCAACGGCTTAGCGAGCAACGGCAACGGCCAGCGAGGGTAAATAGGAGTGGGTTTGGAAGGATTACGTGAACTTTACTTTCGAGAAAGTGGGATTCTGCAAAGATACAGAATGAGAGCCAGACGTTCATTTTAAAGGAGCGGATGAAGAAAAGGGCTGCTCAATTCCCGACACGCCAGAGGTGCAGAGAAACTTTCCACCCAAGCTGCATTTCAGGAAGAGGCCGCTCACGAGGTTGGGCTGTCGGTCAGCAGAGTGATGGAGGAGCAGAATAAATGGGGACGCATCATTTCCCTGCCCACGCGCCCACCTCTTGCTTCTATCAGCAAAAAGAGAAAGACTAAAGTGTTGTTCTGAATAAAGCTGGTTGTGGATTTAGACTACATAGATCATTGATATTGTAAATTAGGGACAAACTATCAAAATCAGGAAGCAGAAATAAGTTAATGGCTGGCAAATAATATTGGGAAGTGGAATTCCAAAGCAATATAAACAAATTCTAGTCTTCAGATATGAAAAAGAAACACAATCTTACCAGATGGTGAAGTCTAGCATCACGTACCGGAGGTATTCAAAAAAGGAATGTTTCACGAGCATAAAGACAGCGGATAAGAATTTTAGTTGATGCGAGATGCGGATTTTTATGAGAAGGCGTTACGTACCAGGCTTTGGAGGAAGCAGAAGTTTTAGTGAAAGTATAAATGCAAACTGGAGCTGATTTAATTTGTAGGGGGGAAAAAAGCCAATTCAGGTTTCAGCCCAAATTGGACTAAACCCCTAAAATGTAAAACCAATTCCTATGCACTGGTCTTTTCTAAGCAGACAAGCCTATTTCAGAGCGTCAAAATGAGGCCATTAAATCCAGTCCTCTGGTGCAAAGGCCTTTGTATTACATATGTGCTGTCTTTAGCTGATCAGTTCCTCTCAAAAACTAGAATTTTCCCCACCATGACACGAAGTTCTCACATGTTGCTGCCATTGCCTTGAAAACCTTCCGCTCCCAGTCCAGATTTCCCCACAGGAACTCAGAGCACATCAGGCGTAAGCCCTGTTGTGCAGTGAAAGATTACCAGGCATGTAATTTTTAGAACAAAATAATTTGGATTCAGAGGCTTCCCATGTTTTGGCTGAACTTAGCTTTGTGCAGGAATTCCCAAGCACTTCTACTTGGGATACTCAGTGCAGTAAGGAAATAACAAATTTTTTAAAAACACAGTTGTTAGGCCTCAAATTAAGTGCCTTCAGGGGACCATAACAGGGCAAAGAAAAGGTAAAGTCGTAAATCACGATATAAAAAATATCAACATTTTTTTTCTGAGTCTCCACATCTAACAGTAGAACTGCTGGCAAAAAACCAAGCATCTTCTGTTTTCACTTAAACGAAACAGTGAAAATGTTCCTCTCCGTTGTGCTCTTGTTCCGGTGGCTCAGGAGACACTGTTGCAGGTAAGAGATCAGGAAGGGAGGGAATATTTCCATGGCAAGTGCTGGGAAAGAACGGTCAGCTAAAAGCTGAAAATGAAATGGCACAACAAAAAAGTTTCAGAGAGGAAAATAAATGCCGAGACCAATTCACTGCCCCACGCACCACGTGCTGTGGCCCGAGAGGCATTTCAAGGTGGTGATGACCTTGAAGCGCGTGTGCCATGGGGTTTGGTACGCGGGGCGCCCTGCGGCTCGCTCAGCGCTTTCGGAGGTGCCCGCGGGGCTCAGAGCACGGCAAAAAAAAGCCTTACTTAAGTTACAGATGTTTTTCACAAAGGATTTAATTATATTCTACATTTTACTTCTCCCGGTGAATACCACTCCTGTACAAGCTCGTTAAAGTTTGATACACGCTACATTTTGACAGCTAATGTATTGGCCTTACTCGGAGAGCTGTTCCTGAATGAATATTCATATTGTGTATTCAAGCGCGGGAGCCAACCAATACCAAAGCTGATGTTGCACAAGCTCCTCAGCCCTGCCTGGCTGCATATACAGCTGGCGATGGTGCCATCCTCTGTAACCTGCCTCACCGGCCTGAAAAATTCTCTACGGATTCACCAACACAGGCGAAACAGCAGCACAGCACGATGTGCCGTGGTTTGGGTAACTAGGTGTGCCACCAGCCGCCTGCATTACCTACGGATTTATAGTACAGAGTCTGCCATGGAGAAATGACAGAGTGGAGAGGATTTGCATCTGTACCCAGCACTGGCCTGATTCTCCCACAAAAGTCAGCTTAAAACCTGCTTTAGTTCTGATGGAAGCACGGTTAGGGCAGTAATGCCTCCCTGGCCAACTTGTTAAGTCTAAAACAGATGCAAAAGAAGAAAAAAAGCCCTGTGCAATGGAAGTGCTATGTTAGGAGCCACAGCGTCGTCCTAATTCAGTCATGAGCACTGAACGTCATGAGTCCTTCCACCATACGTAGCATCTGGATAATGGGTCTTATTAAAGTGCGGCTCCTTTCTGGAGGAAAAAGGAGCTAGCACCGTGTCAAGGTCCATTTGCATTGCAGAATTCTCTTGCAAAGGGAGTCATTTTCATGAGCTCCCATCTCGATATATTCTGCTCAAAATCGGGGAAATACTGTAGTTACACTCAGGATGTCTTTGTAGCACAGAGAGAAGAACTGCAATGAGACAGGCCTGTAGAGAAGAGAGAAAAAAATGCCATACAAGAGGAACTGAAAAATGATTTCTACAATTTACAACCTGCAGAAGCAATAAGGGCCCCTGTTCTGCCACTGCCTATGTGATATATGTCCTGTGTATTCTCATAAACTATGTGGCTGCAGCACTTTGCGTAGTCTTTTTGTATAATTAAGATGGAAATGGGTTTTGCTGTTCCAGCACCAGCGAGCTTCCCCAGGAGCACAGAAGGTGGCGGGAGGGGAGGACACGGAGGGGATGTGCTGGGGGCTGGGAGCCAGCTCGGCGGAACAACTCGCAGCAGAGGACACCCACCAAGAGCAAAGGGGGAAGCACAGACTGCGCCCACGGTCTACCTTGATCCACCTGATCCATTTCCATGAGCTCACACCTCCCGTGGCCCCTTCTGAGCCACACAGGCTTTCACAAGAAATGCCAATGACATGGAAGGAGACCTTTAATGGACTGTGGATAAATGTTTTTCTCCATGACTGGTCACATCTGTGTGATGATGTCCTTCCCCAGGAAGCCGTAGACTCACCCTGTCTATGGCTCTGGGGTGGCTCTCCATCCCCTTTCCACTTCTGTCCTGCAGCCACTGAAGCTTTAATTGACATGAGAAGGAGCTACTTCCACTGCCGCCCAGGACAATGATCACCTTGGCCAGTGGCAGGTATCTTTTTGGCGCTATGAACATTGGATGTGGATGGTGAGCATCCCAGTCCATTTGGCCCATGGAGTGGAGCAGGCAGCCCCGCTTGTCTCTGGTGATGCTCAAAGATAGGATTTGGCATTCATGAGGAATTGATTCTTCTTCTGAAAATGTTGGATCAAATCAAACCAAGCATCATTTACATGGCGGCATAAGAATGGCCACATCAGCTCAGAACAAGGGCATTCTCTCTTAAAGGGTACCCAAATGCAAATGTCTAGAAAAGAGCAACCATAAAGCACACATATTTGACTGCATAGAGTTGTTTCCCAAAACATGCTGTGAACCAGAAGAGTGAATATGATGTCCTGGAAACGCTGGTGTATGAAGTTTCCTACATGATGCATGCTCCAGCTTAGCCAAGCTGGAGACACCAGGCTGGGCTCTAAAACAAGAGAGGGATACCCCGGCTTACTGAAACTACAGGTCTTCTGAGATCATCTGAAGAGTTTAATTTCTGCTATATCACAGGAAAAACTGTTCATAAAGGATTTTTTCCATGTATTTCTGGCCCTCTGGGCTCCCGGTTCCTTGCCAGACAACTGAAGTCCACCAGCATAGTGCTGCTGCTCTGGAACTGTAGATCTTGGAAGCACTATTGACCCCAATACTCTGAAAAGGAGCTGCAAAAAATATGTCCTGCCTTTTTTTTTGTGGTTTTTTTTTTTCTGATAAAGGTGATGATTTGGCATTTATCTGCAAAACTCTGGGCAGCTCCTACCATCATGTCCACCCATGCAAGCCTTGGATGCTGCCTCTGACTCCAAGACAGACGGGATGCCCTCAGCCACCAGTCCCACTCTCATGTGGTCCAGCCTTGCCACCACGCAGTCCTAACTGGGATGCGGCCATTGAAAGAGCCCTGCTTCTATAAGGTTACCCGTGGGCTTTCTTTTGCCACCTTTCATCACATTTCCAGGATCTGAGTACTTCCTGGGGAAAAGGCTAGGAGTTTTTCCAAATTCTCCAGGTACGCTTTGGCTGCGGTGAAACAACCGGACACTGTGAATACAGAAGGGAAGACATGTACTGTCTGGTTTATTAATTTCCAGGGGAAAGGAAACGGTTAATTTAAAAGAATGAAAAAAAAAAAATGACTCATCCTCAAGCTGAAAAAAGAAAGTGAACAGGAAGAATTTTGGCATTTATGACTCTTGTTGTCATAGAAACTGAACTTGATATTTCCATAGAGCAATCCATAGAGGTAACAAATACTGTACTTTATAGCAGTGATGAATTAAGATCAACTTAAGATTTCCAATACATTGTCAAGCAGATCAAATACTGGTTTATTTTGTATTGCCAAGTTGTTATCGGAGTCCTTAAAAACTGTTCTGATATACTTAAATGAAACCTATCTGGTATTTGCAGGCTATTATTAGAATTTAGAGTGGCTGGGGGAGAGATACTACAATAGCCTAGCAAAAGTTCTCAGATTTCCATCAGAAAAGAGCCTGTCTCATGGGACAGATCTCTCATTTGCCGTCACGCAACCTCCTCCGGCACCTACGGCAACGACCTGCATAGAAAGCAGCTCTGTGCAGTTCTGTGCATCCTGGGGGCGGTTCCGGAGAGCGAAATGAAAGAGGGACCCAGCGCAAGGGGAACGACCAGGTCTCTGGACACCGCAGCCCAGGACCGGCTGGCTTCTCAAGGCCGTGCTTATTAGATCTTCTGGCAGCTGATATGACAAACATTGCTTGGCTTCCTCAAAGTCATCTGTGCAGGTCTCTTAAAAGTCTGTTGGTGTCGCATGCAGGATCTGAGGATTTCAGCCAGTTTAGCGTATCCCAGTGTGGCCCCACACAGCTGAGGCCATCAGAGTCATATATTAAAGGGCTGGTTTGACCATTTTGGTCACGAACCGTTACCTCCTGTGCAGTTATGGCTGTGGGACTTCACTGAACGCGGCTCTGCTTCAAGGTGAGCACTTCTTTTTAAAAATAAAAATCACATTTTGCTTTAAAATTTCCAATAACAGATTACTTATCACAATTCTCTGGACATTATTCCTCATTATTTTAATATGCAAGCAAGCAAACAGCCTTCACCCTGCAAAATCCAAACTATTCTTAACGAGGATTTATTTAGTTTCATTTCCCATCGGGATATTTTTTGCCCTTTATTAAGTAGGCTGGGGAATCCTCTGTCCCAGCTAGGTTCCCTTTGTTGTTAAAAGTCAGAAATCGTGACCAAGATAACCCTTTACCTTTCCTTTGGTAAGTAAAATGGTGGCTTCCTAGACAGTTTTGCACGTCAGGTCTATTTTTCTTTCTTTTTTTGTTGTTGCTCTTCTTATGATTCTCAGAACCTTCTCCCATCACATTGTTTTTAAATGATCACGTCAGACCTAGGCAATGCATTTTAGCACTGCTCGTATCAATGCAACACAGAGGGAAAGAAAAATGCCTTGCACTTGCACAATATTTTTGAAATTATACAGCTAATTCCGCCGCAGCGGGCCTATGCCTGCAGTCAGTGGTGCCTGCTCTGGCGCCTGCTGAATCAGTAATTCGCTGCCTCTCCACCTCGCAGAAGGATTTTCCCGTGATGCTGACCTCGGGGCTGCTGCTTCCTCTCCACGTTGCTGCAGCAGCTCAGTCTCTCACTGCGAGCGAGGATGCAGGAGCAGCAGTAAGAAGTGCAAGTCATCTATCTTGGGTAGTGAAACCCTGGCAGGGGTTGCCCCGAGAGGGGGTGGAGGCCCCATCCCTGGGACCATTCCAGGCCAGGTTGGCCGGGGCTGTGAGCAACCTGATGTGGTTCAAGGTGTCCCTGCTCCTGCAGGGGGGTTGGGCTGGGTGACCTCTGGGGGTCCCTTCCCACCCAAACCATTCTGGGATTCTGTGATTCTATGATTCTATGATCTTCCCTGTGCTAACGCGGTAAGTACGCCAACGAACCAGCCCGTCCTGACCTCCGGAGGCTGCAGGTATTGACAGTGCAACCATGTGCCTGCTTTGCGGAGGTGCTGCTGCCCCTTGGTTTCAGCAGGGGTGCTAACAGGCAGTAGTTAGCCTGGCTAAAAAGAGTGGAGCCTTTGCTCTTCCTGCCAGCAGTCTGAATATCTGAATTATGAATGAAAACCATTACATGCTTCCGAGACTCTTTTATTTAGCTAATATATTAAAAGATGGGAGAGAAAATTTATATGGGATATGATGAAAGGAAAAAGATCAATATCAGGGAATGTGAAACGACACAGGGATGTTTTGTGGGCACTAATGAAGTCACGGAAGAGCCTTAGGGACGATAATGCACTGCTCTGGGCAAGATAACTCTTTGTCCCAGACTTGGTTGCTTTCCCTCCCCCTCCCCACCCCCTCCATTTAGGAATGTGTACAAATGACGTCAACAGGCTAAGAGTCTGGGCAATAACTCCAGAAAATTATTCTCATTGCCACTGAGCACTTAACGTTAGGGACATGTACATTTGGAAGTATCCAGTTCCTCTATTTTCAGTTCTCACTTGGTGGAGCTTTTGCAGTGCTTTTTTACAACTCAGCATTCCATACATCCTTGGGAGATGCGGAGAAGACATCTCAGTGTTCTCATTTGTCCTTAATAAAGGAAAGAGTTTAAGGAAAGTGTGAGCTTCTCAGAATTTTACCAGAAATCACTGAAGTCAGATGATAATCAGACCCACCTTTTGTGGAAAGCCACGGTGCCGGTCACAGAATCACAGAATGGCAAGGGTTGGAAGGGACCTCGGGAGATCATCTAGTCCAACCCCCTTGCTAGAGTAGGCTCTCCTCGAGCATTCTACACAGGACTTCATCCAGGCGGGCTTTGAATATCTCCAGAGAAGGAGACTCCACAACCTCCCTGGGCAGCCTGTTCCAGTGCTC
>NW_009260612.1:960412-966491 GCF_000687185.1 Egretta garzetta
CGCCCTTAAGATATTTGTACATGTTGATGAGGTCCCCTCTCAGTCTTCTCTTCTTCAGGCTGAACAAGCCCAGCTCCCTCAGCCTTTCCTCGTAGGGGAGATGCTCCAGTCCCTTTATCATCCTAGTTGCCCTCCTCTGGACTCTCTCTAGGAGTTCCTCATCTTTCTTGAACTGGGGAGCCCAGAACTGGACACAGTACTCCAGGTGGGGTCTCACCAGGGCAGAGTAGAGGTCCTTCGAGCGCTGTGCTCCACTCTTGCTCAGGGAGAGGTGGGTAAATCATGCCACCACCAAGGGTGAAACGAAAGAGAGGAGAAGCTAAAGACTGCAGCGGGCGGGAGAATGCCTGTGAAATATTAGGAAACATCAGGAAAAATTTCTTCACAGAAAGAGCTGTCAGGCACTGGAAGGGGCTGCCCAGGGAAGGGGTCGAGTCCCCAGCCCTGGGGGGATTTAACAGCCGGGCAGAGGCGGTGCTGAGGGCCAGGGTTTGGGGGTGGGATGGCAGGGGTAGGGGAGCGGTTGGGCTGGGGGAGCTGAAAGGGCTTTGCCAACCTAAAGATTCTATGATTCTTTATTCCATACATCCAACTTTCTGGAGCCTGCAGATGCCTATAGGATTTTCTTAGAGAGCTGAATTATGTTACATGATCAGCCACCACGTTAATACTCTGCTTTGATAGCTCAATCAATTGCCATGTTGCTGCTGAGAGCCCCGTCCCAATGCACAGAACTTGTTCATAATTTATGCAAACCGCAGAGATTTCTCCTGCTGCTAACTGTGGCTTGCTGACCTCCGCAGCTCTTGGCAGTGGTACGCCTCTGCTTCCTCCTCTGTCCTTACAGCCTGCCCACAGCCTGCCCACCTCCACACCGTCCGGTTACATATTTTCTTGGAAAATTATTTATACATTTTTCATACAACGTGAACCACAGAGCTGGAAAGAAATATGTGATGCTGAAGTGCTAATATATTTCCATGTCTTGGTTTTAAGAGTGCATTTCCCAGAGAATACAGAGGCAATTGTTAATGTCATGTCTGATTTCCTTTCCGGAGATGGAAGACGGACAAAGATTTACTAGAAGTATTCTTTTCCACGCCAAGAGAATGGCTACACATTAGTAAGTTGACAGAAAAGATGAATCCTCTTGTGCCACTGCTGCTGTCCACTCTCCAATCTTCCTTTATAATTAATTAGCTGTCAGATCTGTTAAAACTCAAATAACGGATTACAGGGATTCAAGGCAAATTGGCCTTGAAATTAAGACCCAAGTTTGAGTTGGTCTTCTTTCTGACCTTGCAACTCTTGTTATTAATTTGGGGTAATTTCCACCTGTTTCAGAAAAACAAGAACAAGGTAGAAGTAACGAAGAAGCTTTTTAAGATTCTTCGTGTGAGGCGTTTCATGATTGCAAAGATTTGCTAGTTATGGCTGTGAGCTCTCCTCGCTGCACACGCACATTGACTTAAATGAAATATTTACTGCTCATCTGCTTCTAAGCTTCAAAGTGAAAAAAAAGGACCTAGGTTGATCATTTGTCCCTACCATAATTCATGGAGTAAAATGCAGTTTGATTAACTGAACTGAATTAATAAAACTACTGAATTGCATACCTTAATTCTGAGACCTGATTAAAACTGAAGACAACTATGGATAAAATACCTCAGATTTAGGTCTACGCTTGCAGTAACTGGCGTAATCACCTTTATTACAGGGCAAAATAATTTATTAGGTTTGTATTTATTTAACTAATCTCTGTCAATCTTTTGGTAACTATCTTAAAACCTCGGTTGGTTTTTAAGGATCCCACAGCTCTCCTGGTGCAGCACAAGGCTGACGTTTGGCCCGAGATGTAGCTTTTCTGGGAGGTGTATTCCACCGAAGTTAACTTGCCCCTGTGACTGATGGCACTGTGGGGGAAGGCGGGGGCACTGGTCCCTCCGCTCATTTGTGCTGGGGACTCTCCGCAGACCCGTTTGTATCCTTCGGCAGCCCCGGGCTGGCTGTAATGCCCTCATGCTTCTCCTTCTCTCCCGCTAATAGGCTGCTACTGGAAATGTTTCCTAGACAAGGGTGACATAAACCACTGTGTTTTTTAGATAATAGGACATCCACCGATGGAAAAAAAAGTGCCCAGTGCTCACAGAGGAAGCCTGGCTGAAGCCAGTGATGGATTTTCTGATACGAGTCCGAATCAATTGGCTTCAGTGTTCTTTCAGTAATTTGGAAGGCTGGGCGCTATGCAGAAGACCTCCGATGTAACACACCCCGGATCCGTTATGCTTCACGGGCATCGCTTTTGTGGAATTGCAAAAGAGCACGAATAAATCTTGATGTGGGCAAAATACCCGAAATACAGTCCTATGCCTCTTGGTGTGCTTTGTAAAGGGTAACAGCAGAATCTTGTGCCGTTCCAGGCAGGGCTGAATTTTCAGAGCCTATAGGTTAGGCTGCACGAATAAGTCAGAAGCGTCCTGGTGAATTATCGCCGTCCATCAGGCACATTCACACTGGAAGCACCTTTCTCAGAAAAATAGTTACGCCTATGGTAACACTTCAGATAGCGGTTTGCATTTTTATTTTGTGAAGAAGTGAATTTACCTTGTAAAACGTACTGTCTCCTCCACGCGCATTCTGCTCACATTAAAGCACAGAAAGCCAAGAGGAGCTCTGGTTTAGCGTTCTCTCATCCGTTGCCACAGGGTGACTGATTACCCCACCTTCGTTTGGCTGAGACTGACTGTCCCTCCAGACACAGCTGCCCCCGGGTGCGCACAGCCTGCCCGGGCAGTGCGGGGTGATGCCCTGTGCGATGGGGTGACCATAGCTGCCCCTCCCCCGGGGCAGAGGGGGGCACAGCACGGCCAGGGCAGAGCCCGGGGGCACCCACACGAGCAGAACAAACCGGGGAAAGCCCCCAACAGCACAGTCAGGGGGTGCGCTGGAGATGAAGCGAGGGGGTGGTAACCAGAGCGTCACTGCCACCGCGGGCACGGGGTGGCAGCTGGGAGGTGTTTGCTGCTTGTGCCACCAGCCTGACAGAATCATAGAATCACAGAATCCCAGAATGGTTTGGGTGGGAAGGGACCCCCAGAGGTCACCCAGCCCAACCCCCCTGCAGGAGCAGGGACACCTTGAACCACATCAGGTTGCTCACAGCCCCGGCCAACCTGGCCTGGAATGGTCCCAGGGATGGGGCCTCCACCCCCTCTCGGGGCAACCCCTGCCAGGGTTTCACCACCCTCACTGCAAAGAATTTCTTCCTTAGATCCAGCCTAACCCTCCCCTGCTTCAGTTTAAAGCCATCCCCCCTTGTCCTGTCCCAGCTGGCCCTACTAAAAAGCTTGTCCCCCCCTTTCCTCTGGGCCCCCTTGAAGCCCTGACCGGCCGCACTCAGCTCTGCCCGCAGCCTTCTCTTCTCCAGGCTGAACACCCCCAACTCTCCCAGCCTGGCCTCAGAGCAGAGGGGCCCCAGCCCTCGGGTCATTTCAGTAGCCCTCCCCTGGCCCCGCTCCAACAGGTCCATGTCCTCCTGGTGCTGAGGGACTGCACGAGGACTTGTTGCTTCCACCATTAGCTGGGCTAATAAAAGATGCTGCATCCTCTCCCAGCCCTTGAATCCATTAACCGAAGATAATGAGCGATCATTCTCTGGCCAGCTCAAAGCACTCAGTGTTTGAAAGAGGTGTGTGCTAACTGATGTGATGGAAACTAACTGTGGCACTGTAGGACAGGAGAAGATGCCATTTCATGAATAAATGAAATAGATGAGCGATGCTTCCTTAAAAAAAAAAAAGGATAAAAATAGAATCTGAGATGCGAAGTTTGAGGCATGAATCTCGCGGGCTCAGGAGATGTGTCCTGGCGAAGCGAACAGATTGTGATTTTGATCAGGATCATTTGCACAGGCGTCCCTGGAAGTCGGAGAATTAATTCACATGGGAAAAGAAAAGAAAACCAAAAAAGATCCTGAATTAACTGAATGGGAAATAGCTGGAGGTAATAAGTGCAATGAGTGCATCTTCAGCAGCTGTACGGAGGCATATTTCAGCTGTATATTGTATTTGCCTTAGGAGACATCCCTGAAGAATTTTTACAAATTACAATGATCTGTTTCAATTATTTTTGTTATTTAAGGAAGATATAAATAAAGAAATAAATAAAGTTATTATTTCCTCTATTTTTTTTTTTTCCTTGTCTCACGGTTGGAAGTTTTACCAGCAATTACAAATACAGGTCTTTTCCTGGAGAGGCATCAGACTCCTGCAGCTCCTCTATAAGTCCTGAGCCCAGACTCAGCGCTGTGTGCAGAACTGCCGGGCGGGCAGCTCTGCCTCTGGGGCTGGGGGGGATCAGCAGGGGCTGGAGGCACCCGCGTGCCCCAGAGCTGGACCGGCTTGACCCCACCCGTCCCTGATGGATGGTTGTCCCCCCTGGCCTTTTCCCACAAGGAAGTGTTTGTGTGGCAAGGTCTTGGTAGTGGGGGGGCTACAGGGGGGGCTTCTGTGAGAAGCTGCCAGAAGTTTTCCGGTCGCCTGCCACTGGCCAAGGCCGAGCCCATCAGCGGCAGTGGAAGCACCTCTGGGATAACGTAATTAAGAAGGAAAAAAATAGGCTGCAGCTCATCAGCGGGAGAGAGAAGTGAGAGATGGGAGAGAAAACAGCCCTGCAGACACCAAGGGCAGTGAAGGAGGGGCAGGGGGGGCTCCAGGAGCCGAAGCAGAGATTCCCCTGCAGCCCGTGGTGAAGACCATGGTGGGGCAGGCTGTCCCCCTGCAGCCCAAGCCTGCACCAGATCAGGTTCCTGGCAAGCCATTGCAGACCTGTGGGGGCCAGGAGCCCACGATGAAGCAGGTTTGCCGGCAGAACTTGTGACCCCGCAGGGGACCCAATGCTGGAGCAGTCTGCTCCTGAGGAACTGCACCCCGTGGAAGTTATGGACCCACACTGGAGCAGTTCGTGAAGAACTGCAGCCCGTGGGAAGGACTCACATTGGAGAAGTTCATGGAGGACTGTCTGCCATGGGAGGGACCGCACGTGTGAGCGGGGGAAGAGTCCTCTCCCTAGGAAGAAGCGGCAGAGACAACGTGTGATGGGCTGACCCCAACCCCCATTCCCATCCCCTGCACCGCTGCGGGGAGTAGTCAGAGAAACTGGGAGTGAAGTTGAGCCCAGAAAGAAGGGAGGGGTGGGGGGAAGGTTTTTAAGATCTAGCAGGTTTTCTGCTCTCCTTCTCTGATTTTGATTGATAATAAATTAATTATTTTCAAGTTGAGTCTGTTTTGCCTGTGATGGTAACTGATAAATGATCTCTCCCTGTCCTTATCTCAACTCACGAGCCTTTTGATTTACTTTTCTCTCCTCTGTCTGGTTAGAGGGGAGTGATGGAGCGGCTTTGGTGGGCCCCTGGCATCCAGCCAGGCTCAAACCACCACAGGAAGGTGTTCCCGATGTCCCCCAGGAGCCTGCTCCTGTGTTCAGCTCTCCCGGCCACTGGTGAGAGGTTGCTGCCAGCTCACTTGCATCTTCTTGCTGCCTCTGAGCCCACGGACCGGGAAGACAGAGCTGCCTCTCCGTTTCCATAGCACAGTGCACGCTGCCATCGCCCCTCCTGACGCCTTCTCTTTTCCAGCCACAACAACCACACGTCTTCCATCCTTTCACCGTGGCTCATGTTTCTGGGATCTCTGATTTGCCTTATCCCCTCCTCTGGTACCCAAATTGGCTCAGAAATACACAGATGCGGGTACGGCAAGTAAATATCACAAACCAAAGAAATACTTTAAACTGAGAACGTCAGGAAATGCATTCAAGGAATTGATCCGAGTCAAAGACAAACCATCATAGGAACACTGCATCTGCAATAAATCCCACTCCTTCTTTGTGTGGGCCAGGAATAACCTCTCTCCCTTCCCGTGACTAGGGCAATCCGACCTGCCTGGCACTTGCATGGGGAATCACCTGGGCTTCCACCCAAAACTCTTTCTTTGGGGAAAGTGTAGTTTGGGCAGAATGCAGGTTCCTACGTGTTCAAACAAGGAATCAGCGAAAGATCCAGTAAAAGCAGTCTCAAAAT
>NW_009260612.1:966649-982674 GCF_000687185.1 Egretta garzetta
ATATTCCAGAGAAACTCCTTTAGGTGAACAAAACGTTGCTTCCCCACCGTCAACGTTTCTGGTGCCCAGCCTGGCACATCGAGGCACAGCTCACACCCCATCCAGTCCGGAGCTCACGGCTTCATCCCTCCCCCTAAATCTCTGGGTGAGCTGGCTCAGGAGGCGGCTCTGAGCTCACCTGGAGCAAACGGTGAGCAGAGCTCAGGCCAGAGCTGGGCAGGCGATGGCATCAACCCACAGCAAAGGAGGCACCGCTTCAAACTCCAATTCACTGAACCGTGGAACGTCAAACATTGGTGATGCTAAAAGCAGCATTTACCTCAAAAACTGACTTCATCCTCTTTCACGAAGAATCTGTTGGAGGTTACTTAATACATAAACACATCTTTGGCCTCAGATACCCTCACGGCACAGTTTACTGGAGGCTGGGTAACGCTCATTTGCTGCACACCCTTCCTGGGGTGTCCCAGACTGGCTGTCTCAGGTGGGACTGCAGGGACTGCTCCGACCACGTGTGATCACCCTCCTGTTCACACCAGGATGCTTTCATCCAAAAACCCAGGAATCAACATTTTTTTTGCACAGCAGAGGAACCTTTCCACAAGCATCCAGCACTTTCTCACAGTAAAAAGACCCATAATAACTATTTACCAGGAAAAACCTCATTCAGCTTCCAGCTCAGTGCAATCCAGCTCTGGGCACCTCACTGTGCCTCTAATCCCCCCCTTAACCCTTTTTTTCTCCATTACCATCAAGAGCAAAGCCCTATTTAATTAGTGTTATTATCAGAGGCAATTACATCGAACTCCTTAGAAGTGCTTCATGGCTTGTCTCTCCAGCCCATGCTAGTGCCGAGAAGATATCAAGCTTTCAAAATATTCTTTGTTTTCAGTCTTTAAATACACTATTGTCTTTAACTCCTAAAACCTTTTGGTGTGGTGATCTTGGTTTTCAAAGCTAGAAATTAAAATTTCCTTGACACCGCCAGTGACCTCATTACATCTTCTCCAGCTCTTTCCAGCAGTTTATAGCAGAAAGTCTTGTTCTGCACAGAGCCGTGCTGTTACTGTGCTGTGATGTACACAGCACAGATATCGGAAAGATAATATAGGAAGTTTTATATAAAAATGTAGAAAACTGGCAAGCAGACATCTCAGAACAGTCTTGTTTGTTTTGAGCACATAGATCAAAGTTTACTACAAATAATAAGAACTGGAATGTGACTGAGGTGAGAAACAAATACAAAGACTGTGCTTGCTTACAACACATTTTAAAGAATTCCTCCCATCCCAGTTGATGACAGAGCTCATGACTCCTTTACTGATATAAGTGTTTGTGGGGTCAGGCTGGAACTGGATCACTGAGATAACCCAATGTAAAAAAAAGAATAACTTTTTTTCTTTTCAATTCAGGTCTTTTTATAGGTCTACAAATCTCTGCACCAGCAATATGTCAGTGACACATAAATGGAGGCAGGAATGGGCGCTAAGAGATGAAGTAGGGAGAAGGAAGAAGACTGTAAATAAGCTCTGCCACTGAAGAAAATGCTTGCAAAAAGAGTCCCTGAAAAGCTGCAACCAGTCTCTTCCAACAACCAATTCTGTATATGTATTAGTTTTTAAATTAAAGATGTCATTGCTTAACCGAAGCACTCACTTCTTGCAGGCTCACACTGAAGGGTTTATTTCAGGAAGACAAAGTGAATCCCACGCTGCAGCATCATCCCTGCCTTTGCTGGGACGCGCATCCCTCCTTGCCTGCTGAGCAGCGCGTGCTTACGCTGGGGAAAAGGCAGGACCTTTCTGGGAAGCCTAGGCTTTCTCTGAGATCTGTTTTCTGAGATTGTTTGTATCTATAATAAACTAGTAAGATGTTCAACGTTTGTGTTCTCTGGGCACATTTTGGGTTTATGACATTTGAACGACCACGGCATAACTGCACTCTTTACCATATGTAATACATTTACAACTTGCAATTTAATAGTCTATTAAAGGCATCAGGTTCACAATTCTCAGTAACTGTTGCTGGTATTTCCCCCCCTCCCCCTTTAAAATATATCATAAAAGAAAATAGAATTGAAATTAAAACAATGCAGAAGTTACAAAAACCTCTACAAATATATTCAGCATTTCTATGGCTATTGCCTCATCTTACACTTCAGAGTTATCTTTGGGTGACAGGAAGCTGAAATCCTGAAATGGTTTAATTAGGCTGAAAATCTTATTTAATAAAGTTCTGCTGAAGAAATATAAGCAAATGTTATTAACGTCCACAAGAATCAGACATGTGAAGCCCATGGTGAATTCTGCTTTGCAAATTACAACCATATGTAAGAACAGAACTGACAGATGGGAGAATAACTGCAACCAGTTTTTGCATCGTTTCTGAGGTTGCCCCAAAGAGTCCCCCCAGCCCCAAAAAGTATTTTTGTAAAGAAATCTGTATAGGAACCCATTCCAGCCTGAGTACAATGAACGACATGCACGTTAACAAGCCACCCAGACACGCTCTGCTAAACCAGGCCTGGCTGATGAAGGGCACAGCAAGCTCTAATCTGGAGTCCACAGAAGTACGCGGAATGGCAGCAATGCAAACCACTGGAAATTTCAGCATTAAAAAAAAATGCAACCCACCAAACCCCCCAGATGCTTGACTGGATTAAGTGGCTTTTGAAGAGGCTGCCAGCCCCAGCGTTTGTGCACAGCATTGAAAAGAGGACAATGATGCAGTTTAAAGGAATCCTTCACATGAGCAGTACACAGCCCTGGAGCAGAAGAGGACCTGACTGCCAGCCTGAGAGCAAACGGCATGTTCACTCCTCCTGGGATGGGCGAAGTTGTACACCCCAGCATGGTGCCAAAGAAGCACCAAAGGCAATGGTAAGTAAACAGATGAAACATTTCTTTCATGGCGGTAATATAACCAATTCAAGAGAACACATTGAAAATGATTTTGTGACTTACAGATAGAAAGATACGGTTTCAATTCTTTTTCCTGAGATGTACCCCCGAACATCGATCTCTCCTGGAGCTCATTTGCCATGTTTTCCCCTCACATTGGTTTTGGAGAGGTCCTTCGGTGTTTCCTTGCCATTGGTGCAGCATCCAAGTATCCAAAAGAGCTTAGCATTGCCTACAAAGTTGGAAGAAACTAAATGAAGTAGGCTCAAAATAGAAGAACAAAACGAAGCTCCCAGGAACAGAAGCCCATCAGTCAGTGTAGCAAAGGTAAAGAAAGTTCACATGCCACTAGAGTCAACAACCTGCCTGCAACACAACCGGCTATGAAGAAGGTGCAAAATTTATGGGGACTGATGAATTATGCAGAAACATTTGTTCCTTGTCTGCCAGTCTCCTAGAAACCATTTCCAGGCAGAAGCAGTTCAAAAGAGTCTTTGGGCACATCCAGCACGGGCTTATGAAGGCATATCGTAACCGGCCGATACCATTGCCTCCTACGGTGAAAAGCTTCTGTGGATGAGAGGAGAGCAGTGGATTGGCACTACCCGTGAGGCTAGCGAGGCTTTTGACACAACCTCATTGCAGGCTTATAAGCCAAGCTGGTGAGATATGGGCTGGGGGAGTGGGTGGAGACGGATGAAACTCCAGGGTCACAGGGCAGTGCTCAGTGGTGTGAAGTCTTCAAAGTTCAGCAAGGAGAAATGCAGTTTTACACCTGGGATGGAATAATCCCATGCAGCAGGACAGCAGAAGATAAGGTGAAGGAGGGATTTAGCTACTGTCTTCAGTTCTCTGAATGGTGGTTATGGAGAAGACAGAGGCAGACTCTTGCCAGATGTGCGCTGTGAAAGGTGAAGAGGCAGCGGACCCAAGCTGCAAGAAGGGAAACACGACCTAGTTATAAGGAAAACAATGCTTTGCCATGGCAGTAGTTGAGCAAGTTACCCAGCTAGGGACTGTCAAGGTGAGGATTTGTGTGCCACAGTGGCCTACACACTGAGTAAGTTGGATTAAATTCAGAATAAAGTTTTCCCTTGGTCTTCAGGTGGGTTAGATGGAAGGTTAGCAGGGCACAGCAGAAGACTAAAGCTTTCATGAGTTTGAAAGAAGATTGCGCTGAATGTTCAACAGCTTTTCATGGACCTGCCCATATCGTCTGGTGGCTCTATTCATGCCTCTGTTTCTCTGTACTGTCCTCTGAAAACTCAGTCATTTATTCATAATCTTTTTTATCCAAGTTATAATCTGCAATATTTGGTTAAGGGACAGCAACATTTTTGTAAAGCATTCCTTCTAATTTTTTTTCCCACCTAAGCCTTTCCTTGGTTATGTGTCCTCTAAGGAGTTCCCTCACGGCCATCCTGCTGGTGCCTGCTGCGCTCTCAAAACTTTTAAGGGAGCTGCAGTTTCTACTATTTTCCATCATTTCTGAAGCAGGCATTCAAGGCAAGATTGTCAATCCCGGTGCTGAAGAAATGATAACAGTACAGAGCTGGAGCTGGAAAAATGGGCTTCTCTTAAAACTATTTTTGGAATTTGATGGCCTATATCTTTTGCAGAGTAAACACATTCGGAAAGCTGTAGTGAAGGCCCTATGCATATTTTTTAATCATAAAATGAGATGGAGATACCAGTGGCCGTACCAGCTTTTGCCACTGCCAATGTTGACTTGAGCACTCTCTCATCTCCTTGGAGTAGAGAGTCAGCTCCTCTCAGTAAACCTCAAGCCTAGGTGTGCAAATAGCATAGGGCTTAAGTTAATAACTGTGTTCGCTTCTATTTGTAGATCTCCCTTCTACGAGAATAAGTAGCCACATTCTGTAGCTTCATAAAGAAGATGGAGAAAGAAGAGCACTGAGCAAGCTGAAAGAACTAAAAATAGTGATGGGTGGCTCAGCCTTACCTGCAATTCTTACTACTGCTAAGTATGTCCTTGATTTAAAGAGCTGCTCCTCTGGTTCCCAGGGAATGAGATAACTGGCAGTGATGATAGCAAGGGAAAAAACACCCTACTGTGTATAACCACGCCTGGGATCATCAGTGATGCTGACCTTAAGGAAAAGCCGTGCACAGGAGGTGAATGGTGCCCAGGGGGGACTGCGGAGAGCACTGCCAAGAGAGGGACCTGGACACGGCGAGGTTGAATTATTCACGTGTGTATGTATATTTATATACATAAACGTGCATTTAGATACTTATATGCCATACCATGAGGTTAAAAACAATCCCCTAAAGGGCAGTTCTGGCAGTCTGAGTAGAGCATAAGGTGAACAATGTGACCCGGGAACCTGCACGAGCTGCAGGGATGCGGTCGTGTGGTGCATGGCACTGCACAAGCCAGTCGTCTGTCCGAGAACAAATGAATGCAGACTGGCCAGGAATAAATATAGGCTGCAAATTAAAAGAGGACTTTAATCCTCAGAGTACTGATGTTATGAGATTACCTGAAATTGCACAGGATTTGATTTGACAACCGGACCGTTGTTGACAGCTCCACACTGTTGCACTTCGTACCTGCACCCAGAAAAATCTGCAAATATTTCCATAAGCCCCAATGCTCCTTCTGAAAAGATGTGCTAAATTCTACAAGGTCTGGCAGCATCTGTTGAAATGTGATGTCTGTGGGGGTCTCCACGAGTCAACTGGCCCAAGGTCTGGAACATGGGGCAAGCAAACTTCAAAAGCAAGAATGCAAATACGTCTGTTTGTCAGGATTACAACATTTTGGAATTTGGGTGAAAGGATAATCAGTTTTCTGACAGCAAAATAAAAATTTCCCATTAAAACTGATGCTTAAAAAACTATGTTTACTCAAAAGGCCAGTTTTCTGTTTAAAGGCACTTTTGCTGGATAGCTCCTGGCTAAGCATACTCTGAAGCTATCAGTCCACCCAGAAGCTGGTGAAAGGCACTGGAGGCTTTGACTGGGCACTACTGGAGAACAGAAATGCTCAGGAGTTAGCTGCCCCTCAGGGAACCACGGCATTAGCTACAAAAATCCTGTCGTTTTTGCAGCCTATTTTGAATACAAAGTAGTTCACTAGCTTTTGTGGATGATGCTTGTGGTTACAAATATGTTTTCTTCCCACACTATTATTTCTCCATCATAACCCAAAAAATAGGATGCATTTTTACTGCTGAAAGTGGAGAATATATCTCATGCAAAGTCAAGGGCCACGTATGAAAAAAAGAAACATCCCCAAAATACCTAGGCTAGAAACAATCCAGAAAAGAGGTTTTGTCTTTTGGGGTTGGTTTTTTTTCCAGCATGCATTAGGTGTGAACTGTGGGTGGCCTTTAGCTGCAGCGCTGTATATGGGATTGGGAAATGCGGTTCAGAACATTATCAATTCTACGGGAAACAGATGGAAATAGGCTGTGAAAAAATACTCTGCAGAGCAGACAAATGGCCTACAAAGTGTGAAAAAAAAACCCCTCAGAAATAGCACATTTGTAAGTTCTTCATATTGTTTGATTTATTTACTCGGCAGTTTATATACAATAATGCTAGATACGGCTATAAGAGCTGTTGATGGTTCCTGACAACATTGAAATAATTGACTGATATCAGACTTGGCGCTGAAGGAAGCAGCAGTTTGGGCGTAGCTGAGAGTAACCAAATTCTATAGCTGCTCATTTTGGTTTTTCACCTCTTCCATTTCAGTATCATATTTGTGTGTACAAAGTGTTGACCCACACCTAGAACTTACCTATTCATTACCCCAGGAGTGTGCAGCAGACCTTGTTCTGTTGATGCGTACTCATCAGAAAAAGATACAGTCCCTACCCGAGGAATCAAAAATCAGAGGACGCGAAACCCAGTGACATCGGGCAGCAGGAGAGGAGGACCAGAGAGCACTGAAAGAGTGCCCTCAGCACCACGACAGACAAATTGTCAAAATCAAGACAGAGATAACGAGGACAGACGGTGACATACACAAGTTGGTGCCAGGAGCAGTACTGGAGCGGGTCAGGTGGAAGAACGTAAATGTGCCTCTGAAAATTTCTCTCGGGGTTAGTGGAGGTTGGTGTCACCAGCCAGTGGGAGAGGTGTCTGATGATGAAGACTTGACCCAAACAGCTGAACTCTATCGCTGTTCTCAAAACACATCATTACAATAGAAGTAAAAATCTTGAGGTTTGTGTAGTTGTGCCATGATCCAGTTATTGCAGTTTCACAGCCTTTCCTACCCGGGCATCAAGTTCCAAGAGGTGTCACAGGAGCTGATGGCAGGGACAATGTGATGGTCTGATGCTCTTCATTAGGTTTTTGGTTTCATTTCTTGCAAAGGGCCTGGGTCCTATTTGATATCTCCAGGTCTGGCTGCAGTACAAAACAGTTGAGACAAGAACCCTTTGCCTTGCACAAACTTTACAGCAGTTGTAGCTCCAAGATTTAGTGAAAAAGTTGTCTCTGTATTTCAAGCCTCTTTCCAATGAAGGTAGAGAGGAAAAATGACAGTGTCATTGCTCTCACATTTTAATTTTAGAAGTGTCTTATCTCTTTCATCTCAAACTCAGGGAGAATAAATCAGCTTAGTCCTTCTTCATAAATGCTCCGCACTGATTGCACCATGGGGTCTGTCACTGCCAGCAATGCGGCTCCTAGTCCTCAACCAAGGGCATCCCGCCGCCTCGCGTGGTCCCAGGTTCCAGCCACGAGAAGTGACCCAGCGCTGGCCAGCTCCACCCTGGGGAGGAATCCTGAGAACCTGATAGGACTGGAAATGGTTTTGGCTCACACTGAGCTATCAGGGTGCTGGAAACTGCTGTTTTACTTCTCCTTGGCTTTTATTAATGCAGAGTATTTATTCATCCCTGCAGCAGTAGCAAAAGTTCAAAAACCTATATATATTTTATGAGCAATATTTTTAATGTTTTTTAATAAAACAAGAAAACAAGGCTGCAGTCTGAAATGTCCTTCATTAAGAATCAATGTAAATGGGCAGAAGGCTTCAGTGTAATGCAAAGAATTTTCCATTAGGATTGAAATAAAGTAATAAGCTACTGTTAGCTGGATTACTAAAATGCACCATTCTTGCAAATAAGAGCAGCAATACAATGCCAGTGATGAAGAAGATGGCTTGCTTTTCCAGGTAATAAAAAGAAATGTACCACTGCATGCCTAATTGCTCTAATGCACTGGTCACCTCTAGTGCAAATGCATGTGGGTGGAAAGCACGATCAGAGCAGGCACAGCTTTGGCTGCACCCTGGCTGCAGAACAGCAGCTAAAGTTACCCCTTGCTCGGACAGATGACATCTCCCCAGGTGAGAGGCCACTGAGAAGGAGCAATTGCTTTCCAGTAGCATCCTCGTCCCAGGCACTGGTCATACTGGTAGGCTGAGGAGCACTGCCTCCAGCCAGCAGAGTGTGGAAAAACCTTCGGGTTGCTCATACTTGCTCAGAAGCCCACACCAGATTGCAAGGCCTCCAGGCACTGCGAGACCATAAAGAAAGCATATGGCCAGTTTTTTATCTGTTTCACAGTCCTGCTCTTGATATAGCTCAGCACATGTGCGCAGGAGAAAAAATAAAAAGAATTTTGCATGAAAACCACTCGTTCTTTACAGGAAAATGTGTGTGAGCAGAGAAAGTACATAAAAATATGTTCTTACAGCACTGTTATTGATAGTGCTAAGCATGATAGATCATTATGGATTGCAAATGCTGACAAAAATAAGCTCCAAATAACCCTTCAATGCAGTAATACCGACAGCAGAGTCAATAGTATCAGCCATTCCCCAGCAACGCCCTTCCGCAGCCTGCTGAGACAAAACCCTGACCAATGTTTTCTCTTCCAGCCTGCCTGATGCTGCTGGCCAGGCTGGGCTGCAGGGTTAACTGGACTCCAGCCTGGGTTCGCATTTGGCCAAGGAAAAATGCCTGTTCCTTCTGAGCCGAGAAGGAAAAACAAAAGGTAAAGCACAGAATTGCTGCCTCTGAAGCACAAGTCTAGCAATGGGATGCTGAGAGAAATGCGTCCCTTCAGCCTGGAGAAGGCAAAGGGAGACCCTAGAGAAGATGGAGTCAGACTCTTCTTGAAGAAGCATGGTGACAGGATGAGAGGCAATAGGCACAAGCTGGAACATGGGAACCTCCCATTAGATGTAAGGAAAAGACTTTTGAAAAATGAGATTAGTCAAATGCTAACAAGACTTGAGAAAAAACAGAAAAGTTGTGGAAACTCTGTCCTTGGAGACATTCAAAACCTGACTGGGCAAGGCCCTGAGCAACCCGCTCTCAGTGTCCCTGCTTTGAGCAGCAGGTTGGAGCAGAGACCTCCAGCAGTCCCTTCCCACCCACATTATTCTGTGACTCTGGTTTTGCTGTGCTCTCAGAACCAGAGAAAAACTTGGGCTGGAAGATACCTCTGGAGATCTCTGATCCACTCCCCAGCTCTGGTTAGCCTCAGACTTAGATCAGAATGTTCAGGATCTTTTATCTTCTGAGCTGTGGGTATCTCCAAGGGTGGAGATCTCACATGCTTGGCTGACGAGGTCGGACAACGAGAGAAGTCATCAGAAAAGTGGAGGTGGCTTCACCCTGGGCCAGCTGAGGCTCCTCCTGGGTCTTTGAGTCAGTTAGCAAAGGCTCTGCTCTCCTGAAACTAATGAAAAGTTATCCATAGCCTCTAAGTTGACCTGAGAGACACCCCCCCGGCCCCAGCACAGTCACTGTAGATCCATAACACAGCTTTGTCATTAAAAGATTGTCTCCTCAAAACGTTAGAAGGCTGCCCTCGGTTTCCGAATGGCTTCAGGGCAAAGCCTTCCTCCTCTGTGGCAAAGACACCCTTCTTGCTGACACAGCCTGCCCGGGGGGGACAGGGCTGCTGGGAGCGGGGACCAGGCACAGCAGAGAGGGGAGAGGGTTCCCAATCCTGCCCCCAAGCAAAACCCTGCTCCCGTCACCTCCGTGGAAGACATCGTGTCTCACGGCCCCAGCCAGCGACTAGAAGGTCTGACACTTCTCCAACATCCACGCTGCCACAAATTAATTCATTTAATTTGTATTCAGAGTCACTCTCTGGAAACAAGCAGTCAGCTGTTTTACTTTGATTCGTTGCCTCCGTAGCAATTTTGACATTAAAACTACACAATGATTAGTGTTTTCTGTACAGCGTACAGGTGGTGTAACGTGGTCTCTTGATGCAGCACCATGCAACAAGAAATAAGCTGGGAGAAAGGAGAGGAAGCAAAACTATGAAAATGCCTCAAATGGATGAGTGGGAGGGATTAATCCTTCTCCTTAGAACCAAGCTGATTTCTTAGCTTTATTATTAGCAACACAAAGTAGCTGTGCACTCCATAAAACATTGCCTGTTAAGTAACATTGGGAAAAACCACAGTCCCTGTACACTGATGAGGGATTTTCATTCCTACAAAATAATGTTGTTTTTCTGTTGGCAGGAGTGAGCAACAAAGTGAATGTTTTAATGGAAAAAAAAAAAAAGGAAGATTATTTATTACCGGTCCTACTAATGAAGCTAGTTAAAAAAAACAGTGTTGGCATTTAGCCCAGTGTTTCATAGACACAGGGGCACTGCCAGATATCTATGGGTGTTGGATAAACCTTGCAAGTCTCACAACGCTCAGCCGACCCACTGGGCTTTGAACATCTCCAAGGTTGGAGACCCCACATCATCTCTGGTCAGCCTGCTCCAGCATTTGACCTCCCTCACGGTAAGAGTCTCTTATGTTAATGTGGAATTTCCTGCATTTCAGTGCATGCCCATTTCCCCTCGTCCTGTCACTGGACACCACTGAGAAGAGCCTGGCTCCATCTTCTCCGCACCCTCTCACCGGGTGTATATCCACATGGATAAGATCCCCCTGAGCCTGTTCTTCTCCAGGCTGAGCAGTCCCAGCTCTCTCAGCCTCTTCTCACGTCTGAGGTGCTCCACTCCATCATCTTTGCGGCTCTTCACCGGACTCTGTCCAGTGAGTCCATCTCTCTTTTGTACTGGGGACCCCAGAACTGGAACTGGTACATTGCCGCACCAGTGCAGAGGGGCAGAACTCCCCCCCTGGACCTGCCGGCCACGCTCTGCCTGGTGCAGCCCAGGAGGCTGGTGGCCATCTTTGCCATCATATAATTTCAAGTTATTCATTATGGAGAGGACTTTTATATCTGGCATCCAGATGCCTTCTATGTGCAAGTTCCTGCCTATAAGTTCTGGAAATTAATGTTGTGTATAATAATACACTGTGCAATAAGCTTGTGACCTTTGCTATGAAAGTGCACTTTGATTACTTGGCTTTTCCAACTGTCCCGTGTTTACACACCACATCCCTCTAACCTTTGGGGACCGGACAAAGTGGCTGTTCAAACAAAATACAGAATACTGAAAAGGTCACGAGTGAAGCATGGTCAAATACTACCCTCGTCTGAATATATCAAATAAGCGCTCTTAGTTAGAAGAGTTCATTTTCACAGCAGAGTGAAACAGTGAGGAACTGCAGATCCATTCACACGGCAGAGCCTGTGCGTGAGGAGTGAGAAATGCACTTCTGCCTGTCTCGTCTTCAGGAACGCAGTCCCATCAAACTCCATAAGACCAACGTAGGGCAACAAACACGCAGTGACAGCTGAGAGAGGAATTAATATACCAGCAATAAAGCCCAGAGCCATGTGCAGCTAGCTGTATGCGATTACAGTTCATGGGAAAGCTCTTTGCATCAAATCTTCCCCTGAACAGCAACTCTATGTAGGTTGCGTCTTTTAACTACCTGAACGTGAGCCGAATAGAGGGGAATTTGGGCTGTTCAGGAGCCCTCCATCAACCTGTAGGTGACAAGATGTGCTCATAAATTACAGTCCCATACTGGGAGACTGCTCCTCAACCTACCAGAAAATACAGCCAACAGCCATAGACAGCACATGGTGTGGTTTACAGCCGCTGAAGCCTTTACAGTTGGGGCTTCATGGTGCTACATTACTCACATGTCCCTTTTCTTTATGTCTTGTATTGTACGAAGGAGCCTCAAGCAACTGAACAGTTCCTCTTGTAACCTGTCTCTAGGAATATTTCATGTTTGAAAATGTTTCCGTCTGTTCCCGGGCTCCCTGGACTGGGATGCTGGGCACATCCTCGCATTGCATCACAGAGTGGTCAACCTCTGTCCCTGGAGACAGTCAGAAGCCATCGGGTCACAGTCCTGGGCAATGGATCTAGGTGGCCCTGCTTGAGCAGGGAGATGGGTGGCCTCCAGAAGTCTCTGCCCACCTCAGCATTGCCTATTTTTCACACGCATGCAACGTCCACCTTGGCAAAGTCTGGTGGCTGCCAGCTGGTGCTCAGGTTGTCTGTGAAGCAGGCGGTGTGGCAAATGCACAGGGAACTCCACACATGGCGCCCCTACCATGTTCTTACAGCCAGTCGTGCCGACCTCATGGAAGGAGGAAAGAACAACAACAAATGCACTCCACAAGAAAAACCAAGAATATCCAGTAGACAATATTTTTAAAAATGTAGTGACAATACCTCTTTTTTCCTAGAGGCAGGAAGCTTCCTTAGAGAGCAAGGTGAGCTTATCAGCCTAACGTTACTGGCATTTTGCACAAGAAGAGCCTTTCAGGTTCAGAGCCCTGGTTTGGCTCTTTGCAGGCTGCCACAGGAAACAGCGAGGTGGCTGAAAGCCTGTAATCAGTGTAATTAATCTGTGGGGCTGCACATTCTGTTGGAATAGAGCTAGTTGAAAAATGGGGGGTTTTCCCTATAGCCAAGTTCTCCCCTACAGGAGAGGTACATATTATTTTTTTTCCTTGGCAAAAAAAGTCACCCCACATTAAACAGACATGGCAACAGCTCCTGCTTTCTCCTTCCCTATTCTTGCTGAAGCTTTCTTCCAGTTTTAACAGTAATTAAAAATTACAGGCTTGTTTTCTCATATTTAAAAAAATATAAAATGAGATCCACTTTTCCCCATTCTTTTCAATTCAAAAGAATAGCAATGGGAAAAGCTGAGCGGTCCTCCACCAAATTTTGCTTTTATTTTTCAAAAAATGAGAAGAAGTAATGAAAAACAAAAACTCATAAATCACAACTTTTCCATTAAAAATATTTTGACAGATCTACTCATCACCCCCGAGTTCTTCAGAACTGGAGGTAAAGGTGGATATTCAGGCTATGTTTTATTACTTCAGCCTCTGTTGGCCTTTTTCAATATATCTTGTTCTTTTTTCATCTTTCCTCCACAAAAGGCTGCTTTGCCATTGTACCTTTAATGCAGTTTCTTTCAGTAACTGCCAGCCTGCCCGCACTGTTTTTCCTCCTTGCGTTTGTTCCCAGGGCTTTATACCCTCCTGTTCCCCGAGCCTGCTGAAATCAGAGGGTTTTTGCTTTCTTTAAGCCTATCGTCTCTTTTCTGGCACTCTCATTACATCCCTTTGTTGGAATACTAAACTCCACCACTCGAGATGTGTGTGTCTCTCCCTTGCCCATGATACCTTCCACCCTTCAGATCTTCACCCAGCCCTCCCGTAACAGCCGGGCATGAAGCTACAGCTGCCCATGCTGATGGCAAAGCCTTCCTCCTCTGGAGTGAAAAATGTTATCCCTGGCATTTCTCAAGAACGCCATGAACTGAAGTCCTGCCATTTTCTATTTACAGGTGCAGCTTGGTGTTACCCACAGATTGCACGAACGTTCACCAGGGCAGGTTTAGGTTGGACACTGGGAACACTTCCTTCCCCTTGGGGCTGTCAGGCACTGGAAGGGGCTGCCCAGGGAAGGGGTCGAGTCCCCAGCCCTGGGGGGATTTAACAGCCGGGCAGAGGCGGTGCTGAGGGCCGGGGTTTGGGGGTGGGATGGCAGGGGTAGGGGGGCGGTTGGGCTGGGGGAGCTGAAAGGGCTTTGCCAACCCAAACAATTCTGCGATTCCTATTAATTGTTCAGCAAATAAAAACCCAGCTCCCTTCCCAGTACCAGAGCCCCTACATGAACAAATTCGTGATCTTTTTTATTTATCCACAAACATTCAACAATTTCCTATACTACCACTTTCTAGACTGGTGGAACAGAGAGAGACTCATCCTCCTTTATTTCCATGTCTATTTAGGGGACAGATTATAACCTTTCACATCCCAAGCTATCTCTGGCAGCTCCATCTGAAGTGCCTCCCGAGGCTGACCAAGCCCTGCTCTGGCTTCATCCTCCCCACCCGCTCCCAGCAGACACTGTGCAGAGCTCCTCACGGTTGGTAGCCTTTTCCTCTCTCCTATGAACATAACAATTTCCCTTTCTCAGTCCAGACTGAAGTTTGTCAGAAGAGTTAGTCTGTAAAAAGAGCCCAAACCCTTTACCTTTGGAGATTTTTCAATCACGATTGTCTGTGCAAACAGGATCTGCAGCAAGAGTCACCAGTCTGTCTTTACCTTGCTTTTAACTTTTTCACACATCCTGCCATGATGCTTTCAGATATCTGGTGGTAGATAGGTAATTCTGCCTCTCATCAGGATTATCAGTTTCATCGTTGGATAGTCCTGTAATTTCTGGTTTCTTGGGGACTGGGGCTAGCTCTGCATTGAAGCCCCTTTCCCAGAGGGGATGTTTCACCTGCCACGCCACAGAATGCTCCAACAGCAGCGTTTCTGCTGGCGTACCTTACTCACGCTTCTCTGGGTACGACCACCGTGTACTCTACAAACTGCAGCCCAGCTGACGCAGCTGTGCCCCCAGCCCTGGCTGCCCAACCTTGCTCAAGCTGTGCCAGAAACCCTGCTCCTTTCTCTCTGCTTCCCCAGGGAGTGTAGTCAGGCACAACCCTTCGCCGCAGGAGGAGGCCGCTCCATTGCTTCCATCAGTTTTACCCACAGAGGCGCCCAACGCAACAGCGTCTAGTCTACTAGCAGAGTTTAATACTCCCTTCCCACCTCCAAAATGGCTATGGGTCAGGGAGGCAGTTCATGCTGACTTAAAGCTTTTTGTCAGTCGGGATTTTTTGCATTCAATATTTCAATAGGCGCAAACTGAAGCAGAAGAGGTTCCAGGTGAACGTGAGGAAGAACTTGTTGACTTGGAGGGTGCCCGAGCCCTGGCCCAGGCTGCCCAGGGGGGCTGTGGAGTCTCCTTCTCTGGAGATCTTCAGCCCCCGCCTGGACGCTGTCCTGTGCCCCCTGCTCTGGGTGAGCCTGCTTGGGCAGGGGGGTGGCACTGGGTGAGCTCCGGGGGGCCCTGCCAGCCCCTGCCAGGCTGGGATTTTCTCTCATTTCAGACCAGTTGTGTATCTCTAAAGTCTACTTTCTTTACAGATTTGTTTAAATGTACCTAAGTGATACACACACACACTACATTTATATACACGGGTACAGATTTATTTTCTGTATAATGGATACACATGTATATGGATATTGTGTGTGTGTATAATATGCATTCTTGATTAAAATATGTGGGCACCAGAGTTCTGTATAATTACTTTTTAAATGACAACAGACACAGAAGCATAGGCAAATGATATTCTCAAACATCTCCTTTTTATCCTGGCTTGGTTGCAGGAAGGTAACCGAGAGCAAAATCCTTCTAAAGTCCCTCTCAAGAGTACAAAATGAGATTAACTGGTTGCACGCAGTTCCAGTACAGCAACATATACACACTGATCATAGAATACACAGGACGCAAACAAGTAGTAGAACAGGATAAAGAAGGCATTAGGCTACTGTATATTGATTTCTTCTTAAGAGACCTTTTTAGATGTTTAAATTCTGATTTTTTTTTTACACAGTTATTTTGTGCCAAATCTGAGTATGACACCTTTTGAGTAATGTTTTCTGTGCTTTTAATTTAACAGAGACTCGAAGCATTGTAATAAATACCCAGTGTAATCTTGCTTAGGCACCACAGTTGGATGATTTCATTGTTAAATTCCAAAAAAAACACATGTAACAGCCAAAATACATACCCAGCTTCCCTCGACATAAAAGGCAACCATCCTGTGTTCTGTTGGGAAACCTTTCTCAGCCTGATGACCGAAAACAGTGCCCCTGCCTCATAATAAAGCATGATTGTGCCAGAATACAGGTTCATTTAAGCCAGAAAAGGTACGGAATCATCCTTCAGGAATGC
>NW_009260612.1:982704-1002165 GCF_000687185.1 Egretta garzetta
TTCAGGCAGACCCCTCTGTCGGAGGGGGCTTGTGCACCGCTCCCAACACGTGCCAGGGGTTTCTTGCACTGGAGAGAAGTCAGCCTGGCACGATGTATCTTACTGTGTTTCAGAAACAGAGGCAGCAGCTGGGAGATTTGCTTTTTCAGCTTGAACCATGTCAGCCCTTTTCTCCTTTTCTAACCTTACAAGAGACTGCTGCTCCTGAAAATTGGCTGGTCTGGACGTGGCATACCATGGATGCCTGTTAGTTCTGCTAAGTTATGATGGAAGGGAAGCCGGGTGGAGGCTCTGTTTCTGATAATACTTCAGCTTACACTGTCTAGTCTTGCTTGCAAATAAACTAGGTCTGCTAAAATGAACTTCTGCAGATATATTGAGAGAAAAAAAAAATCAGATCACAAAGCTGCCAAGGAGCATTCCCTACCCCAAAGCAGAGGAAATCCAGTAGAAGACAAGCTTCTTAGACTTCACACACTAAGGAAGCCACATGAAAAATGAGAGAATCAAATAACTCGTGGGAAAAAATACAATGGATGTCCATGCTCAAAGTCCCACGGGTCAGGGGACATCAGGTACTGCTAACAAAGGGAGTGAGAAATACAATATCGAGGGCGTCCAGCAGTGTCAGTTCAGTAGCCGATGGAGTAAGAAAGCTTCCCCCAGAAGGTAACTGGTAAGCAAATCAGTAATAACAACAACAACCACTGATCAGGCAACTAGTAAAATTAATAGAAGAAAGAAGTGGTCACATCTCTGCCCCCTTTAAAAAAGGGGGAGTAATGGGAAGGACTGAAAAACTGGAGCAATCTCAGAATTATTAGTGATTATAGTTAATGATCACTAATTTTTGCTTTGCACCAGTGGCGGTGCAAAGTACTGGAAGAGAGGGAAAGGGTCAATGTTATGCAGATCTTCAGCAATAGAAAAAAAAAAAAGGAGGTAAAAATCAGTGAAATTAGTTTTACTCACAGAAGAACTGTGAGGGAAGTCAGCATGATAAACTAGAAACAGCTTGGGTTTAATGAATCACATCAAACCAGTCTACTTTTTTATCCGTAAGACAGTAACGATCTCATGATTTCTAATGAAGAGCCAGCTGATACAGTTTCCCGAGCCTTACAACAGTCACAATACCTCACAGAGTGTTCTCCTAGGCAAAGGAGAGAAGCACAGTCTAAAATAAATCATTAAAATTTTTAAAGGTATACAACATTCTCTGTTTTGTAAAACAATAGTAACACAAGACAGGTGCAAGCCTGCTTGCAAATTATACTGGTAGAAGGGTTATTAACATTTATTGCCAAGAAGGGGGGGGGCACATCTGCAAGGGTTGGTCAAATGCAGTATTTCAACAGCCTGGCTGACATCTCCTAAAAATCATAGAACCATTTAGGTTGGAAAAGACCCTTAAGATCATTGAGTCCAACCGTAAAATCACTGCATCAACACGAGACGTACCACAAATGTACCAGAGAACAGCCCAAGTTAGGAACAGCTTTGCCATACTAGGTGGACTGGAAATGTAGGAAGCTACCAGTTGATAAATGCTGCAAGCACCATATGTGGGCAGGAGCAATCTCCGCTTATGTACAGCACAGAAAAGGACATGGGGTTTATCTGAGACAGACTGAATCAACACCGTGCAGCTGTGAAAAATGGTCTCTGAAGAGAGGCCTTACCTGTAAGACGCACAAAGTAAATCCTCCACTCCAGCCAGCGTTGGGAAGGTATCAGCCAGCACATTGTGACCGATTTTTGGTCTTCAGGGAAGAGGTTGACCAAACGCAGTCTGTGAGCAAACACAAAAGCCTTCTCAAAAAGAAAAGAACCCCAACAACTGGAAAATCTTACCTTTGAGGAGAGACTTGGAACAATAAGCGTGAAGAAGTTTCAAGGGGACATGGTTAATGATCTTCAGCTGCATAAAAGGCTGGCAAGAAACATCGAATAATCAGTTTTCTATGTTCATCATGGATAGGGCAAGCATAACATAGGTAAACTCAGGCAGGAAACATTCAGAGAAACTTTCTAATGCTGGTAATGAAGCAGAGCGGAGTAGGTTGCCTAGGAGGTCTGCAGAGCTTTCACTGCTGGGGCCAAGAACAAGCTCTGCCCCAGGAACAATACAACTAGAGCTGATCCTGGCCCGGGGCCCAGGGTGTCCTACATGCCTCCTGTGTCTTCCGTGTTGCATATTAAAGTGCCAAATAGATTGAAATGTTTCCTGGCAGTTCAGGCTCAGAGTGAACAACAGGTTTGCTCTCCCAGTAGAAGTGATTGCAGCAGTTAAAGCAGCCACCATGGGAAGCTCTCCTTAGCAAAGTTCATGTTGAACCTTACCATTGCCAGTTTTCCATCAGTGAAGTATAGAAAACTCTTCAAAGGCTGACACGCTGTTGTCTTGTAGCGTAGAGCAGACACAGGCAGCTCTTGAACCCGATCTCTGCGAGTTTATCTCACCCATCAACTGACAGTACCTTGTCTGTACTGGCAAGGGCTGCCTGCCCCCAAGGACAACCCAGGGCAGGGAGTCCCTCACCCACCCAGGCAGAGCCCCACAGGGGCTGACCACAGCTGGTGAGAGGGTCCATCAACAGCTCCAAGCATGACAAGGAACAAAACGTGCAGGGTCTAGCCAGGAGAAAAAGAAAATGGAGCTGGAGACAGGATTAGAGACGAGGCTGCAGCATGGATCCAAAGCCCACCCATGAGGCAGGGACACCCACAGCGCAGCTCAGGGAAGGTCTAAGTGCCTAGACCAAGGCTTAAATAGAGCTCCCAGCCCAGGGGAAGAGGGTGTGGGTGGCCAGGTGAGGCTCATGGGGGCAATCAAGGTCTGTTGGTGCACTCGAAGCCCTGATGCAGAGGAGCAGTCCTGAATTCTGAGCTTCTGGGTGCAAGGATTTTTGTAACATGCACTTGCAGGATTTGGGTCCTCTAGACACCACTGCAGTGGCACATAGCTACGCTCCTGTTTATTTCCTGGGAAAAGCCAACTGCTGCAGCTTTGATGATGACAGCTAAAGCACAAACAGATTTACTGTGGTGATCTCAAGGGTTTCTAACGCTCAGCTCACAGCGGTGGACTCACAATTGCCCTGGGGTGGCGCATCCTGTTGATGCACAGGAGTTTATAAAAATCCTTGATCTTTAGAGCACGTTTGTGGTGTGGAATTAACAAGATCTCTGGTATCCATAGGAAAACATAACCGATGATGTCCTGAAACTTCCACAGCATCCCTTTAAGCTGCTAAGCCATTTGCTATGGCATTCACGTGCTGGCTCTGTGGAGTTTGAAGCACAGAGGAAGATCAAACCTGTCTAAGCCACTGATTCATGGAGAGATGGCTAAGGTGAAGCCGTGCAGCTGGGTACACTATTAGACCTATCCATGCAGCAACGTACTGACACCCTGAAATCTGTAGTTTATTTAATGCTTGGCATTTTAAAAAAAACCTATGAATAGCTCATTAGTTTCTTTCTGATGGCCAAATAGTCTTGCAGATACAGGAAGCAACTGATTTATTCTGCTATGGTATCTATGCCAGATAAGATATGAAGAATAAGTTCGCATGTCTATTTGTGTGCATCCGTAGAAGTCGATAGAGATACTTGCATTGGCACTGGGAGCCACCAGACTGAGGACTCCGGCGACAGGAGACTGTCCGTGTTGAGACTGTGATTAAAGACCAAATCCGGAAGCAGAAAATTATTTTTGGTCTGACCCTCCCTGCCAACACCTTTGTCTTCCTGGATTAAAACTATAAATGCTCCCTCCACGGTTGTGCTTAATTTAGATGGTGATACAGTCTGTGGTGTCAAGATTTTTATCTTAAAACACTATGGATATATTAAGTAATTAGGTCATGACATGACAAGGGGAGGCGAAAGCACAAATTAATTTTTTTTAGTGAGAGTTGTCTCTGAAGAACGTTAGCTCACCGTTTGTAAAGCTGAATACCTGTAAATCTTTGTGGGGCCACAAGCCGCACGCTACAGCCTAGCTGCAAGGTCGAAGGAGTTTGAATTGCCCAATGCACTGAGCTGTTGGAGAAGGATCACTGGAATTTACTGATGTGAGTTACATTATTCCCTCATGGGGAAGTCCATTTGTTATCTACAACTGAAGAAAACTGACATGGCCTGTGGTGTGTGGCCATATTTTCACATTTCATGGAATAACTGGGATGTTGCTGGAGAGAAGCAAAATTCTGAGTCCACTGGTTCTTGCTGAGGCGTGGTGACTGTGCTGGGCTGGCCACCTTAATGGCACATCTTGTGAGGGAATACATTCCGACAGCATTTATCCCTAGTTTGGGGGTTTTTTCAGTTATTTTAATTAAAGTGAAAATTTGTTCAATGGCATTTCCTTTCAGCAGCACCTAAGTTTTTTAAACTTTGGTGCCTCAGACTAGGCACCTGAGTGAAGCGACAGATGAATCGCGTGGCTGTGAATTAAGGAACGTGAATTTAAAGGTGTTTAACAAGAGATTTCTTCCCTATGAGTGGAAGCACCACACACCTGAGAGGAACCTCCATGCCTGGTCCTTTATGCAGACCGTAGCCACTGTCTGCATCTTAATACAGAAGCAAGGGGACAGCCAGCCTGGTGGGCCCCACAACAGAGCTGGTGATAATTCCATAATGACACACTGGGGCTGGGGCACGGGGGCTCTTCTGCAAGGACAGAGCGCTGTCACCTTGTCAAGGCCATTTTCAGTGGTAGAGAATTTGCCCTGTTGCAGATCCCATGGTTCCTATTGTTAATTGTCCTCATCGTTGGAAATGTGCTGAAAGGACCTGCGCCTCATTTCTAGACAGACCCTTTTCTGCTTGCAGCCTCCACACCTTTCATTGGGCTGGCCATTCAAATACTCATTTGCAAATATTGCCCCCCACCGCCGATCTGCCTCTGATTATACATGCCGAGACTTAGACTTGAGTCCCTTCCCTCCCTCCTCTGTCTTAGGTTAAAAACCGTGTAGAGTTTTCTAAAACTGTGTCATGGTTATGGTTGCCTTTTCCCCCATTCTTACTGGAGCCAGGACACAACTTCTTCCACAGTGCTTCAGTAACCATCTCTGATAATCCCCATAAATCAGTAAAACCAGGGTTTGGCTTTTACTTACTATATTTTTTCTCCAACATTCTTTTTTCTCCCTGCTCACAGAATCATTTTGGGCACTCGTGGTCTCTTTGGACCTACTGTTTTCCAAAAGACAGGGTGGAAAACAAAGCTGTTCCCTACATGCAAGGCTCTCGGCTTCCTGGCTTTCCACTCAGCTGAATTACAAAGAATACTTTCAAACAGTTGGATATGCCGCATTCTGTGTAACTTTTAATTGGAGAGTGTCCTATGTAAAGAGCATTTTCAGAAAAAAAGTTAGGAATGCAATTAAACATATTCAAATAAAAATTCTGTGCCAGGCCCTGAGGTCCTTTACTTTGATTTATTAACGTAACGCTGCTCACCCACTGCATATGGTTGAGCAGCACTTTGTTGGAACAATAACTGTTTAATAATGGGCGACTACTGGCCTTGCCTGAGCTTCCACTTCCCTGGGAATTGCATATGGGCTCCTCCCAAGGCTGAACTTGGCCCCGAGTATATGGGGGACAAACAAAAACCAAATATGCCTTCCCAAGCATGAGGAAAGTACTCAAAAGAAATCAAAGGCTTCTTCATTTGGCAATATCACTTTAGTGAAGGGCTTTTTATTAGCAAGATGAATTTGCCTTTTTTTCTCTCCTTCTTTTCAAAGAAATACTTGGAAGAATTACCGAAACCCTTTGTTACACGTTGTTTAATTTATTCACTTTCTTAAATTAACGTGTAGCTGGAACAAATCAGGTGACATGTAAAGCTTTAGTTTTAGTAGATTCCTGCCAAAATGCTGTTGTTAAAAATAAGAAAGCTTTCCAGGTGGACATTACGGGAATGGATATTATTGTCTGTAGAGACAATAATACAGTCCATAAGGCAGCTTCTGCCCTTTGCCAACCATTGTGGTAAACATTTTCTAATCAGTGAACAAGTCTGTACGGGTGTCTCTGCTGTCATAATAACGATCCTTGGTGGGTGATTCTGTAGAAGGTTTATTATCAAGTTCCTGCCTACATTAAAGTTGATGACAGTTACTGAGGTTTCTGTAAGTATCTCCTATGTCCTGGGATGTATTCTCCTGTGCACAGTTTCCATTTGGATTTTTCCTGATACCAAGCTGAGAAAGAAAATGCATGAAATGATAGCTTACGTTAATTGGGTGAAGAGTCTGCTCAAATCACTCAGTAGTATCTTTTATTTTTCAGGCACAGAAAATGGCTGAATGGGAGGTTATTACTTTTTTTTATTAAATCAATGCACATTTAGAAGCGCTGCTTGACATTCAAATATTTGTATGGAATTAGGAGAAAGTGCTACAGCAAAACATGTAAATGCTGCATTGCCTCTATTTACAGTGCCAGAATTCATGCCCATTAAGAAAACTCATCATATGTCCTTATGGGCTACATAGATCAGCTCTGGAGAACGCATATTCCAGGGCCAATAACAAGTTACATTAGATAAGAGAGTTTAAAAGCCCAGCCTGAGAGCGCGTTCCTGAGCGCTGTATGCAGAAATCACACACGCCACGTGCAATGCCCACGAGTGAGCAACGCCAACCTGCCCAACCTGCAGCTTCCCCTGTCACCAGGCACAGCCAGCACCGAGATCTGGGGGGGTTGGGCACGCGATAGCCTTTGCACTCACAGGTCAGCAGTTTGTTTGAGCACATGACACTCACACCAACACGAAAAGGCAGGTCCGAAGCGTGGAGGTGCAGCGTGATGGGCAAGGGCTGGGGTGGAGCCACGCGCCAGCATCTTCCCTGCCTTCCCCTGTCTCTGCAATCCTTTGACAGTATCTGACAGCTCCTGCTGGCTGCCTGGGGCTCCTTTGGGACTGGGGCTGAGCCACTTGTGCCGGGGATCCTGGGACATTTCCCCTTCTTTCAAGGGCCACTGGCCCGTGCCGTGGCTGAGGTGGTGTGTTTGGTAATTCAGATAAATGCTGCGCATTTCACGGGGGTGTTAGGAGGATGTGGGCTTGTCTGTTTGTACACCGCACCGCACCATCAATGATTTCAGCAACAGCAACACTGAAATGAGTTAAATTCTGTTCTGATCTGGCACCTCTGACCTGTTAAAATAACTGTCGAGAACGCTGCATCCAAATGAGGACACTGCTGTTGTCGTTGCCTCTGGCCATTATTGGCACAAAGAAAAAGTGACATTTCATGCTCTTCAACTGAGGCTCTGTTTTTGGGGGATGGCAGTCTTGCTCTCCTACCCAAAAACTAAAAAAAGGATCTGCCAGCCTGTCTACTATCCTACGTGCCCACGTACACTCTGACAGCGTGGAGCTCAGAGACTTGTTGCCCTGTGGCCTCCGGATGCTGTGGTCCATGGTCCCAGCACTCTACCCAGTTTGTGGTCTGACCCAGTAGAAAACATGAGCCATGGAAACTGTTCTTCTTGCTCCTTCCAAACACATAGATGCTTCTGATTTTCACGGGGACATTCTGAACCAGTGCTCTGACCAGGGTGGTTTCTCAGCTCTGACAGAGAAGGAAATTTCCAAACACAGAAGCCAAGAACAGATGCAATGGATGGGCTTTCATGTGCCAACATCCATGTCAAATGTACCGCAGAAGGTTATGGTGACAAGGAACAGCATCACCCATTTATTGCCATTCCACTAAGGGCTTCCAGCGACCACTGATGCAGTTGCTAGAGACAGGGCTGGTTGAGCCATCGGAAAGCTGAGCAGACAATTGCTATCCCCGTGTGAGGCTGGAAAAAGGACAAGAGAAAATGCGGTTTGCATTTGAAAAACCAAATAGAAACACTTGAAAGCTGAGATGCTGGCAGAGTTACAAGTTCTACCCCTTGAGGGGTTAAAACCATCTGAAGCAGATCTTCGGAAAGGCACACAAACCTTGGAAGGGAATCTGTAACTCATGTCATGATGGAGAGAGAAAGTAAAAAGAAAAGTGAAAAAGTGGCAGGACTTAAAATAAGTGAACAGAAGAAGAGAAGAAGAACACTAACGAATAAACCCATCTCACTGCTAAATGTATGCGCTACCTTTCTCATTTCTTAAAGCTAAATATTTTACAAAGGCCTTCAAAATTTCTGTAATCTTTACAGTGCCAATCTCTTCTCAGATAATTCACCTCAAGAGACACGGACAAGGTGTTATACTGATTTCTCTCTAACTTGCTATCAATAGCTCAAGTTTTTGCAATTAACTAATTATATAGAAAATTAACCTGCTCACCTGAAAAGAACAGAAGACTTCAGATTTGGCTCATTATGATCATCGTGTTTTCTGAAGGAAATTGTGCTGCGAAGATTAAATGGAATTCATAAGGGAAGAACCAGCTCCATTAAATAATTAACTTAATAAGTATCAGGCTCCCATGAATTGTATTCCCACTGTAAGCTAGTCTTTCACGGGCCTTATGCGTCTTCAGTGTATGGTGAACACTGGCAGCAGACACTGAAGAATAATCATAGAATCATAGAATCGCTTTGGTTGGGACCTTTAAGATCATCGAGTCCAACCTTTAACCTAACCCTGCCATCCCACCACTAAACCCTGGCCCTAAGCACCTCATCTCTCCTTCTTTTAAATCCCTCCAGGGATGGGGACTCGACCACCTCCCTGGGCAGCCCCTTCCAGAGCCTGACAACCCTTTCGGTGAAGAAGTTTTTCCTAATGTCCAGCCTAAACCTGCCCTGGTGCAGCTTCAAACCATTCCCCCTCGTCCCATCATCTGTTACCAGGGAGAATAATAATAAAAATAGTTTAAAAGTACTTGCAACATTGAAGACGAGCATTTGTTTGGCTGCGAGAACATACTTTGTTCATCCCCTGGGTACTGTAATCACAAGTTAGAGATAAATAGGGCTGGAGCGAAACAAATTGCTAGCAATGACCTTTTTTTACAGGAATGAATTCAAAGGTCTATTTTAGCTTGAAACGAGCAGCAGCTTCGGAGTGCCTGCACCGTGTCTGTAACCACGGCTTCCAGGGCAGGCGGGGAGCCCTGGGCGGTTATCACGGTTGTTACCCTACCCTGCTGGTGAACAGAGGCAAATCCACTGCAGTCCCATGTGCAGAGGTACTGCTGCTTCGTCGGTGGATGCCATTCACGGAGCACATGCAATGGGACAGCCCCCACCAATACCCACCTCTTCTGGAAGCACGTCCTCCAGCTCAGGCTTCCTGCAGCATCTTGGAGACCTCCCCGTGCCAGCATTCCGGCTTCCCATGGCTCCCACTGGCAGAACACCTTTGCAAAATGTAGCCCAGAAACCAACTGCAGTTCAAATGTGTTAACAGCAGCTGTCCTTTACCTCCTGAAATGACATTTGCACAGTCCTTGAAAACTGTCTGTTACTGTTTTTATCCCTTCCTTTATTCACCTCTGGCATTTCAGCAAGCCTCCACGAGGCAGTGGGATACCTGCATTGCCCAGGAGGCAGGCACCTACTCCAGCTCTTCCCAGCCTCACGCCTGTGTGCTCTGTAGAGCACTTCCAGGTGACCTGCAGAGCTACGGCTGCCGCATCCCTGAAGATGCCCGTCGGCCCACCAAGAGCAATATTCCTCTGCTTAGCCAGGCTCAAACCAATCCAGGATTCCAAAAAGCTCTCCAGTCAAATCAAAGTAAGGAACAACCAAACCTCAGCAGCTCTTGGCCTTCTGCATGGGTCCTTTCCAAGTTGCTGGGTTTTCTTTCTTGTACAGTAACTAACGATTTTTAAACAATTAAAAAACCTAAAATGATAAGAAAACAGTGGAATAACTGTAAGGCAGAGACAAGTTTTGAACGGAGCTTCAGCAGTGGGCAAGTGAAAGGAAGGGATGGTCCCGGTTGCTGAAGTCAGCTGCGGCATGCAGGGACATGCAAAAGAGAGCATGCAGGCTTCATGGTATTTTCTCCCATGCTTTACTCATGCAATATCATATCAGGATTTGAGGATTAATTTAAAAAAAGAGGCTGACACTTCAAACCTGACAGGAATCTAAGAAAGATTAAACTAGAAATAGTCTACTTGAGAATTTAACTGCAGTCTAGGGCACAATTAGTGAGCGAATACACCATTAATTGAAAGGATCAAGGGCATAGCAGGACTATTATAAGAGGACTGACTGTAGTAATATCACGGTTAACTGAGTGACTATTTGCCTGCACTTGAATAGAGAGCAGAACTAGTAATTAATTACTTGTATTTCCATTTTCCTCTGAGCTATGCCATTTCCCAACTGCACTGATCACCATTTAAAATATACTATTTCTTGGATCTGGACTGTTGGAAATGGTGTCTCAGCAGTAAAATTTCTGATTCATTGGTGCCTGTATTATATCCCCGTCTCTGAAACACAGTTTCGTGGGTAAAATGAGTGCCCGTGGAGAGAAACGGAAAGAATATTCATCTCTGAGATGTCTCTGAGTAAGAGCTAGGTTCAAGAAGGTTCTTCAGTCCATAAGAATAAATGTTTTACTTCCTTTCTAACAGATTTAGAGAGCTGTGTTGTATCCCATTACTGCTAAATGCATTTCAATGCACATCCTCCACATCCGCTGACATTTATATGTCATGTATCCCCCACTCCAACCACCTCTTCCGCTCACTTCAATCCAATGGGGGAAAAAAAAAAAAAGCTGCTTTCTTCTGGGTTAGACCAAAACAGTTCAGCATTTTCAAGGACCTTTCAAGCAATGTTTGTTTTATAAATAAGGTCTTTCTGAATATAGTAGTTTTCTTTCTTGCTTGGAGAAATTCTACGAAGAAAATTTCTTAGTAAGTGATGAGCTGATACCGTCTTGCTGGGGATTTTCACAGCAGTTTTGAGGAACCGTTCAAGCAAAGAACAGGAAGATATATTCATTTTAACCTCCGAGAACAAATGGGTTCCAAAAAGGTCACATTGCTGCAAGTCATGACATTATGAGCCTGATCTCATGAAGCTGGTATAAACTGGTCTGCAGTCGCCTTTGTCCCTCTCTTAAATCAAGATTGAATTTCCTTTGCAGACATAGCTTTATGGAGTAGCTGCCGAGTGAGGCTCCTGCGCCCTGTGTTATGTCCAAAGGGAGACACAATGATCACCAGCATCCCTTCCAGTAAGAAAAAGAATGAGAATTTAAATGGATGGCAGTCAATTACTTATTTCTCTCTTGGTCTGTTCTCCTTATGGCTCCTGTTGTTGTTGTCTGCCGGCTTTTACAGCTGTATCCAGCAGCACTGGTGACTTCCACCATTTCATTTTAAGAGAAGCACTTCCAATTTTTCTTGAGCCTCCCACCTGCTATATGTGGGACTGCATTCAAAACCCACCTCCTGCATTGTTCAGCTCGGAGAATGAGGGCAAAACCCTTGTTTGTGAATGCACCCAGGAGGAGGTGTGAGATAGATGCTGATGGACACATCTCAGCCAAGAATACAGCACCTGTGATGGAAGAGCAAACAGCAGGCTTCCAGACATCTAAGGAAGTTTCTGGGAAAAAAAACCTTCCACGTCAATAAATTTTTGGCATGTGTTCAGTTAGATGAGCTTTTGTTGTTTGCTTTCTTGAGAGTAAGCATCTTACGGGGTTTTGGGGTGATAGTCTAATGGTTCTCCTTTCAAGCACCGGACAGCACGGATTGCCATATCCACACAGAGGAAAGGACAGTACTGTGGGTGAACACAGAGAAATGCTGTCCTGGGCTCAGGGCAGTTCTTCTCTTAGTTTTCCTGATGGTCTTAGCTTAAAACATGTTGATGCTTTGAGGTATCTGCTGGGTTTGAGCTCAGCTTGCGACATATGGACAGCACAGTCTCTGGAGATCTCAGTACCCTGTTTATTACCAGGTTTAGTGTTCCATGGTACAGCGAAGTGATGCTCATTAGTCATTTCCAGACTAAGGGACTCTGATCCCATCCAAGAGCAGACCTACTCCTAAAAGTGTAATTGCTCTTAAAAGTGCCTGGGAATACCATAGAAACGTAGAATGTTTTGGGTTGGAAGGGATGCCTAGAGGTCATCTGGTCCAAATGGTCTATAAATGAAGTAACCACTGCTTTCAGGCTTGTTTTTTTTTTAATCTGTGCTTTTCCTTTAATAATAAAATAGTTAAGATAAATAATTACAACCACTTTGCTTTCTTTATGGGTGCCTCAACACAAATGACTTCTGTCAACTGTGTGTTGTGTTGGTGGGCCTGTAGTAACACTTGGATGTGAAAATTTCTCACTCACAAATTCAACCTCTTCTTTCTTTTCTGCTGGTCTCCCCTTGGAAAGGGTTTGCTTCCACGGGTGATTTTGCAGGGACCGCAGCTGCAATCTGAACTCTTAATTCATGGGACATTTCCCCAGAACGGCAGAATTTATATCTCTGTCTCCGTGTCTCAGATTCTACTTGCATCTTCTGCAAGAAAGCGTTGCTAAGTTGTTTCATTTATACTCATTAATTCAGTGTGTCTCACCACTGCTTTTACTTTTCAGAAATAAAACAGCTACTCTATTTCCTTTATGTATCCCAAGCATTTTTTTTACCTCTGGCATAAAATTAAGAGCCAATGCTGAGCCAGCTGGTGACTCGCCACTCTGACCTTTTCAGCGGCACTGCCATCTTCTAATCTGTCCATCAGGCCAGCACATTGGCTACCCGCTCATCGGTATTAGCATGTCACTATTTACACTGAGGGTGGTGAAGCACCGGCACAGGTTGCTCAGAGAGGCTGTAGATGCCCCATCCCCGGAAACATTCAAGGTCAGGTTGGATGGGGCTCTGAGCAACCTGGTCTGGGTGAAGACGTCCCTACTCACTGCAGGGGGTTGGACCAGATGGCCTTTAGAGGTCCCCTTCCCACCCAGACCATTCTGTGATTCTATCTCATTGCTCTCTCTTCAGGGTTTGTTTATTAATTAAACGGGGGTGGCGTCGTGTCACCTGGTGTGTAGGTGCTTGGTTCATCCTCTCTGCCTAATGAAGTGTCCCCTGCTATGGATCTTCCCTAGTATTCCCAAATTAAATAAAAGTCAGTACCTGAGAGACACAGCTCTCCTGACCCAGCCTGTTCTGGGATCCTGCATGCAGGTTCCTGTTGACCTGAAAATTTCAGGAGAAATTATTTTAGTTTACTCCTTGAGGAGAAAGGATTGGAGAACATTTCACCATCCTGTTTAGCACAGAGATTTCCTCCTGCTTTTTTCAGGTGTAGAAAAAAAATTTTTATAATTCCTTCCCATCTGAACCATGCCTAACAGAGTCTTATTTCAGTGCAGTAATTTGCCCACAGTGCTTCTAGTACTTCATCACTAATGTGATGCCTGCAATCCTATCGCCCTACATACTTCCTTCTCATGGTCTGTAGCTCTGCTAGTCCTGCATCATTTGTAAGGTCTTCATCTTCCTTTGCTCATTTCCCCTGTGCCATGGTTGCTCACCCATGGCTGCCTTTCCTTCCCCTGTACCATGCTCAGGGTCCCAGCTCGGCTGTCCCAAAGTGGGGCCTTGGCCAGGTCACTCTTGTCTATAAACCGAGAATAACAGTCCCGCACCTCACAGGCATCTTACAAACCCATCGCTCTGCCTCTGAAGTGGCAAGACCGCGGCTGGAGGAAAGCAGGAAAGCGAGGAAGCGGTGATTTTATCTGTACGGCAAAGAACCTCTGCTTCACGAACAGCCCCCGCCCTGCTTTCGCCCCAGACAGGGAGGAAGAAGTGCATGTGAATTCTGTCCCGGCCGCTCTTGCAGTACTGGAAGGAAACCTAAGCTCTAGCAGTAAATTAACTAGCAAGAACCCGAGCGGGTTAGGAGAGGAGTGGGAAGAGGAGGGAAGATGGGGACCATGAAAGACAGAGAGAGAGGGAGAGGATGAACTAGTAGTTATTAATCCATGGAAACTTCTTTTTCAACTACATGGCTTCCTCCTGCTGCTGTCTGCAATTTCTACTCAAAGATTATTAATTTACCAGGCACGCTTTGTATTTCCCCAGGTTGCATTTTGCCTGCTAAGAGAAGATACTCATATTTTGACACTGCATAAGCCAATTCAGATACGCTTGAGATAATGATTTGTTATTAAGGTTAGAAGCCTTTTTTGCATAATTAAATTAGAATTATTTGGCGCACGTTAGGATTTGTGATATTGGGTTTGGATACCAAATATCCTTGGATTTCCTTTCTTGCCTGTGTACACTGGATCTGTTTTAGTGGTGTGGCTGTGGAAAAAGGATGGCACAAGAATATTGGCACTGTAAGAGACCAGGTCCTACATGGATGTGTTTGTTTATCACGTGGTTGTTCTCTGTACTAAGCTTGAGCTCATTCTGATACCCAGGAAAGGGAGATGAAAAAACCAGATGAAATCCACAAACCACAGAAATCCGCATGGTTATTTAGACAGGTAAGAGGAGCGGGTCTCATTTCTCGGGGTGTTTTGGATCAGTTTTGGTTTGGGGTACTTTCTGAAGTAGAAGTCTCACTGGAAATAACTATGATTTCCTTAACAATATGATAAAGAGAAGTAATTGAGCTTGAGCGCTGGTTTGGGGCTAGGGCATGACATCGCGAGGTATTTTGAATGCAGAATAATGTTCTCCCTTGATACTGGAAATTCTTGCAAGATGATGTGTTTCTCTGTACACATCTTTCTGTGAAACTGAGATTTATTCCTCTCATTTCAGAGGCAAAAGATTAGACAAGTACTGTGTCTTGCTCTGCCTGGTGGGAAGTTGTCTGTTACGGGAGAGGTGTAGCACAGCTTTCCCATGGTACAGCTTTCATAACCCAAACCACTCTGCTCACTCTTCTAAAGCCCAGGGGTTTACGCACCCAACCTTTAGTATGGATATATGGTCATAATCTCTCTAAAAAAGCTGCAGTTTTATGTCTTTGATTTCTGATTAATTCTTGGCTTCAAAAATAGCTGTTTAAACTATTTTTATTGGTAAATGGTGCACTGGGCAAAACCCCAGACTGCTAACTCCCACTGGATGCCTTCCGGTGCTACCCACTTAGGGGGACACCTAGGGTGAGAGGGCTTAAAATTGAGTGTATGGTTAAGCACAGGTCCAACAGACAGGACCAACACAGGAGTCTTTCTCACCTGAGGACCATCCGTATCTCCTTTAACAGAGGAGGGCTACTAAAATGCTCCGAGGGCTGGAGCCCCTCTGCTATGGGGCCAGGCTGGGAGAGTTGGGGGTGTTCAGCCTGGAGAAGAGAAGGCTGCGGGCAGAGCTGAGTGCGGCCGGTCAGGGCTTCAAGGGGGCCCAGAGGAAAGGGGGGGACAAGCTTTTTAGTAGGGCCAGCTGGGACAGGACAAGGGGGGATGGCTTTAAACTGAAGCAGGGGAGGTTTAGAGGTGTCCCTGCTCCTGCAGGGGGGTTGGGCTGGGTGACCTCTGGGGGTCCCTTCCCACCCAAACCATTCTATGATTCTGTGATTCTATGTATCTCCTTTAATGTCCATTGCTTTTTCCTGCTTGCCTGCAGTTACACAAAACTGGCTGCACAGGACATTTTAATTCCTTATTTTGGTGGTTTTCTTTACATTTACTGTGCTCTCACTCCTCTCTATTTTTATGCGAGTTAAAGATACCACTTCTATTTTTGAGAAACAGATAATTTTCAGTATTATCTTACTAAAAAAAACCCCAAATCCTTCCAAACTTGGCACGTTCTTTGATTGAGGGGCAGTCTTTGATTTGGGCAAGAAGGGACAACGGGGCTGTCTGGATTCTTCAAGACTCGTATTCTTATTTGTGTGATTTAAAACAATCAAAAAACCCCAATAATATTACATTTTGGATTAAACACTTTAGGATTGAGACTCGGGTGGTTCATAAATCAAAACCAACATTGCGGTTTTTTCCTTCTTGAATGGAAACCAGAAAATAATTAAAATGTACAAAATCAGACTGAAATGGCATCATCCAGTCAACTGTAAGGGAGAGCTGCTCATTAGGGTTCTTTTCACAGTTTTATAAGAAAGAATTTCCAAAATCTTCATCCTAAGTCATGTGTTTCAAACCTCTTTTTTAAGGCTCCCTGAGTTCATTGCACAAAATAACGCTGGCTCTTCTCTCACCACCCATGGATTGAGAGCCTGGGATGTTGGTCAGTATCCAACCAGCTTCCAAGATTAATAAAAATTATTAGCAAGAGCTTGATTAATTTTTGGCAGTAATCTGAAAGTCCAAGTGATCCGTGGCCGTTCCATGAGCACTCACTCGCGGTGTGGCACAGTGATAGAACTGAAGGAAGGAGAAGATCAGCCGAACCCTTGTGTTACACAGATCGAGCCGAAGAAATTAGATTTTTTAATTGTCATTTCTGTTGTCTTCTCAAATATGGCCTTCGGGAAGCCACATGGATATTCTCCTTTTAATAATGCTTTCGTTTTTACAATCTGATCATTGTAAAAGGACTCTCAGGAACTGGAAAACTCCTGGGGGAGCTTTGCTGAAAGATTAGACTGGCTTGGCAAAGCTGTTTTGGTGCTGAGCAGATGCAGCTGTGGATGCTGGCATCAAGGGGTGAGAGCAGTGTGCTCAGTGTGATTTCCTAGCATTCCCAGGAACTCTCGGTTTTACGGCACTAAAATCGTTGGTACAACCATTTCTGCACGATTTTCCAGATAGCTGTGGGCTTTCATCGCTGTTAGTGTCAGCTCCTGGAGTGAGTGCAGCAGGCTTTCTGCAGCAGCGTTTTCACATCCTGCGTGCATATATATGAGCACAGACTAAATGGATTAGCACTCCTGAACCTCAGAAAGAAAAAAAATCAAACCCTGAGAACATGATAACAGCCTGTGAAGTCGATAATGACACAGAAACGGTGTATGGGGGGGTGGCTAGTCATTACTTTCATCAAAGAAAAGGTAAGGACCCCAGTCAACTTGCCAGGTAACGTCAAAACATAAACAAAAGCGAGGATATTTCATGCAAATGTTAGGCAAGCTGCTGTCAGGAATGACATTGCAGAGTTGTTCTTGCCTTGGGGCAAGTGATGGACCAGATGTCCTCGTGATGTTGCCTGTCAGCCCTGTTTCCTGTGACTCTGTAATTAGATTGCAGAACTCACTGGCACGGGCTCTAGCAGTTGCCAAAGTTATAAACGCGTTCAAACGAAAAGTACTGCACAGAATAAAAACCCACGAAGAACTGTTAATGGCAACAGCCTGGGTGCGATCAATAACTCGGTGGTCCCCGATCAGCTGTTTGCTGGGGAAAGCATTGCTCTGCATTTATCCTTTTTCTTGCCGTTCCTCCAAAGCACCCTTCCAGCTACTGCGGGTGGTGGTTGCCATATGCTGCTTCTACACGGGACTGCAGATACTGCTGTGTCCTCAGCACCCTGCAGGAATCAGGAAACATCCCTTAACATTTCCTTCTGGAAAAGAGGCCTTCAGAAGGAAGCGGTGCCAGTGTTCAGCCTATTTGCAGCTAAACGGTGCATCGCTGTGTGTCTGCGAGGCTAGAGCCAAGATTCCTGTCTTCAGGGAAGTTTCCAGAATGAGCAGTGGAGCAGCAGTGGAGTCACTGGTGGGATGCAATTTCAGTCCAGCGTGCTGGAATCGATATCCGGTACCCTACAAACGTACTAGTTTTTGTAGAAAAACATACAGAGGGTGAAGAATACCGTAAATTCACTGCTGTGTTCACAGTGCACCCGTGCAGCAAAGCAGGCTGTGGCTAAAAGTGGGACATGTCTGGAATAAGAATTCCACGCAGTGTTACTAACTGCCTTGCATTTTCACCCATAAAATAGCAGGTGTTTTTTGTAGGCCCATCTTTCATAGCTAGGGTACCTCTTGCAATAGAAAAAAACCTAGTGGAGTAATCCAATCTAGCAAAGTTAACAGCGAATTAAGACCGCGTGCCCTACCAGAACTGTCCTGGGTAGGCACAGCACACAGCGGGCTGTACTGTCACACCCACGTAGGAGGCACAAAACCTCACAACACTGAGTAGTTCCTCTGCTTTCCTGATCATGCTGAAAGCTGCCCTACCTGTATTAACCTCAGAGTGAATTTGTGAAGGTGTCAGAAAATTTTCTTAAGAATGTGGCACTACAAATTTGGCTTAGCTAATTAAAAAACTAAGCTGAAGTATTTTCTGTTACCTAAGTCTTTTCCAAACTTGCTTTAAGAAGGAAAGCCAGATGATTTCCTCAGGCACTTGGACGTGGCAGGGAACTGGGAGTTTGGCCGGTATGATGCTGGAACTGTCAGGCACCGAACGGCAAAGGCGAGATCCAGCTCAAGACCGGGCATTGCCCAGAACATGAGTCCCTCACTCTGGACTTGAACAATGACTTTGAACTTCACCGTGGGACCCGATAGTCCGGGGCAACAGTTGGGCCTCTTCAATCCAGAGACAGGGTTTGAGCCCTGATTAATCCATCCTGAGGACCCCTCCTTACACCCTGGCTGATCTGTCAGTCAGGGCCAATGGTTCCTCAGAGCCTCATAGGAACTGGTACCCACCTCTGTGGTGCAAAGCTGAAATTGCTTCCTTGGCCTTTTCTGAGAAAAATCTAACCAATACACCAGGACTCCGAGGGAAATGGAATACCATATCGCAGTCTATGGGCAAAGATTTTTAATAAATCTAACAAATCTGAGGTGATGTTATGTAAAGCTGATCCTGCTCTGTGGTACAGCACCTGAGCAACATGCTGGGGTGAGGCGAGGAAATAATTCAAGAAATGATAAGCCCATTAGCAGGGATGGCTTTGGATGGACACATCTTGAAGAAAAGAGTAAGATAGGAGAACGTAAATAGAGACCATGATGAAATGCAGCTTGGTCTTACTGAAGATACATCAGTCCAGATTAACATAGCATTATCGAGGAAAGCCTTGGTAATGTGCCTGGTTTTCCTAGGCAAGGAAAATTCAGAGGATTAATCGGTCTGAATTTTTATAAAACATTTAATAAAGTACCACACAGGAAATAATCTATTAAAGTGGAATAAAATAAGAAGTTTAAAATTGAATAAGAAACTCACTGAAAGGAAAACAGAAAGAAGTACAGAGAGAAGGGTGGCTGGGTGAGTGGCAGGGTGCTGCTGCTGTCCTCGGGGATGGCTGCAAACTGTTCATTAATAACTTTGTCCTCAAAGTGACAGCGCTCAAAGTGAGGTGGCATCATACAGAGAAAAGCACACCATGGGGATGTTGATAGGAGCTGAGGATTTTGCTGGTAGCTTGCTAGCAGAGGACATCCATTCCTCTGGCAGCACACGCAGGACTCGGGGGCCTGGGGGCCCTCCTTGTTTTCATAGAATCAGAGTCATTTAGGTTGGCAAAGCCCTTTCAGCTCATCAAGTCCAACCATTCCCCTACCCCTGCCATCCCACCCCCAAACCCTGGCCCTCAGCACCGCCTCTGCCCGGCTGTTAAATCCC
>NW_009260612.1:1002500-1004678 GCF_000687185.1 Egretta garzetta
GACCTCCATGGTTAGCCAGGACTGCTGATAAATGATGGAGAGTGGCTTGGTGAGCATTTTTTCCAGGTCCCTCAGTGCCCTTGGGTGGATCCCATTTGGCCCCATCCCATAGCCCGTGTGTAAGTGGTGTGGCAGGGCACTAACCATTTCCCCTTGGATTATGGGGGCTTCATTCTGCTCCAGGTCCCTGTCTTCCAGCTCAGGCGCTGGGTACCCGGGGAACAACTGGTCTTGCTATGAAAAACTGAGAGGAAGAAGGCATTAAGCACCTCAGCCTTTTCCTCAGCCTTTGTCCCTCTGGTTCCCCCCACATCCAATAAGAGATGGAGATTCTCCCGAGCCCTCCTTTTGTTGCTAATGGATTTATAGAAACATTTTTATTGTCTTTTATGGCAGTAGCCAGATTAATTTCAAGTTGGGTTTTGGCCTTTCTAGTCTTCTCCCTGCATAACCTCACGACATCCCTGTAGTCCTCCTGAGCTGCTTGCCCCTTCTTCCAAGGCTCATAAGCTCTCTTTTTTTCCAGAGCTCCAGCCAAACTCTCTGTTCAGCCAGGCTGGTCTTCTTCTCCGATGGCTCATCTTTCAGCACATGGGGACAGCCTGCTCCTGCACCTTTACGGTTTCCTTCTTGACGAATGTCCACCCTTCCTGGACTTCTTGCCTTTCTCCTCTGCTCCCCTGACCTATGGCTAATTGACGCCATAGCCTTACCAATATTTCTGTATAGAAAATATTTCTGCAAGGTGTGTGCCTGGCAGGCACTTCAGAGAGCAGCACACCCGTACTGCCAGGCACCACCGGATCCCAGCACACGCGGAACCCTGGCTGGCTGCAGCCGCCCTCCTTGGGGGGGTCCTGGGGCTGCCCTGGCAGAGCCCAGCCCGCCGTCTGGGTGCTGTTTATACCAAGACAGCAACAAGATCTTGCATCTCGAGGGCTAGGGTTGATCTGAGGCTTATCCATCACTAAAGCTCCTGGTTTTCCTTGGTGATCTTGCAAGGATGGATTTTCCTCTGAAATGTCCTGGTTTTTCAGTGGGCATGAATAATACTGGCTCACGTTCAGGGTTGAAAAGCAAAATAACCAAAAGCTTTGTATTGAAAAATTGCAGAATCTCAAATAACAGCTGGCTGAAGCTCAGCTCTGCAGATGAAAAAAGGATGTGCGGCTCTCCCAGGCCTGGCTCGTCCATCCATGGCTGCCAGTCGCGGCCGAGAAGACTTCCAGATTTAAAGCTGCTTTCTCTCTTTATCTCTTGCCTTAGAATCTGTGAAATGAGAAGGAAAGGGACCTTAAGGGACTTAGTCTAATGCATTTACCTGCCATTTTCTCTGAGACAAGCTGTGTTACTCTGCATTTTAAATTAACTTCTTCTTTTATGAAGCAAAATGAAGGACAGCTCTGTTGGTTTAAGGCGTGGGGTTGGTTCGTTACTTGCTGTCTTTACACTCGGTACCCACACTCGGATATTGGCGATTTTCGGCATTTCATACAACCCCAGGCAGGCTGTGTTATTAAGTGCTGTAGGCTGGGATATGGGATTTCCTTCTGACAGACAATTCCAATGTGCAGAAACATATTTTGATCCTTACTCTGAAATGTATTATGTTTAATCCCCAACTATGCAGGGAGAAAAAGCTCCAGTTTTCTCTGGGATCGATGGTATAATACTCTGACAGATGACATTTGATATATGTCAAAAGAATATAATAAAATATAATAGTAAATAGCATCAAATTAATATGACAAGTCTCTGAGAAATTATATACTTGAAGTAAAGGTAGCATAATATCTTTATTTCAGTGAAACAGAATACTGTTGAAAAATTAATAAAATCAGCACATTACCTGGAAACTATTCTTTTTTTTTGGGGGGGTGAAACTGCCTTTTCCAATGACAATGTTTCTGCCAGCGTGTTACTGAATAAAGCACTGAAGTTGCTCCCTTGATGCTTGCAGAAATTAGTGTGGTCTTTGATATAAACCTAATTAATTTGGACCTCCTTCGTGAATTTAATTTAAATTTTTCGCACACATATATATTTATTGATCTGGAACATATGAAAGGCAATTCATCAAATCTCTTGTTCCATACATGGCAATTACTGACAGAAAGAAAATAGCAGCACATAATTTAGCTCGTTGAATATATTAGTTTAATCCATTCAAATTAAAAC
>NW_009260612.1:1004689-1005128 GCF_000687185.1 Egretta garzetta
GCAGGAAGAGGAAAAGGAAACTGAAGTTGTCATTTCAACTTCAAATGCCTCGCGGTAAGAAAGGGAACAGCTTTGAAAAATTTTACCTTGCTGTGGGGAACACTTAAAAACGACTAGTAGAAAGGGCTACTTTTGCAAATATATGCATTTTTGGCTCCTATATGCAGATGACTCGTCAGAGGTAGAGGGGGAACCTGCAGGGGGGCTTGGCCCAGCGGGACAGGCAGTGCAGCAGCCAGGTCCAGCCTGTGCTTTGTGCAGCTCGGAGCACTTCCCAGCTCACCTCACCATCGCATAGCTGTGCCTACGGAAAGCCAGAGGTCACGGCTGTGCATTAGTCTCTGAAGTGAACAGGTTCATTACAGATTCACACAGAATCCCAGCCTGGCAGGGGCTGGCAGGGCCCTCCGGAGCTCACCCAGTGCCACCCCCCCGGCCA
>NW_009260612.1:1005443-1025397 GCF_000687185.1 Egretta garzetta
CAGCCTTTCCTTGTAGGGGAGATGCTCCAGTCCCCCCATTATCCTTGTTGCCCTCCCCTGGACTCTCTCTTGGATCTTGAACCAGGGAGCCCAGAACACCCAGTTTAATTAGCAGAATATTTTCTGCACCTGGTCTATGAAGCGTTTTCCCCCCTACTGTCCTCTAAGAATGACTCCAAATGGGCAGAAGATGTTTACTGACACCACACCATAACACACCATGTCTGTAGGTGGCTGGAAGAAGGTGATGTGGATGGTGCTCTGGCCTGCAGGAATGAGCTGCTTTGATTATTTTGTTTGGATACATGCAATTTGTATTACTCTTAAGCACATGAAGTCAAGTGTTGAGAAAATAGTCAATAATGGGGAGTAAGTTAAGGTTTTCATTAGGTCAAGAAAAAAGGTGTTGAAAGTGGACAGGAGCTAGTGCTCATGAGGTGGTGTTAAAGCTTGGTGATAGGGAAGTTCTGCTATCAACCACAGCGCTGAGCTTCTCTTCCCTCCACATGCAGACCTCCTTCCACAAGTCCTCCAGGAGGCAGGGACCCCTGAGAAAGATGGATAATGGGAGTGATGAGGGAAACCATCAAGCTGTGCCCCTGCATCCGTGCTCACGCTGGAGAGGGGAGCAGCTACGAATCACCCCAGTACGCAACGCCCATGTTGTCACTGGGGCTTTGGTCCTCCTTGACCTTGAGAGCTTGAACCGCGTTAAGGTTGTGCGCTATTCCTCTTCTCATTATCATGGCCAAAAATAATACCTTCTAACTACTCAGCGGATTAATGCTTCTGAGTGACACGGCTTTTTACACATATTCATAAACCTAAGCACTTTTACCCTAGGCGTATGAGCAACCAAGGAATCCCCGGGCAGGGCGCTGCACTGTATTTCAATATTCCTTAGGCAGCGCTGGGTGATCCGCTGGAGGAGGAGCAGTCACAGCTCAACCATCTCCCCTCCCTGGGCATGGAGGTTCAGCCTCACCGCAAACAGCTCAGCCTTGCTTACAGAGCCCGGTCCCCATCCTCCCTGTACACTAGGTGGGCATGAATTTTTCAGTTCATACATCATTTACAATTTGCTGCAGCAATTCCACAAAATCAGTAAGCTTTAAAAAGTTAATGAAAGACAATATATTTTTTTGACTGTTGTTGAAAGTTAAGTAATTTGTCGCATTGCTCTGGGAGCCTGGAGATTTATTATAAAGTGGAGATAAAAGGTGAGGAAAAAACCACTCAAAACATTACTTTTTACTTTGAAAGTTTCATGGTTCTTAAAGCTTGGTCTATTGAGAAATTATCCACAGCTGGTCCACTGCCTGGTCTGCAATGACAGATAGATGTGAGGCCACTCCTTTCAAAACTGGGTTATTAAATATAATCGTATTTTAATATTTAAACATTTTCATAACTTCACATTTTCAGCAAAAGTCTGGACAAAGAGCAGCCAGCAGCATGCCCTTGCAGCAGTGAAGGCCAACTGCCTCTTGGGCTCCATCAGCAAGCGTACGTCCAGCAGGGCAAGGGAAGAAATTGTTCCCCTCCATTCAACGCCTCCCGTGGATGCATGTAGAGCCCTGCGTCCAGCTTTGGGCCTTCCAAGGACCAAAGAGCTGTCGGCCAACTGGAGAGAGCCCAGTGGAGGCCACAGTGATGGTCAGGGGCTGGAGTACATGAAATTAGTTAAGTGGTAAGTACCGGAAAGCTGGGCTTGTAGAGCCTGGGGAAGGGCAGGCAAAGGGGGGGCCTCATTGCCATCTTCCACTAGTGGGGCATTATAGGAGAAAGCACAGCCAGGTTTTCCTCAGAGGAGCAGAAGCACTGCAAAAGGGTGACAGGCAGCAAACACAAATTGCTGCAAGAAAAACCCCAAGTGGATATAAGGAAAAAAATGCTGAGAGGCTCTGGGATCTCCATTTTTGGAGATTCTTCCAACCAGGCTTGAGAAGATCTCCACCTTCATCTAAGATTGGAGTTAGCTTTGCTTGGAGCAGGAAATGGGACAGCACACTTCTGAGGCCACTTCCAACCTGCATTTTTCTGTGATTCAGCTAGAACCCCAAATAGGCCCACGTGACCATGGTTAACAGGGCCCTCTGAGCATCAAAGTGATGAATGGAAATACAGGGCACCACGTTTACCTGGATTTTAGCATACACAGAGGAGCCACATAGGACAGTCTCTCTCAGTAGAGTCAGGACAGCACTAGCCATTGTTTCATATAGGTCCTTTATCTTTCTTGCAGTTCCTCATAACTCCCAAAGTACAAAAAATGATTGAAGTAACAAAAGAAAGCAAACTTTGGGTGTGAATAACTGGATATGAATAATAGCACTGAGGATAAAAGACACCATTTGAAAATTATTCCTCTTGTACTACACAATATAGTACAGATGGTGATATTATTAAATCTGCCCCTAACATTAACTAAAATCAACCTAGGGGAAAAATATATTTAAAAGAAAAAATAGTTATGTATCTCAGGCCAAAATGAGAGAAATCACCTGATTAGTACTGACCAACCAGCCTGTGAGCATTGGCTTGAACTACACAGCAAAATAAAGTCATCCAGAAGAAACCTGAGCCTTTTTTGTTTGTACACCCGAAGGATAAATCCTCAAGTTTTAAAAGTTCCAAACTGCTGAATGTAACACAAAGCGCTGAGCAATGTCACTGGGGCAGGGAGACCCTGACTTTATTAAAAGAGAACAGCCCCTTGGTTACAGAGGTCCAAAAACCTTGTCTGAAACTTCTTCTCACTCCAATATAAGCCAACCTATACAATCCTGAAGGTGAATTTCCCACACTTTTCAATAATCTTAGAAAGGAGAGGAGATGAGAAATAGGCTGTCAATTACCAGTAATATCCCCTGGCAAATCTATTTCCTAAAATAAGAGCTCTGGTACCATATCAGATTCTCCAGACACCAGCCATCAGCATTCGCTGCAGGAAGATGCCTGCAAGGAACAGAATTGGGCCAAGGAAACGCAACAGCATTTCATCCTGAAGAGGGCCAGCTCTCAAGGTGAGGAGCGCTTGCCTAGAGCAAATGTTATTTACATTCTGGATGGCACTCAGCTAAACAGACGGGAATTATTATTTGAAGAATTAAGTCTGAAATAGCTGGATGCAGCAAGGACCACAACATACGCCTCTCTCTGCCGAGGCATACCAAGAGGCATCTTTTTTTCAGCTTTCTGTTCCCCTCTGTCCATGTTTCCACACTTCTTTTTAAAGGATCCACCACTGGCAGCTGTTGCACCCGTGGTATTGAGCTCTTTATGCATTTATACCCGTGGCGATCTTGCCTACGCTCTGACAAATCGTCTGTGGGGAAGCAGCGCTTTGCTAAATCCGACCAGGCGGCTGTCAGGGAATCTGTTGCCATAGCTGTGGGTGTAGCTGCAGCGGTCGCAGAGCATCGCACGCTGCTGCCCCGTTCCCTGCCCTCTCCTTACAGCCACGCCGTGGTGCGTCCCGTGCCACTGGCCGTGCCCTGCCTCCATTTCAGGGTGAGATGGTGTGGGCTTGGAGGCTGGCGGGGAATGCCACCATGCCCTCCATGCACTGCAGGGACCACCTGAGCCAAGAACTGCTGGAGGGCACAGCGACAGCCTGGTAAAGCGCTACTGCAAGCTTCCATGGCCTGGGCTCCTCTGGGGGCTTCTCCCACCAGCCGCTGCTGCAGGGGCCCCAGCCCCAGCCCTTGAGCCCTTCAGGGTCTGCACTGCAGACCTGCTGCAGGACACCACGTACAGCAGAAAGACGTGTTCTCCAAATGCATATCCTCAGGCAACATGACATGCCTGCCTTTTCCAGGGAGGAAAGTGTGTGTTTTAACACCACTTCTTCTGACAGCCACCACACCTTGCTAGCATGGGGAGGGAAAGGTGCTGAGAAAGTATCCTCTGAGGTCTCTGCCTTTACTTACCTCATTCCCCAGTGTTTGCAAGGAAAAATACTGTAACTCTCCCACGGTCACAAGTGATGGTGACTGCAAACCACAACCGCACTACCAATGGCTTTATTTACACAACGGTGGTTTGAGCAAAGGTGAGGGTTCAGCTACGCATGAAAGGAGACAAGAAATAAAACAGGGGATTAATCTGGAGTTGTTCTGGAAAGATGACATCTCTGGACACCTTGACAAATAAAATAAAAGCAAAGGGAGAGAAAGGACAAAGCAAACATGGAACAAATGCCTTGTTTCTAGCTACTGTAGTCAGTCTGAAAGTCGGTAGAGCAGAGTTAGGGATTTCTAGCTCTTATGAAATATCTCCAGAGACCTCAACACCAGCTCTGGTCTTCAGAGCCAACTAATTCATACTTGTTTCATTCGGGGAGTCAGGGTATTTCTACATTTACCACAAGGTTCATGTCTGTGATATGTCAGAGATAGAAATAGCTGACTGTTTAACAGCAAGAAGCTCCTGTAAGGGTAGTTGTGATTTCTTCTCACAAGAACACCCAAAGTTTGGCATATATTTCACTAACGAGGGGGAAAAAGTTAGTTTTGAGAATGCTTTGCTTATCAACGCAGCCCTCCTCAAGGTGACCGATGCAGGAGTGAAACCCAGCCCCTGTATTAGGTTATTAGATTTACTTTTTTTCTAGCAGGGCAAACAGAAAAAAAAAACCAAAACAATAAAACCCAGGAACCTGCATCTGGATGAACAGCAAATGAAAGACTTAAAAATGGAAACGGGCAGATTCACAGCTGATTAAACACGCTATTGGCACAGTCATTACAGCCCTCGGAGCGGCTGCTGAGTTCCCCCAAAAGGAAATTGCAGACGAAGGCTTTGTACGACGGGTTCTCTGGACAGACAGCCCTTCCTTCCCTCTCCAGACAGCTTGCTGCCCCTTACTGGAAAGGAAATGGGTCTTGTAAGGCCTGGGTTGCAATGGTATAGATATACGTGTATGTTGTCTGCATATGTGTACATATATTTTTTTAAAAACAGTATATATGTAGATATTGTGTGCATGGGTGTAAAGATATGCCTGGTGGTGTAGATGAGACTACACGGTGTAGAGGAGACTGTTCAGAAGGCTGATAAAGGAGGCCACTTTCAAACTTCAAACCCAAGCGTGACTAGGCAAGCCTGACTAGGCAAACATTCGTTAACAACAAACATTATCAGTGGTTTTGTTTTCATCATTACCAGCACATTCTGAAGCAATTAGTCCTCACCAATCCTACCCCGAAGGCTGTGTGCACAGCACCAGGCAGCTGATGCCAGGTCACAAGCGTTGTGGCTGTGGCCCTTCATGGTCCTGGTCCCCAAGGTCGTTGTTCAGGTTTGAGAACTGAAATGCAACTGAAACGGTGAACTCCTTCCCCCCCATTTTCACCTGCTTACCTTTGTTGTTTCACGGTCTCCCCTCCCTCCCCAAAAAGAAAGGCAGGGATTTCATCTGCCCCTAACATTGTTTATCTTTTTTTCAGGGCCAGGACTTGTTCTGGTTTTGCCAAACTTCTTTTCTCCTTGCTCCACAGAGTTATTCTGGTACCCTCAGGTTTCTTTCTTCCCTGCTTTCCATCCTTTCTTCTTACCATGCAGGCTTTATTACTTGCATACAACCATGTTCCTGTACCCCATTTGTGCAAATATACCACAAATGTGTTTGTCCCCTTGCATTTACACACTTTTAATATCCATATGCTTAGCGGCGTAACAGAATGCCAGTCCATTGTTGTTGGTTGTGCTGGTTTAGTGTTTTTCCTGTATTTAAGGCAAGAAAACACCCTGCTTAAAATATTTCTACTTTATCGGTGCAACAGGCCTCTGCCTCAGCTACACCTGCCTTTGCGCTCTTAGTTTTAATGTTCAGTCTAAAAGCCTGTATCAGAAATTACATTTCTGAAATAGAAAAATTGTATTATGTATGCAGCACCAAATCCAGCTGAGTGCTGAATGCCATCAACCCTCATTTCATCAGGAGCTGAGGGCACTTAACACCTCACAGGGCTGAGATTAGAAACCTGGCAAGAAATAACCGATTGTAATTCAACTTGTTCCACTCTGTTAGTAATTTCCTGGCCTGAGACCATCTGCTGTTCAGAAGTAGCTTTTCTAACATAGGAGGGCAAGTCAAGAAAATATATCAGAGCTGTTACAAAACTTTCTTAGCATGTTAACGCTCTCCTCCTTTACCAGTTTTAATTATTTATAATAGTGTCACAGAATCTTAGATTTCTTGGGTTGGTTTTTTTTTTTCACGGACTAAAAATACAAATTTCCATAAGCCATAAACAGAAAATATTGCAGAGCCATGGGGAAAGCGCTGTATTTTACTCAGACACGAGCCTTCAGGGCTTTAGCAATCTAAACAGCTATTCACAGAGCTAAGTGCAACATTATGCTACCTCCCAGGGAACTCCAGTACCAAATGATAAGGTACCTGGGCACCTGGGAACAACTTTTGTGGCCAAAACAGGCTAGAATAGAAAAAGACATTTGAAGGGATAGACTTGTAAGTAGATTGTCTCAAAAAGAAAGTAAACATCTGGAAAAAGACTCGGCCAGACCTGAGAGATCAGAAAGCCCAAAGGAAGTGGTTGAAGAAAACAGGGAGGTTTACAGATTGAAACGAGTCCACCACGTACCAGGCAAATCCCTTTCACCAGAGCATTTTCTGCCTTAGGTAGCAGAGATCCTACCCTGCTCCTTACGGAGATTTTCCCTGTGGTAGCAGAAGTGCTTTTGATTCATCCTGGGCTTCCTTCTTGCTGCTGCCCTCCTGCCCAAACGCAAGCCAGGGGCAGACCAGATTATCCTAATTGTCCTTCCTCCTCTTAGAATTTATCTCCTTACAAGCGAGCTTCATGCAGCTGGAACGCCAGTGCTGATCCCGCTATAGCCGTCCCTCTGAAGGCAGTCCCTCCTTACAACAATAAACCAATTCTTTTTCCCTTCTGATACTTTTCTCCCTGACCTGCTAACGCTGCCTGCGGCCGGCATGCAGCCTTCCTTTTCCTAAGGCAGCCACGTGCTCCAAAGGGAGAAGGCTTGGGGACGTGAGAGTATAAGGCTGCTAAAACATAATAATCCCAGGTCAGTTGGCAATGTATCACCCTCATGTAAGAAATCTGTTTTGAGCTGAACTGGCGAATCATTCCACGGTTAGCATTATAGTGATGAAAAGGCACGGCTGTGTTCTGACTTACAAACACGGTTGCTTTAGTAACTGAACCATATTCGTCTACAGCGTGCTTGCGCGAAGCGGCTAACATCTCTCTGTATCCCAGAAAATGAAGGAAAAGAGAAAAAAATAAGGATTTTATTGAGGAGAGGAAGAAAACTGCATCGCTGAAGGAGAAGGCTCTTTGGAAGTATCCCTGGAACCCACCAGACCTGGGTTCCATCGTTACAAAGGTCTGAGAAGATGCCCTCTTTGTGTGAACGGAATCTGCCCTTGTTGTTCTCCTTACGGCCGTGCAAATTCACACGATGCAAACCCCACTGTAACCAGTTTGAGTGAATTATCAAACTTTATCTCCCATTTCCAGGTTCCCATGGTGATGGGAAAAGTGTGAATGCGTAGTTAGTTCTCGGACACAGAAAGGTAGGTATGTAATGCAAAGGAAAATGCTGGCAGACACGAGTGACCACATCATTAATGAATGGAAGAGAATAAAACAGAAAATCCCACTGTCGTAGAAAGAAGCTGTAGGGTACGTGCAAAGAGAAAGAGCTGCACTGGGGACGGTAAGTCACTTAGATATTCTAAATGGCTGAGGGAAAGAATCCTACCTTTTAACATCCAGAAGCCAGAAATAAATGAAAAGGGGTATTGATATGGGGGAAAAAAGAAAAGCTCAAGCATCTGTTGTATCCTGGCTCGTACTAGAAATGGGGAAGAACTCCTTTAAAAGATAAAATCATACAGGCCAGCTAACCATTTGTCTGAGTGTTTTATGTGAACTGCAAGGTCATGCCAGGACATACGCAACCTATCTGGAATCATTTTATTCCCTACCTTTTTCGACCCTTCCTGGTGTGAGAATAGAGCTAAAATATCAGCACGCTGTTAGGTGATTTTTAAACCTTGGTCATTTTTTCTCACCCAATGCCTGTGCCTTCAGGCAAATACAGAACCAGTAGTACACATGAAAATTGCAGTCTAAATAAAAGAACATGGAGACCAGCGTCTTTCCAGACTCTTCTGCTACAACCAGTGGCTTTAGAAATAGGCATTGGTCTTGATGGGAATGGAATGTCTTGAACATGCTGAACTTGCTTAACAAGATACGTGATTAAAGAAGGAGGCAGGACCCATAGCTGACTGCTTATCTCTGCAGCTGACTGCTGGATATGTAAGGGAACAGAAGCTTCTAATGCTTTATGAGGGTCACCAAAACAAGAACCATGAGATACTGAAGTAAAGGAGGTTGGCTCAAGGATGAAGGACCGGCTGGCGCAGGCTGTGTTCGTCTGACAGCAAAATAAGGTGAAAAGCTAAAAGTTCACCAAAAGGACACGGTGAAGAAGAAGAGTGGATGAAGTAAATGGCCACCAGATGTCTCTGAAGCCCCCAATGGACTGAGATGCGCATGTGGGAATAGGCAGTGATTTATGTAAATTAGTTTGGGGGAATGTAATGAATATGTATGTTTAATTTACATGTGCATATTTGACTTGCATAAAAACTACATACCTAACCCTGTGCAGCGCGCACGTCAGGAGGAGCGATCCCCTGTGCGTCCAGCGCTGCAATAAAGAATACCTGCTTGATAGTCACCAAGGCTATTGAGTCCTGGTTTCGGCTTGTCACAGGTTCAGGCTCTGGTATAAGGCAGCAGTAACAGCATTTCCAACCTACCCTACCCCTCAGCTGCTGGAGACCTTTGCTGCCCTGGCTGGGAGCCCTTCCCCTGTAATGACTTACTCTAAGTTGGTAGGGGCTTGGTGCCCATAAAGGGGAATAATGGGCTTTTCAGATGCAGCCAAAGTAAATAAAAATAGGAGGGGAGAATTTATGTTAAATAAAAACAAAGTTTTCTAAAATGTACTGGTGAAAGAAAGATTCTGAAATTGTAATTCCGCTTCATGTTCACTCAGATTGGTGCTGTTTAACCACTAAACCCCCCCTCTGTTTGTTAATGCATGTTAATTTTAATATGGAAAGTGTCACTTCTAAATACAAAGTGATTTCTTAAAGATTGAGATGAAGCACTATAAAATATCAAAGCCTGAAACATTTCATTCTGATAATGTTAAAATTCAATGGTTTGGAATTAAACACATCTTTTTTTCTTTTTTTTTTTTTTGGTTACTAATCTCTTTACTTTAGCAGATTTTCCATTCCTATGAAACTTCATAGTTCAATCAATTATTTAATTAAAAAAATAAAAGAAATAAAATTCTACATCCAGCAGAGACATCTGCGTGCATGGAGCTCACTGCAGCACCAAGCCAATGGCCAGAGCATGAATAAATTTTGCAGTAGCCCAATATACCGAGGCCAGTGCTTGCCTCAGGCTATGCTACAGGTTTCTGCTGGCAAGAAGGTCTCCCTCCTTGGATTCCTTCTTCACCCCCCTGCTCCCTGCCATTTCTTTTTCTCTTCTTCTTGCTCCTTAGTGTACTAATTCAAATGTTGATTTTCTTTGGCAGAAACCTCTCTTGTGGACTTCCAGGCCAACTTATATTTCCCCAGCACAGATAGAGCAGTACAGAAGTCACAGAGGCTCCCAAATGATTCATGGGGCCTTTGAGACCTTCCAAGGAAACGTGGAAGCCTTTGGGAAACCTGGCTATCACCAGCTTTATCTTCTTTTCTCTGCACTTGCAGGTCCTTTGGTGCAGATGAGAAAAGATGTAAATCAAATTATTTATTCTGCAAGATCTCAGATCTGTGGAACAGACCCGCCACAGCTGAGCCCCCAATAACATGGACACACGCACAAAATCGCGCATAAAAGGGCATAGTGTTTGCACCCTGGCCTTCGTTATTCGTATCTTTATTTTTCATCTCATTTCTAATCAAATAATGGTAGTAGTGATGAAAGCTGACACGTGTAGGCTCACAGAAGTAAAGCTGACCCTAAATTTGCTTAACACAGAAAGGAGAAAATTCCTGCAATGCACATTCCCTCCTCCCTGGCCTGGGAAGCACTGCGGCGGGGGGGGCCACATCTTCGCGAAAGCAGGGAGTAGCATGGGAGTAAACTGCATCATCTGGAGTGGGAAATCGATGGGACAAAAGGGAGAGGGTTACCAGGTGGAGAAACAGCCAGGACAAGGTGAGCGGGGACTGATACAGAATGGAAAATTTCCCCATTCCTTGCAAGGCTCGGCCTGGTGTCTGTAAAATAAAGCTCCCAGGGAAGAGGTGTGAAATAGCATCTCTCTGTCACAGACCTTGAACAAGGTCACTAAGTCACACCCGGAGCATTAAGCTAAGGGCCCCCGGTGACCCCCGAGGCCACCGCCTCGGATCACCGGGCACGCGTGACTGGGGGGGATGTGTCAATAAAGCTCGGGAACTCATTGCCATCAGACGGCCTTTTCCAGGAGATAGCGTGAATATGCACCTCTTCATTCTATAGGTGTTGTAGGATTTCGGCTGCATGCACCCACGTCAGGAGGAGCGATCCCCCGTGCACCCGGTGCCGTAATAAAGAACACCCAGCTTCTAAACCACAAACAAGTCCTAGAGGGAGTTCTTCACTGACTTTTACGGCAACAGAACCACTCTAGCTGGTTTTGTGCCCAACCGCCGTTCCCTCCACCCTGATATTTGTCCCCTCTGGCCGATTACTTGCTTATGGCTGCTTTCTTAGGGTAGTAAAGCTCATCAGGGTGAGGGAAAGTAGCAGTCAATCTCACACTCAGGAAAGTGTTTTGGGATAAATAAAAACCCAGGGACCGTTACTGCAAGCCCTGTGTGCTGACTCATGTGTATTACTACTGTGCATTCACCGCTCAGCACACTTACCAGAGGATGGCATTTCTTTTCATAGGAAGGAAAACAGCCCTGTGGAGGATTTCCAGCTCTCCTGAAAAGCTGTGCCAGCTCTCATGTTCACACCAAGGGCTATGGCCAAACAGCTGAAGAATATCTTGGCTGAGAAATGTCCATTATCAACATTTTCCACTTATTTTACTTACACCTGCCACTCATAAACTCCCAGTACTCTGGAGTTCAATCTATTACCGTCAGCCCTATAATTAACTTTCTCTGAGGTCGATATAAATCACACTGAACTCAAAAGTCTTTCATTCTGTGAGACTTCTGTCGCTTCGTATGACCAGCTTGATACAGCCATGTATGCCCTCGGGACCTGGGCTATGGTTTAGCAGACCTGCGATCATTAAGTTCCAGCTTTGCCACAGATCCCTTGTGCACTTAAACCAGTCACCTGGTTTGGGATTTATCTCAATTAACTTCAGACAAGCAACAGTCTGATGACCGGGTCTAAACCGGTGACATAGGCTGCACATGCAGCAGCGGTCTAGTTCAGAAATGTTGCACAGCTTTTAAGCAAATCTCCTGTTCATGCCCATTTTTGATGCAGAGCAACACTGTTTTGCATGAACTGGAGGATACTTACACCAGAATTGAACTCTAGGTGAGCATCAAATGTCTTCCAGCACCTAATAGGGTAAAAAGAAGTGAAAAAAATTACTAGTTCTTCAGAGCCCAAAACCTCAGTCAGGGACACCACCCTAAGTTTAGGTCAAAGTAAAGCTTCTGAAGTTCATATAGACATAGGGGCTCCATCAACAGCTGCTTCCAAGTACTTATCTGCACTGATTTTGCTGTATTACTTACTAATGCAGGCAAAACCATTGTCTCCCTTTGTAGTGCAAGGGCAGAAAGAGACATTTACGGATGACCTGCCCTGCTCCTTCACCGAATAGTGACAAGATTAGATCAGATTTAAACCTACTTTTGGGGGGGATTCTGAAGTCAGGGAAGGCAAATCACAATTTTAATTCCCCTGTCCCTCAGCTTCTCAACCTACGTGGAGGGGGGAAATCTCTCTGTCTGGGTGAGTTCTGCATTCTGGTGACACTGGTGTACGCGTGTTGGCTGCTACGGAACGGTAACGCGCTCAGCTGTGACCGCCAGATGTTCCTGTAATAGAAATACAAATGCAAGTGTTTTCAACAGTCGTCTCTATGGAGTTTGTCTTGTCTTTTCTTGGCAAACCTCCCATGGTAGCCACCAGGACTTTAAATTAGGACAGCAGCCAAACCTAACACGGGATTATTCATTGAACTCCGTCGGTGAGAAATTCGATGATGGCAGGTATGCGTAGATGCAACTACAGTGAGAAACTGCTTACAAAGAGCTCAGGCATCTATCGGTCCTCTAGGGAATAGGAGGGTCATTATGCGGAGCAGAGTCATTCTAGGCTGACTCATAATGGGTTATTATTTTATTCTTGCCACCTATGATCACATATTGTGAGGAATAATGCTCTGTTTTAATGAAATATGGTACGTCACATCTCCCATTGCCTGCGCCATATGATTCGGTAGTATGAGACAACACGATGTTCTTCTGTCAGCGAGTGTTTTTACAACATTGTTATGGAAAGGCGTTATTTAATGAACTGGTTTCTCTGTTCATAAACCCAAAACAGAATTATGTTTCACAGTGGCTTCTTTTTGCCCATTTATTGTTAAAAAGCAGATTAGATGCCAACTAGTGGAATACCCAGTCTGAATTTATAGTAGGCAATTACAAGATCATTTCCCAAATACCTCTGGTTAATTTGCTGGGTCTTCCAGTAGCCAAGCTTTAAGCTAGCTGAAGATACCACAACTGATGTCATTTTAAGTCTAATGTATGCGAGCATCAGTCCTGTGCCAGTATTTCATGAAAAAACATGTGAGCACAAGTTTTGTCGGGGGTTTTAAAATTTTCTCTCTTCATTCGAAATATCGCAGCTCAGTATTCATCCTTCAAACGCAAAAGTTGAAGGGATAAATATAAATCATTTTTATGCATGACTCAGAGGGCTTCAAATGATATGCTCTCAAGGACTGTTGCCGGGAAGGTCTAGCCATTCAACTTATGACCATAAAACTTCCAGTTTCTTGCATGGTGAGTGTCCAGTACCAATGCTTCTTGGTGAAAGAATAAATGCGAGTAAATTCTATCAGCACCGCTTCTTGCATTGTATGATCTGCGAGTGATATTTTACAGTGAGGGTGGTGAAACCCTGGCAGGGGTTGCCCCGAGAGGGGGTGGAGGCCCCATCCCTGGGAACATTCCAGGCCAGGTTGGACGGGGCTGTGAGCAACCTGATGTGGTTCAAGGTGTCCCTGCTCCTGCAGGGGGGTTGGGCTGGGTGACCTCTGGGGGTCCCTTCCCACCCAAAACATTCTATCATTCTATGATTCTATGATATTCCTGTTATTCAGATTGCCAGCTGATTACCTCAGCTTCACATTGAGCCATGGATAATGCCAAGGTGGAAGCTCCTAATTCAACCTACTCCTACTGAAAACTTTTTCTCCCCCTCTAATGATAACTAACTTTTGGATTCTATTACTTCTGCAGATGGCATAAGAGGGTTTGAACTGGGTTATGTTTCTCCTTGGTCCTCAGATGCTCAGTCAGCTTTGTATTTCTGAACACACTGAGGCCATTTTGAATCTAGACCCTCAGCTGGTCTGAACAAACACAATTAGGATAATTCACAGCGATTGAGATTGACCTACTTTATGTCAGTGAGGGCTCAATGTGAGCTAACAAATAGCTTCATTTAACTCATAAAAGTCTTTATTGTGCAAATTTTTTTTTTCAAAAAATCACTGAGAGTCCTCTGGTAGACAAAAACCAACTAAAAACTATTGACTCAGAGAGTGTGCTGGTCTAGTATCGCATAAGATGTCACAAACATGGAGCCCTATCATGCATTTTTATAGTCAAAAGTGAGAAAATTAATAATGTGTTGAGTAGAAAAACAATTAGAAGGTGCCTTTGGCTTCCCCCCACACCAATTTCAATGTGGTGCAGTTCTACCAGCCCCAGTGGCATGGGCTTCTGCTGATATGGGGAGATGAGCAGGGCTGGTTCCCCTTGGCAGATTCTGAAACCTGCATTAAGGTTAAACCCATTCCAGGTGTGTGAGTCATGTGGAGACATGCTAAATAAAGCTATTTACCTGTAGAATTTAACTTTCAGCATTAATGGCTGATACCAAAAGTAGGACATCTAAGGTGCAGGAGGACAAAGATTTACGTCTGTTCCAGAAAGGTACCACCACGCTGCGGAAAAGGCTGCTGTCCTCACTCATTTGTTGGTCCACTTACAGGATATGCTGGAAATTCAAGTCCTGACAACCCTTTCCTCCTGCCTCATCCACACAGAAGCTTCCAAGGGCCAGATGTGACCCTGTTGAAGTCAACAGCAAAAGTCACAGTGGCTTCTCTGGGCCAGGACACCCCCAGTAGGTACAGTTTGCTGCGTGCAAGAAATTATCAGAAAATTCTTAGAATCATGGAATCACAGAGTCGTTTGGGTTGGCAAAGCCCTCCTCCCTCTGTAGGGCCCTCAGCAAAATCAGCACCCTGAGCTGCTCTCTCCTGTGCTTTATCCACCCATTTGTGGTGGTGAATGTTAATCATAGAATCATACAATCACTTTGGTTGGAAAAGACCTTTGAGGTCATCAAGTCCATCGAGTTAACATAAGGTCTGTCCAGTCTGGTTTGGTACAATTGCAATCCTCCGGCTCTGCCCCAGTCAAATGATTGAATCCAACACACAGAAATGAAGAACCAAGACCCAGTTGGATTGTCTGAAAACCAAAAGCTTGCAGCACTCTGGTGAGAAGAAAGCACATTTTCTGCTTTAAAAAAAAAATTATTTTTAACTTTTTGAAGTCTTATTCCCATGACTTACACATATTGAGCACCTATAAGTTTCCTAACAGTGAAAGAAAATCCCACAGTTCACAAATTTTGCAGCTAGAAGGGGCCTCATGATCATCTCGCCTGATTTTGTATGGACTCACCACAGAGCTGCCCTGCGTTAATGCCTGCCTCAGGTTCAATAACCACATGATGTTGTCAACTAGTGACATAGGCAATTCCCAAGTCAATCTTTGTGCAGCACAACTGTACCTGTGTATTTTGCCTGCAATATTTAGAAGGCTCTGCATTTTAAACAAAGCTGGGGATTCTCAAACCAGCTTTGCCACTGATGAACAGCGTGCGACTGCCTGACAAGCTGATCTGCTCAGGAAGCTGTCAAGAGGCTGGTGAACATTCTAAAAAGCAGCTGGATGAAAAATGAGTATTTTCTAATACTTATGCTTCAAAAATTTACTCCAACAAAGAGTCAATCAAAGGAGACAATTTTTAAAACATATAATTCTTGGAACTTTAATGCTTAAGTTAATGTGCTCTTTGCTGCTTTTTGCTTAATAGTGGACACTGCTGTTATTAAGTAGCTTCAAAAAATACAAAGGGGACAAATGAACGTGCAGCCCAGCAGGAAGAGTGTCTTTCATCATTGTATCAGCATTTCAGTCCCGAAGGAGCACTTTTCCTTGCTATGCCTTTATCTTCCTGCAAGTGCATTTTCCCAGACCCTGCAACCTTTTCCAAGCAGAATAGGTGGCTCATCCTGCGTCCTTGTTACCCAGCTAGATGTATGTCCTGGTTTCAGCTGGGACAGAGTTAATTTTCTTCCTCACAGCTACCATAGTGCTGTGTTTTGGATTCAGTACCCAAAGAATGTTGGTAACACACTGATGTTTTTAGTTGTCGCCAAGTAGTGCTCAGACTACTCAAGGACTTTTTGAGCTTCTCCTGCTTGGCCAGGGGCAGAACAAGCTGGGAGGGGGCACAGCCAGGAGAGCTGACCCCAACTGACCAAAGAGCTATTCCAGCCCATGGAACGTCATGCTGGGGGGGGGTCAGTCGGTCGGTCGGTCGGTTGTGGGGAGAGTGATCGCAGCTCGGGGAGCGATCGCTGCTTGGGATGGGCTGGGCATCGGTCAGTGGGTGGTGAGCAATTGCATTGTGCAGCACTTGCTCTGGATATTCTGTATATTCTCTTACCATTCTCATTATCACTATTGTTATTCTTTTCTCTTATTAAACTGTCTCTATCTCAACCCATGGGTCTGACTTTTTTTTCCCCGATTTTATCCCCTGTCCCACTGAGGGAGGGGGGAGTGAGCGAGCGGCTGGGGCGTGCTTAGTTGCCAGCCGGGTTAAACCACGACAATGTATCACAGAAGGATGTAGAGCAAAGAATGGCATTTCATCAGGGTTCTTCAAAAATTAGATGTTTTCACCTAGCAGATTCTTTTTATAGCCCTTTGTCTCTATAGTGTAACAGTAAAACCAAGGCAAACTTTGTCCACGGTAACTCCAAAGGGTTTGCTGTCATTGCCGCAGCAGAGGGGTCTGCACGCGTCCTCTCCGCAGGGTCCGACAAAGAACTCTGAGTGGTATCTGCCACAAGTTGCATGGCTCCCTGCACAGCAACCAGTTGCGCTGTTGACCTCCTGTTCTGTTTGCAAACCCTTCACGGGTATCTCGCAGTGTTCAAACCCTCTGGCCGCACGCCGTCTCAGCGTGGTCATCATGGCAGTGGGGCTGTGAGCCCGGCTGGGCGGTTGCGAGGGTTCAGTTAGATCTGTTTTGGTGTCTTTGCCAAACGCTGCAGCCTGCTGAGCTATGTCCTCCCAGACTGGGAATGTAAAGCAGCAATCTGGGGGCTTTGCAATGCAATTGGTGCAATTCATGCAAAGTGGGGTTCGCCCAAGTGAAGCTTCACGTAGGAATGGGGTCTGCACAGGGGTCTGCAACAAGCAGGGAGCAGAGAAAGCAAAGCCTGTAGGCCAGCAAGCTTAGAGATAGCAGTGCTGTCCTCACACGCACCGTGTTCCTGCGTGCACTCAGCACCGCCGTCTCCACGCCCGCATCCGCTGACCGATGCCTTTGCGCAGTGCTGGTTCAACTGGCCGCTCTTTCATCCACACTGGGTAGAACAGTGCATCTGTTGGAAGAGCAGGCTGTATGCATACAGTCGGTAATACCACACCTTCTTCTACAACCTGAGCAAAAAGAAGACAGCTGTGAAGAATTCTTAAGGAAATAACCAAATTCTTCTTCCTACCTCTGCTTAGCTAGAGTTTACCTGTGAGCCTGATCCTGAGATCAGTACAAAAAGAGTGGCACAAGAACCAAAATGAATGCCTCCACGTTTCTTTCCAATATAGGAGGAAAAATCCCCAATAGTTCCAACAAGAATATGTTGCCAAGACACCCTGCCCAACCCAATGGCACAGCACTGCAAATTACCTGGTTGCTCTACTTGCAATCCAGGACGTGATGCTCTGGTTTTTGGGATTGCTCTGAAGAAAACAAAGGAAAGACTGAAACCCCCGGCCCATTAGAGAAAGTTGTCAGGCAGATTTTTAATAGGGCTGCTGTTTTCCTCATTGCACCTTCATACTGGTACTATCAGCACATGGACTGGCATTTTCAGGGGAGTAGAAAAGTGGTACTGGGTACCCCATTTGAGAGATTTGAAGGAACTGTATGGTTTACAGCCAGGATTGTCCCAAGTCCGGGCTGGACACAGAACATGGCTACACCCAGTGCTAAAGGCATCTTTCCATCCTAGCAGGATCCCTGGCTTGTGAGTCAGGCAGAGCAGCACAGCTCATGTCCATGCCACCCCAGGATCACCTTTTCTTGGGTCGAGGACCTAGGAGAGTGCATGGCACTTGGCCTTTTTTTGCTGTTTTTTTTTAAGTTGAAAGCATCTGAAAGCTTTGAAGGACTGTGTAAGATGAAGATGCAAACCTATCTTGGCCTCATCTATATTATTTATCAGGAGTGGTGCTTTATGGATCATTTGCCAAGAAACAGAGCCAGGTTCTGCCTCAGAAGCAGCTTATTCAACACAGAAAGGAGCCCAGGAGCACACTTCCATACTGGAGCGTGGGCTGAAGTGCACTGGATTCTGGGGGAAATCCGGGGAGCTGAATTAATTGTCATTGTGTAATACCAGCTGCCTCCAGGCACTCGGACCAGCCGGTTTATCTCAGTGCACTCTCTGCTTTCTGCTTTTCCCAGGTTATACTATGGGCAATTAAGGATATTTTGAGAAAACATTTTTTCTAAGCAGGAGAATTTTCTAACTTCCCAGCGTAGCAGGGGATACACAGCAAAGGGACGGTGGATTCAGGCTGAGTACAATAGCAGCTGATGTACACCACCACAAAGTTTTGATTTGATCAGCCCACGTTTAATCTGACCACAAGCTGTTAGATGTTCGTGGCTGTCCCAAGGTGTCTGTCAAAGTCAGGGTCTGATGAAAGGCAAGGCTGGCGGGCTGGGAAAGGCTGCCAGAAGGAGATCAGTTGCATCCAAACCTTGTTTAAACAGCTGCTACTCTTACCAGGCAGTTATTTTGACACACTTTGCACTGATCCCCACCTCTGGCAGCCAGTTGGCCTCTCAAAACCAAGAAAAAAGGGATCAGAAACTCCTTCTCCTGTGTCCTCTGAACAACAGATTTCAGCATCCTTTAGGAAAAATCAGCCTACTTTCAGGTGCTAGAGGTACTCCAGCTGCAAGAGCAGGCTCTTTGTAGCCTATTTTATCTTCCTTTCTAGCGAAAAATGAGTCTCTGCTAGACCCCATGCTGCCGTGGCTGAACTGCTGCTAGCTTTAATTGCTTGTTTAAAGTTAGTTTACGTATTTCTACAGTGCACTGCAACCTACAGGCCAGACAAGTCCTTTTCTTCTTTCCCTCTGACAGTAAGCTGAACCCTTTCCCACACTCCCTGGGACAATTTGCTATATGAACATACGGAATTGTTACAGGAGACTCTTCATGTAAATGACACAACTTGCCGGAATGTTCAATTTAATAACCCTTATAATAACAGCTACTCACAAAAAGCACAACCATTCCTGAGATAACAAGTTTTCTAAAACAGCCCATCATTCATGGTAACCCCCAAAAACTACACCCAGCGAAGTTCCTGACAGTGCAGCTCCTAAACACGTGATAGCACCAGAATGCCACAGCTGTCACTGGAGACGTATTTCTAAGAGAAATCTGGGGAGAGGCAAAGTTGTTTTGAAAACAAGGGATGTTATCAGGTCCCTAGGTATTTCATAACGCTAAGGAAATAAAAACATCTGGAGTGGACAGGCACCGCAGCATGTGGGCAGCCGGTCCCTGAGCATGTCAGGGTGCCCGGGCACCTCAGCGAGGGCGGGGAGGGGAGCGGTAGCAGAGCTCATCATGGAGGTCCTGGCTCTCTCCGAGGTTTGAGGGTGCTCCTGGAGGAAGGTTAAAATATAAGTGCTTTTCAAATAAACCCGAGTGAGGAATAAATCTGAATAATAGATTTATCCAAAGAAAACAGCAACAAGCTCAAGGGCGTTTCACTAGGAGAAGAAAAAGAAAGCGGGCAAAATTAATCAAGGAATAAGAAATTATTTGCTTTAATTTTTTTGCCCAAAGCCTTGTGGAGGTTGTGCGTAAAACAAGCATCGTGTCTGCTACAATGGAGATTATAATCACTGCAGAGCTCAGTAAGTCACTTTTAGATATTCTTTGATGACTCTCCAGTAACTGGAGTTTATAGAAGACTCGATTCCTTTTTTGGTGCTATAGCCACTGGTAACGTGTCTCTGGTAATCATCTCCCTTGGTGGACTCCCCTCGGTGGGCTCCTGATGGAGCTCGCTGATGAGTCAAGGGCTTATTCCACTGCGACCCGGGCCTTTTCAGTGGCCGTTTTAATGGGTTTCTGGAAACCATGACCACTGCAGTTAATGTTGTGATAATGATTTCATTTTAATTCCATGTTTTTAAGCCTCTAGAACAATGCTGTTAAACCAGGCTGTACCTCATTAGTCAAGGTTTGGAACTGGGAGTCATTATTTTAAAAGTCTGTTTGCTATTTTACTGTCACAGGAATTCAAAATGTAAAGGGGGGGGGGGGGGACCTT
>NW_009260612.1:1026392-1034713 GCF_000687185.1 Egretta garzetta
TTTGACGGAAGAGGAATTAAAAATGTAAAGGGGGGGGGGGAGGTACCTTTTTCACTTGTATTATGTGCAAATGATCTAAAAAAGTTGTGGGTGAAAAAAATGAGGTCTGCTTATTAAAAAAAAATAAATGAGCTTATCTTTTAATCTTCTAGTGCCATCATTCCCTTTTGCCATCACAATCTTCAGGTTTAAATAAGAGAACGATTCCAGCCTATAATGCAAATCATCCAGGAAAGATAGGATGTCTTACTTAAACCAAAAATTTAAGTTTGGGGTTGATTACCATCTTTTGCAAATTGGATTCCATTTGGTGAATAGTTCCAGCCAAAAAACTTCAAGAATTTTTAATGTGAATTTATGTTATGCCTTTAATATATTTCAACGTCACATGTAGCAAAGTAGATCTTCAAAGATTGAAACAATACCCAATGACCTAACAGAAGGGTTTTAGAAGCCAACAATATTTTTTAATGACTCCAAACTATATATTTTCTGCACGTTTTCCCTATTTTTTTCCTGTTGTTTTCGCAGTGTGGCCTGTGAAGGGCTATAAAGCAAGCTTTGCATAGCCGCAGGCCTGGGCTGCGTCCCTACCACTTATCCCCCCGGCTGGCCGCGTGGAATCAACATCTCTGGAATTGTTTAAAACAGAGAAAATGAGATACGCTTAGGAAAACATTGACAGTACTTGGCAGCTGGCTTCTCTGAGTGCAACTGCAGCCGCTTTTTGTGAAACGAAGATGAAATACAGAGTATGGGATAAATCATGAAACAAATGCCGTAGCTAAAGCAGAATAATAAACTTATTTTGACTGAAACCTGTTTTGTCATCACAAACTCTACTTTGCTGCAAGCACGCTGGAAAAACAAGAGGTGATGCTCTTAGCTGTGTTTACCCAGGACTGAGTCTGTTACCGAATTTACGCTTGTGGCTAGGTTAGATCGTTTGACACAGAATGGAAAATTTCCCCATTCCTTGCAAGGCTCGGCCTGGTGTCTGTAAAATAAAGCTCCCAGGGAAGAGGTGTGAAATAGCATCTCTCTGTCACAGACCTTGAACAAGGTCACTAAGTCACACCCGGAGCATTAAGCTAAGGGGAACCCAGAACATCAGCACCCAGGGTAAGCGCAGAAGGGCTGACTGGAGCCAGCACATATCACGACAGGCTGTGACAGAGCCATCAGGGAGCCAGCTCAGGGCCGTGCATGGAAGAAAGGCTGAGAGTGCCTGGAAAGGGCACAGAGAGACCCCCCGGCAGCACCCACGGGGACCCCAGAGACCACCGCCTCGGATCACCGGGCACGCGTGACTGGGGGGGATGTGTCAATAAAGCTCGGGAACTCATTGCCATCAGACGGCCTTTTCCAGGAGATAGCGTGAATATGCACCTCTTCATTCTATAGGTGTTGTAGGATTTCGGCTGCATGCACGCACGTCAGGAGGAGCAATCCCCCGTGCACCCGGCGCCGTAATAAAGAACACCCGGCTTCTAAACCACAAACAAGTCCTAGAGGGAGTTCTTCACTGACTTTTATGGTGTCAAGTTCACCCTCCTCTTTGACTGTTTATGTCATTCCCAACACCACCATCATACCTCCCCTGTCAGCCCTTCGCAAACCAGCGGGTTCTTGTGGTTCTAGGTAGAGAGAAATTATTTTCAAGCTGCCTGGCCTGGCTACAAAACACTACCTGCATGGACAGCAGAAGCCTTTTTAGAGCTCACATTTCTTTATGAGCTGTGTCCCTTTCTCCCTTTGATAAGCTACACACCTTTTATAACCTTCTCCAACCAGAGAGATTAACTTCTCAGCAGTGCTACTGGGAAATGGACTTCAAAACACTCATAAAACCCCATCAGCTTACACAATACAAAGATTTTTATGGCAATAGTCTCTGAAGAGAGAGTTTAGTCTGATTCTTCTCTCAAGAATGTGGCCAAGCACTCTCCTGTTCAAGGGGGAAGTGCAAATCCTCCGTCCCCGGGAGCTGCTGCGAGACCTGGCCCCACAGCCTGGGTGACAACTGCCACCGCCCTCGCTCTTGCGAATGGCAAGCGTGGTGGGCAACAAACCCGACCGCCTGCAGGGCCTCTCTAACCTGCCTGGCACAGTCCCCTCTGGCTACGCTGTGAACCTTTTCTGGTGCAGACCGGGCAGAGGAGACACAGGGCTCCTGCCCGTGTTCCGCGCGCTTTCTCCATAGGCTCAGGTTGCGTTCTGCTGCTTTATAACAGTTTTTGTAGCAATATTGCTCGGTTGTGCCACAGCCATCACTATTAAATAAAAAGAAATGTCACGAATATGAATTCTGTATCTTAAAAATCAAAACAAACTTGAATTAATGATGGTTTTTCCAACACTAAGTGTTCATATCATACTGTTCTCCATCAATATTATTTCATTTTATTATTGGGGTTGTTCAGCCTGGAGAAGAGAAGGCTGCGGGCAGAGCTGAGTGCGGCCAGTCAGGGCTTCAAGGGGGCCCAGAGGAAAGGGGGGGACAAGCTTTTTAGTAGGGCCAGCTGGGACAGGACAAGGGGGGATGGCTTGAAACTGAAGCAGGGGAGGGTTAGACTGGATCTAAGGAAGAAATTCTTTGCAGTGAGGGTGGTGAAACCCTGGCAGGGGTTGCCCCGGGAGGGGGTGGGAGCCCCATCCCTGGGACCAACATTCCAGGCCAGGTTGGACGGGGCTGTGAGCAACCTGATGTGGTTCAAGGTGTCCCTGCTCCTGCAGGGGGGTTGGGCTGGATGCTATGATTCTATGATTCTATTCTATGATTCCCTTAATTTTTAAGTTGTGCTTTCTCTTTTATATTATTTGATACAGTCAGGGTTCTTTAAGCCGGGGCGGAAGCATTGCAGCAATTTCTCTCCAGAGCACGAATACCTGATGTTCTGTTTATGAGGAACCCACCAAGGAACAGTCCATAGGCTGTGTAACTCCTGTGCTCCTGCCTTTGCTATGAAATACTTCCACATGAAAGAAAATGTGTTGTCGTTGCCAAGAATGCTAGGGGTGAGGTTATGAGGTGCAGAAGGGGTGGCAGAGATGATCAAGTGGAGTGGTAGAGCCGGCTTTGTTCTGCAGGGTGCAACTGTCATGCATATAAGCAAACATTAGCAGGTGTGTAGGGACCAAGCCCTCCCCTGGCCATGTCCATGGCCCGTGGCATGGGGAGCTGAGCCCTGAGAAGCAGGGTCTTTGGGGTACAGACCATTAGGACTGGGCATGCCTAGGCTTAGGCAGCTTAGAGCTTGACTCTTAAATGAGGGTGAATCACCCTGGATTCTGTACCATGCTAGCGAAGAGAAATGAGAACATCAGGAGGACAGTTGTTATGTAGGTAACTTAGATGAATGCGAATGAACTGCCCATTCCTCCCCCTGGGTTCCAATGGGAGAACAGAAAACTGGCACAGATTTAGATGTCTAATATTTATATGAGGAAAGGATTTCATTCTAACTGCGTGTGAGCTCCCACGGAGACCCTGGGGCTGAGGAGGATTAATGTACCCTCGGCTACACGGGGTGGAAGAAATGAAGATTGCTCTGGCTGCCAAAGAACAGGCCCCTGCTCTTCCTGCCTTCTGCTGCTTCCACGGCAGTCGTGGGGCTGAGGAATGACCCCTACGGGTCCGAAATCACCATGGTGGGAACGAAAGCAGGGTGCTGCCGCTCGCTTTGTTTTCTATGCTGCAACCCACAGCGACAAGGGAGTAGAAAAAGGAATGAGAGTAACTTCCTGCTGTAAATTCCCCTTTCCCTGGTAAGAGCTACAGCATCAGGAGTCAAAGGTTCCCCATAAACTTGTTGTAGAAGACCTTTTATTCATTAAGCTGTTGTTTTTAGCAACAACAATTCGATTCAGTTAACAGCAGTAGATAACTGTTTGCACAACACGTTCACAAATTCACTGGGCTGCCCCACACATCCACTCGTACTTGCCCAGCCAAACCCCAGGAGGGACCCAGCCCCAGCTCAGAGGCAGAGGTGGCACGGGCCGGCCGGTGGCTTCTACCTGGCTGTCCAGAAAGTCCCGCAGGCTCACTAATCCCTAAAACTCACCAGCCCTCGAGAACCATTCACATGCTGCCTTCTCAGCATGCATTCTTCTCTTTGTCCTGCTGTTTTCTGTTTACTATTTCTCCTCCCAAGCCTATGGATACCATAGAACCCATTCCCACAAACCCACACCAAAGGCAACTTGATGCCATTTCCACCTCCCTCTGTTCCTGTAACAAAACGTTTGTTCGGGTGAGAACTAGAAAACACTGGCAACAACAGCAAAAATAAGAATGAAATGAGTTCTGGAAAAACCTGCCTGAAAAAGAAAAATAGAGAATACAGAAAAACCCCTTGTGTCGGAATATTTTATCCCAGAGGAAGCTAAGAGCTGGCTCCAAAACGGTGCGCATGTCTTTATGCATGTTCCTGTTAAGAAAAGGTTCTTTAATGTCCCAGGCAAGGAAATGCTACGATCTGCTTGGTGGAGGTTCAGGCTGGGAATTCTGAACACTAGAAAGCCATCTCACAAGAAATAAGGTTCTAACTTGGTACGGGGGATGTAATTACGTGTAGAATCACAGAATCACAGAATCACAGAATGGCAAGGGTTGGAAGGGACCTCGGGAGATCATCTAGTCCAACCCCCCTGCTAAAGCAGGTTCTCCTCGAGCATTCTACACAGGACTTCATCCAGGCGGGCTTTGAATATCTCCAGAGAAGGAGACTCCACAACCTCCCTGGGCAGCCTCTTCCAGTGCTCTGTCACCCTTAGAGTAAAGAAGTTTTTCCTCATATTCAACTGAAACCTCTTATGTTTCAGTTTGCACCCCTTGCCCCTAGTCCTGTCGCTGGACACCACTGCAAACAGACTGCTTCCATCCTTGTGACTTCCGCCCTTAAGATATTTGTAGGTGTTGATGAGATCCCCTCTCAGCCTTCTCTTCTCCAGGCTGAACAAGCCCAGCTCCCTCAGCCTTTCCTCGTAGGGGAGATGCTCCAGTCCCCCCATCATCCTAGTTGCCCTCCTCTGGAGTCTTTCTAGGAATTCCTCATCTTTCTTGAACTGGGGAGCCCAGAACTGGACACAGGCACTCTGTTGCTTGAACCCCCTAAATTATGAGTAGCTGCTTCTCTAAAAATTATCCTCTCCCAAGTCAGACTAGGGCTTGATGCGAAGGGACAAAATCTGCATCTTGTGTTCCACGGTAACCCTGGTTAGAAGCTGGGAATATTGCTGCAACGATCTGAACCTACCACGTCAAAATCAACCCCAAATTTCCCCTGCCATACTCCAGAACAGTATTACTACCATGGAGACGTAAGACAAAAATAGTAATAATAATTAATAAGCATTAAGTCTTTCCATCACAAGACATTCAGATCTGCCACGTTAACTGCTAAAACCAGTTCAAAATGCATTTGTGAGTAAATGTTATTTTTAAAGCTAAGGCTTCCATTCAGATTCAGTGGCTTAGTCACACTGTACTGAAGTGTGTTGCCCAACTACAAATGAAGACAACAGCCTATCTCACCAAAGCTGATGTGTTTGGGGAGTTGTACATTTAATTTTTGACAGGTTTCTATTATCATATCCATGCTCAGCCCATTAAATGGCCTTGTGTCCCCGAATTACCTGGCAATCAGAAGCTCTGCATGAGCCACTGACTCAACCCAGCCTGGTTCAGGAGCAAACTGAACCTGCTCAGGCGTCGCTGGCACCAGAGGGAAGCTGGCTGCAGCAGATGCTTTGGAGAGCCTGGCAGGCTTGCTTTTGCCGAATGGGATATTTTTGGTGTGTAGGTTTCAAGCTCAATCTATGATCATGAAGTTGTGGCTGAATCTCTTTGTCTCTGATACGGGGTGATTTCTACCATAGTTGGGTGTCCTGGTTTCGGCTGGGCAGAGTTAATTTTCTTCCTAGTAGCTCGCACAGTGCTGTGGTTTGGATTTAGTACCAGAAGAATGTTGACAACTCACTGATGGTTTGGTTGCTGCTGGGTAGTGCTTAGACTGGCCAAGGACTTTTTGAGCTTCTCCTGCTTGGCCAGGAGCTGGGAGGCCCAGGCCAGCCGACCCAAACTGACCAAAGAGCTATTCCAGACCATATGACGTCCTGCCCAGTATAGAAACTGGGGGGAGAAGAAGGAAGGGGGGACGTTGGGAGCGATGGCGTTTGTCTGCCCCAGTCACCGTTACATGTGATGAAGCCCGGCTGTGCTGGGGATGGCTGAGCACCCCCTGCCATGGGAAGTGGTGAATGAATTCCTTCCTTTGTTTTGCTTGTGCACGTGGCTTTTGCTTTCCCTATTAAACTGTCTATCTCAGCCCACGAGTTTTCTCACTTTCACTGCTCTGATTCTCTCCCCCGTCCCATTCTGGGGGGACTGAGTGAGCGGCTGGGGGGGCTGAGTTGCCAGCCAGGGTTAAACCATGACACTCTGATACGGGATGATTTCAGCCATAGCTGCATGCATGTAGGCTGCCTCTTCCCCATCAGTCTGCATTCGTTACCGTTTGGAACTGCCTGAAACACAGAGCTGGAGAGGGAGGTACCTCATGGTGGCCTTAGTTTCATTACCTGGGGTTTAGCTCACCTACCAGTGATCAGGCCTTGCTCTCAGCTCGTTGGACAGGCTTCTGGGGTTTTTTTCACTGAAGGTGATCATAGGGGTTTTCACACTAAACTACAGCTATATGGTTTTCTGTGCTTTTGCTTATGCAGGAATTTTTTTAACATATTGAAGAATACTGAGCAGGAGGCCTCCCAGAGATGACAGTACCATGGGATAGGACTAGTAAGATGCAGCTCTATTGTAGAAAGGTTAATTCCTTTTGTACAAAATATTGCAGACCAAAAATCCTTCAGGACTACTCTTGAAGGAATGTTTTGCCTTTGGCCCTTACAGGTACATACCTATAGATGTTTCCCATGGCCTCCCTGAGGATACCCAGGATGGCAGCTCTTCCACTTGTATTTTGGTATTTTTAGGCATACCAGGGAGAGCTGTGTGAGCAAGAAGTTGGGTGACTTGCCAGTGCAATGCTCCCTCCAGTGCCAGCAAAGGAAAGATGGCCCTTCTTGGGCAGTGATTCTCTTCTGTGTGCTTTATTCACATCTTTTAAAATTAATTTGTCATTACAGTTCCAGGACTTCAAACGCTATGAAGCGAGCAGCAAAGAGAATTTGCTTTCCTCAACAGGTGCTCACACTGCTGGTTGCTGCATATCCAAAATTTCTCCACAGGTTTGATAAGGTGGGAAAAGCCTCTGCTAGAGCCGGGTGGTGACGATGGGTCTGATCAGACGGAGCAACGATGCTGTGATAAACGTGACTTTCCTTTGAAAAGGCTTCAGAAGTACCATGTTTACGGAACCATGATAATGTCAGCGTTAAACTTGCTCCATTTATGAATTAAATACCTTTTTTTATGTACCAGCCTCACAGTCTCTGTCTGGGATCTGAACATTCCATTGGGTTGATTCTAGCCCACTGGCAATGGACCTTCTGGAAGAGAGTCCGTCCCTCTGTAACAACTTTTGAGCGCGGTACCCTCTCGTAGGTGTCCCTGATCAGAGAGGCAGAGGGTTGGGGTTTTGTTGCATGCCAAGCAAAGTGCTTTTGATACATAAAAGGCCACAGCAATGGAATAGAAAAAACGCAGTTTTTCGAAGCATGCAACAGTAGTCCAAGAGAGACTTGACACAAGATATAAAATAGCTAAGCTCAGATATTGTTTAAGCTTTGAAACAGAAGTAGTTACAAGAAATTTATTCTTTATACCCTGACATAATACAAGAATTGTCTAATTAGGAAAAAAATTATTTACAGACAGCTACATTTATGGCAAGTTTAAATCAATGGGTTTCGTCAGTGCGCAAAACTATAAATCTAGACGGAGTGTAATTAACTTCAGGTTCTATCAGCAGCTACGGGATTACACTTTTGTGTAAGTACATCACATTCGCAGCAGCTATCTGTGTCATTTTCATGCATAGATCATCTTTTAAATTAATTTCTTTGCGCAAATTTCATGCTCTCCTTTAAAAACACTCTTCCACTTCATTGTATTTAATGGAAACAGGCGGCAGGACTTATTTCTCATCATAGACCCCTGTGTGTGTGTATCTATAATGGAGACATTTCATTACAGAAAGGCAGCTGGAGCCGGTGTGACAGAGCCCGAGCGGTGAGCTGTACCCAACTCCGAGGTGATCACAGAATCATGGAATCACAGAATCGTTTGGGTTGGCAAAGCCCTTTCAGCTCCCCCAGCCCAACCGTTCCCCTACCCCTGCCATCCCACCCCCAAACCC
>NW_009260612.1:1035112-1035346 GCF_000687185.1 Egretta garzetta
AGGATGCTGCTGGCCCTCTTGGCCACCTGGGCACCCTGCTGCCTCCTATCCAGCCCCCTCTCGACCAACCCCCCCAGGGCCTTTTCCGCCGGGCAGCTTTCCAGCCCCTCTGCCCCGTTGCGTGGGGTTGTGGTGACGATGGATGAGGATAACTGGCTGCCTGTTACAGGACACCCCACGCCGTACAGGATCCTGTCCAGTGCTGTAACTATGTGGGAAGAGCTGCCTGGTGCC
>NW_009260612.1:1035359-1050352 GCF_000687185.1 Egretta garzetta
AGAACTTATCTCCCTCTCACCCATCCCTTTCTACGCACAAGCATGTAGTGCCATTTTTCTAAAATAAACTTTAGCCTTCAGCAATATAGACTAAAACGTGTCCTGTGGCAAACAGCACGTCTTTATACTTTTTCACCCCGCTGTATTTTTCCTTTGCTGAATTTGCACAGCTGCTTTTCCAACCCATGAAAATTGTTAGCAACAAAATATCCCGTGCTAAGGAGTTCCCCGGGGAGGACTTTCTTGCGCATCCCATTTCGCTTGTTCTGATCCAGCTTCCTGCTGTCTGCTCTTCATGCCTCCTCGTTCTGGCGGTAGAACAACATGTAAACATTTCCCTTCTTACTCTGAATGCGTTTTCCACTTTGTTCCGTGCGGCGAAGATTCTGGTATCTCTCTATTGAAAAAGGCAGAAATGGTCATAATGCACTGAAGTGATTTCTTCCCTTTCATTGAGCTCTTTAATATCAGATCAAAAGATCAATATTAAATTTGGGACACTTAAAAGTCAAGGACAAATAGATTTGTTGATAGAAAGAAAAATAGATTTGCAATATTTTCTCAATTTTTGTGTATCCTGAGGTGAGTATGCACAAGAGCTTTGTCACGCTGCCGAGGTTAGTTAAAATTTCGCAGTACTGTGCCATAATAACCTGATATCCAATAAGCTCGTATCGATCCACGATTACTAAGACTATTCAGTGTAATTAATGCATTTGCAATTTTCATGAGATCTTGTTTGGAGCCTTAAAATTTCGGGACACCAGGAAAATGGTTTTTTACACACACAGTGTTTACCAGAAATTGGGTAAGGTTTGTTTGGTTTTGTTTTACTTTTCACAGGTTGTCAGCTGTAGTCGGGAAATGACAATAAATGTATTGCTTCCAAAAAAGATTGGAGGAGATTAGATTTTTTTTTTTAAATGCTCAGTATACACAAATGAAAAATATAATATATCCGTATGTAATATAAACTTCACCAGATGTGAAAAGTCACTTTGACTCAGGCAAGCTAGGAATGGTGTTTCTTTTCATGAGCCTGTATTCCTTGCTGAGGGAAGGTTGCTGCGAAACTTAAAAATAATCCAGAAAACAAAAGACTTTTGGGAGAAAATCCTGTGGTTCTTCAGCAACTCCTTCATTTCAGGGGGAATTTTTGCCTGAATGATAACTATGTGGCTGTTCTAGCTTCTTTCTTAACCAGTAGAAATGGAACCATGGATCCATTTAGAGTTGGATCAGACCAAAGGTTACAGAATTTGTCCATGATACCTTAAAAACTGAGTGGTTTTTGAGATAGGAATAATCTTCTGTTTGCTCTAGAGGCTACAGGAAGGAGGGAGAAGAACATGTTTCCTATTTTATCGCAATCCTTTTTTAGTTAAGGGAAGGCTGGCCTATTACCGATCCGTTGGATAATATCACTTTCTTCACGGCAACCGACAGGAAAGTAAGGATGAGCAACTTGTATTTATTCAACTCATTTACATTCTATATCATAACAGAGATATATCTGAATATACGTAGGAAGAAAGAATCGCTTTCTTCTGCATGCCAAGTTCTTAAACTGTGATAGAAGCCATTGACTTGGTTTAATTAACACTAATGCTCAATTAAATCAAGTAAACGTTAAGTTGCACAAATTATAAGCTTCAATTATCAAATTATTTTTAAGGCGGCTTGTTAGGATGCAGGCGCCTGCAGATAAAAGCCTGCAAGCGAGGAGATTCCACCTTGGAGGCAAGCGGGAGCCATTACAGTGGTTTCTCTCATTTACAGCCTGACAGTAAACATGCGTTACGGCGTCCAGAAGGAGCCCGCGCGGCCCCATTGCGTACCCTGCCCTCGAGTTATGTGCAAGATAAAGTGCTACATAGTTTCATGCTTGTTGATTTAATTTACTTCCAATTTAGGTGTCATGATAAAAGATGACAGATTTGCCCCGTCAATCAGATTAAAAACAGAATAGCAAAACTAATTTGGCTTATCATCAAGAGGATAAATCTTGTTGGGAAGGCTGTTGCGGTGTTTTCTTATTTGTAACAGCTTCCTCTTCCAGGAGGATCTCAGCCGCTACATCATGAAGGCAGCTCCGGGCTTTTATTAAGGCTGTCTGTCTGTCTTGTCAGGAGCAAAATCTTACTCCAGCCTCTCTTTTTCTTCCTGCGTTAAGACAGCAGACAGAGGAGGTAGTGCCCCTATTACTGTAATAAGTACCTGTTGCCACGAGCCATTAATTGCTGAACAAAACCGTTCCTCACAGCTGTGGATGCTCTCAAAACAGCTACGACAAAATCGTTGCAACCTGCTCTGGGTGAGCCTGCTTGAGCAGGAGGGTTGGACTGGGTGAGCTCCTGAGGTCCCTTCCAACCCCCGCCATCCAGGGGTTCTGTGATGATTTGCATTGTACGTTCATTTATTCAACTTCTGAGAAATCATCTGGGCACCTTACAGCCAAGTCTGGGTTTCAGACTGGCAGCCGAGGTTGCTTCCCTTTGATTGTGCAAAGGAGCAAAGCAAGTCCCGGTGTGCACAGGCAGGTCGTCGAGCCTCACAAAACCATCCGGACCGAGCGTGAGACCCTTGCCTCCACCCAGCTCTGGGGTGGGACTCAGGCAGAAAGGTCCTGTAATGAAGGCACTGCGTAGGTCCTGAAGAAGCAGGATTCATTTCTTAATTCTCCATTAATAGCTCCATGCACATTCTCCATTAATAGCTCCATGCACCTCTTTGGAAAAGCCTATAATTTTTCGGTTCTCTGCTGTACGTATTTTCCAAAGTCTGCTCCTAGGCTGTCTGGACTGCGAGCTCCCCCAGGTAGAGGCCGTTTCTTTACATACTGCCTCGCACGCTGACATTTCCAGATGGATTTCAATACAAAACTCCTGTTGCTGAAACTAGCTGTAAGCCCAGAGGTTAAATGCTAAACCTTCCCACCCTGGTAAGCATCTTTTTCTGCCCAGCAAAGTGTGGTATAAAAAGCTGATATTAAGGATGGGTTCAAAAAGCTAAAATGTTTTCTCACAATTGCTGTACCTTTTCCTCTGTTAACTCATTTTCAGTTCATGTAAATCCTATTTACCAAGCTGCAGTCAGTGCTCGCTGGCTGCAGATCAGTCACCAAGCTTCAGCTTTTGGGGAAAATCTCCTGAACGGAAGCAGCTCCCGAAGAGAACGGCAGCGGTTGATACCAACGTATTTTCATTCCCATTCCTCATTTTTAGGGCTTCTGCCTAGCTCTTCATTTTTCTTCCTTTTCCATTTCTTTTTCTAGCCATATCTCCTCCTCCCTTCTATCTAGGAGTGAAATTAGATTTGTTTTACTCATCTTCAGAAGCTATATACTGATGCAGGTTTTACTTAGGAAGCAGTAGGTCCCAAGCAGTGAAAGCAAGAGCACAGAAATCCCCTCCTGATGATCAGCAAGGCATCCTTGCACGTCTCCTCATTCCTGCAGTCCATTCCTGCCCAGCACCCACTGTTCCTAGCGTAATCAGGTTTAGTTATGACCCGATGTATGGTATTGGGCATGTCAGTGCAGCAATTTGCTGACGTTGGGGGGGCCTGACACGGATGTCAGACTGTCAGCTCCAACACGGCTATCGCTGCGAGGTGGTCCATCGCTATTGAGATGGAGCAGGGCTAATGATGTGTAACCGTTTGCTGCTTCTCACTTTTCACCTCTGGGGCTGTCCTTTCCCCTGCAAGGAAGACATCATTTGCTCCCCAGGATGCCCTGGAATTAAGGAAGCTGCTTCCGAGGGTGAGGCTTAGCCTAAAGCGATGGAAATCACCAGGGAAGATCTCCTTTATTTTGCTGAGGTGGGGAAAAAAAAAAATGCTCTTCAGTGTGAGCGCCTTTGCCAGGCACAGAGCTGCCCTTTCAGTCACAATGAGAATTCAGTGCAATTTTCATTTCGAAGATGAAGCAAAAGTCACAGGTAGGAAAAAGATGGTTAACAAGGGACAGGAATTCAATATACTTTGCTTATTAAAGTAAAAGCCAAAATAACTCTGAATTCGATATTCAAAATGTCAATCTAAGATAACAATTTTGATAAAAATATTTGTATAAAGTTACGACTACATTAAAGATTTTGAAATTTCCAGCAAATAATCCCTGTCCTAGCAGTAACAAAACAAAACCAGCATTCAGCCCAGATTAACAAACTTCATTTTTCAGGCAAGTAAACTAGTCATCTGCAAAAAATGTGCTCTGTTCTGTTCACAGGCACTAATCAAAAGCCTTTGGAAATGGAAATGGCATTGTTCCTGAAGTGCTAGGAGCTTGACATTTTATGAGGCTTATCGAAATACAGGCGATGAACAACGGGCTGCCGAAAGCCTTTGTTTCTGAGCTCCTTGCTCCTTGCATTTGAATGCTCTACAGGAAAATCCCATGCTAAGCCCTTACTTCGACCTTGCCCTTGTAACAGTTGGGTAAAGCATAGGGGGGCCTGGGCACTTTAGAAGCTGTTTTCTGTCTCGTCTGCTATGAGGATAAGTTCGTGGCCTGGGCTGCAGAGGTGACGTCATCTAAGCAGCCACGCTGATGTCAGAGGATCCAGCCTGGCCGGTGGCATCGTGCGTGTTTCGCTGGGGGCGACCCACCATCAGCACAGGTCCAGCAATCTGGAGGATGCTCCGGCCCGACCCATCCCAGCCCACAGCTCTGCTGTGGGGACACCTGAGTGCGAGGAGTTCCAGGGGCTGGTGGGACCACGCTCGGGTGGGCCCCTCACTGCAAGAAAGGTGTTGTATTGCTGGAACACATCCAGAGGAGAGCAACCAAGCTGGGGAGGGGTCTGGAGCACAAGTCATACGAGGAGCGGCTGAGGGAACTGGGGGTGTTTAGTCTGGAGCAGAGGAGGCTGAGGGGAGCCCTGATCGCCCTCTACAACTGCCTGAGAGGAGGCTGTAGGGAGGGGGGGGTCGGCCTCTGCTCCCTGGGAACAGATGATAGGACGAGGGGGAATGGTTTGAAGCTGCGCCAGGGCAGGTTTAGGCTGGACATTAGGAAAAACTTCTTCCCCGAAAGGGCTGTCAGGCTCTGGAATGGGCTGCCCAGGGAGGTGGTAGAGTCCCCATCCCTGGAGGTATTTAAAAGAAGGATAGATGAGGTGCTTAGGGACAGGGTTTAGTGGTCGGGTGGCAGGGTTAGGTTAAAGGTTGGACTCGATGATCTCAAAGGTCTTTTCCAACCAGAGTGATTCTATGATTCTATGATTCTATACAAGGGAGGCAGGATCCAGTCTCTGTGAAAGCACTGTGCTGGAGCACTGTTGCTTCCAGAGACTCCCTGGGCGAAGGTAGGCAGAACATGCCTGGTTTGACTTTAGTTTGCCATAGCCTGGTGGGCACTCCTACCGTCCCTCCTTGTTCCACGTGCTCAGGGCCATCCTACGCACCACCACCACCATCTCCCAGCAGTAACGTGCCACCCTTCACAAGCCAGGATGCCACAGGGAGCGCCATGCACTCCAGGGAATACGCTTGCCGTTAGCTATGGACATGTTAGCTATGGGCATGCTTACCTGGAGCCCTGCGTCCAGCTCGGGAGCCCTCGGCACAAGGAGGACATGGAGCTGTTGGAGCGGGGCCAGAGGAGGGCTACTAAAATGCTCCGAGGGCTGGAGCCCCTCTGCTGTGAGGCCAGGCTGGGAGAGTTGGGGGTGTTCAGCCTGGAGAAGAGAAGGCTGCGGGCAGAGCTGAGTGCGGCCGGTCAGGGCTTCAAGGGGGCCCAGAGGAAAGGGGGGGACAAGCTTTTTAGTAGGGCCAGCTGGGACAGGACAAGGGGGGATGGCTTTAAACTGAAGCAGGGGAGGGTTAGACTGGATCTAAGGCAGAAATTCTTTGCAGTGAGGGTGGTGAAACCCTGGCAGGGGTTGCCCAGAGAGGGGGTGGAGGCCCCATCCCTGGGACCATTCCAGGCCAGGTTGGACGGGGCTGTGAGCAACCTGATGTGGTTCAAGGTGTCCCTGCTCCTGCGGGGGGGTTGGGCTGGGTGACCTCTGGGGGTCCCTTCCCACCCAAACCATTCTGGGATTCTGTGATCCTATGATCCTATGTACTTAGCAAAGTGCCTGGCACAATACAGTCCAGCTCGCAGTGACACCTTCGGGCTCCATAGCCCAGATGATATAATGCAACATAAAAGCAAATACATCAACCAAATGAATTGTCCAATTCTCAGACTACTTGTTGTCAGATGAGGATTTATGGTATTTTTTTTCCCTGCTGATGGGTTATCAATCACACAGCTTTACTGCTGTATCTGGCTTGTGGGATTACTCGGGATCTATTCATCTTGTGTCTTTCCCTTGTTTAGAGGACCGGCGTTACCTGCAGAGGTGATGCACGCTCACTCCCGATCAGGCAAGATGCCCCATTTTATTCCACGCCAGGCTCTGGAAGCACTCATTTCCATCAAAAACAACAGCCTCCAGAAATGACAGCTTGTGACAGAGGTGTGTTGCTGCAAGCACAGCTTTTCAGGGAAGCGCAGGAATCAGTGAAAAATAAACCCCTTTCTGCAAGCATAAATACCTTCCTGACACTTGCAGCCAGCCCGGGGAGGGATCACTGCCCGGTCATGGCGTGGTCTCACGCCGCCGCCGTGCTCCCTCCCAGGGGCCACGGGGATTTTCTTACGGTTGTGCTGTAATATCCCCTTCCATGCACTGGAGTCCATTTGGCTGCGTAGCACTGTCGTCTAAATAACGTCGCTGCCTGAGCGAGGTGAGTGTCGGCACGGTTCCCCCGTTCGTCAGCGCACGGATATACTGTGCCTTGAGTAATTTTTAAATAGGTCACAGATTTCTGGCAGACAAAAGCAGAGTCGGTTATTGTTATCTTGTCTGTTTTTACATAAATCTGACAGGCTGATTATGAGAAATCCCCGCCGCCGGAGTGCCACTCATGCCGCGGAGGGGAGGCAATGTCAGAGCTGTCACCGTCAGCCGTTCTTTTCAGGGTTTCGTGGAGTGGTAAAAATACAGAAGCCCTTGCTCCTGGCTGAGCACTGACCTGCTGCACAGGCTCGTCACCCGGGAAAACGCCGCTCCTTCCTTCCCTCCTCCTCCTCCCGTCTGGTCTTTGCAAACAGGAATCGAATGGAAAGGCTTCTCAGCTGGTTCTTACAGGCAAAAACCTGGCAGCCTTGATGTGGCTGCTGTCCGCACGGCCATTCCTGGCGGAGCTGAGCAGGAGCTGTCAGAAAGCACAGTCGCACTGCAAGAAAAGTGCTCATTTTAATGATTTGCTATTTCCCTGAAATTTCACGTGGGGTTGGGGGGAAGAATGAAAAATCCTCTGGTCTTGCTGAAGACCCAGTTTTAACCTGTCAAGGACACATTTTTATCTGCTTGTTTGTTCGAAACAACGGGGTCAAAGATATAAAGAGCCTAAGTTTTAAACAGCTGCTGGGAAGGCAGGGCTGTTTGCCCTCCTCCATCGGGAAGGGAGCTCGCAGCCGTAGGATGACCCAGGGCTCAGGGTTGGTCTTGGTCTCATGTTCCCCTGCTCTTGGTTTAATTGGTAGGGGGTAGGTGCTCCATCCGCCCTCTCCAGCCTTCCCCAGGGAAAACCCCACTCCTCACCCCCCCTCACCCTGATCCTTCAGGCTTACCTTACAGCAGGCTCCAGGGGTGAGGTTCTCCCCTCTCCTGGGGCTGTGCCTCCCCGTGGGCTGCCCAGTTCATCCCAGTGCTACCTGGGCAGCTGGACGCCACTCAGCCACGGCATCCAAAAGGCAGCTCTGTAAGGACAAAGCCTTCAGACACAGACACCTTTGACAAACCGAGACTGCGGGACGTGGAACAAGGATGTCTGATGCAATTGCAGTTATAGAATAAAAAAACATATATTGTTTCCCAATAAGAATAAACAAACATGTGATAAAATTGCACAGAGCTGCTGATTGTGGCCCCATATATAGTTTCCCAATAAGAATAAACAAACGTGATAAAATTGCACAGAGCTGCTGATTGTGGCCAAGTCCCTGTACTAGAGTTGCCAGTAGGCTATAGGATATATATATATATTTCCGAGGCTTTTCAGGAAAACAATTACAAACAAAAAATTAAGGAATCCCAAGCTTTGATGTCCTGTCTATTTGGATATATGCACGTATAAATATTTGTATACACACAAGTAACATCGCCTGCTATTGCTGGAGAGCCATAAAATGTCAGTGAAACTAATAAGAGTAATGGACTTGCCAGCCCTGTCAGCACCACTTAGATCTGCTGTGTAGATACATGTCCGCCCAAAAGAGGGTAAAATGGAACAGAAAAGCCTGACAGACAAAGGTGGAACACATTTAATATCCATCCGACTTTGCTGCTTCCCAGCGTGTTGCTGCATTTGTTGTAAATGGTTTACATTATGAAAATTTATTCTGGTTATACGTGTAGTTCTAGGCTTTCTCACCTCCCAAATTGCATCTTTGCCGCCGAGAAAGAAGCGCTGTGATCAGGATAAACATCCCACTACTTGACGAACAATTTCATTCTGTTGAGAAATGGATCATGAAAACAACAGTTTGAATCAGTTTTATGAGTCTCCCGCTCCACTTTTTTTCTCCTTTGGGTGTAGGAAAGGTTAATCCTCAGACTTTTTATAAATAAATGGCATTCTCAGGGTGTTAGGAAGTACCCAGAGCTGTTGTTTAACTTGGTGGGTTTTATGACCTTTATGTCAATGACTGTGTTACCCATTTCCAAATCATTTTCACTAAATACAAGTAACTTTTTTTTCCCCACATTACCCGGGTTTCAGAAAAAGGGTGAACCCCAGCGCAGTGATGGAAAACAACAGTCACCTTTTGGAAGAACCTGACAGTGCTTTTAAACTGCCATGGGCACTGTGGCTCCACTTAATTGGAGTCAAACTCACAGTGGGAAACCTAATAATTTCAGTTATTCTGTATTTAAAATCAGAAGCCCAAATGCAGAGGAGCCTTGCTGCTCAGTGAGCCCTGGCGTGTCAGTGCGGAGCTGGGTCCCTGCGAGGGGGCTGCTCCGGAGGGCTGCTGGCCAAGCTGCCCTGCCCCAGCACGCTGCGGGCGACCGGGCTGACCTGAGCCCCTGGCAGCGTTCAGAAGAGCCGTGAGACGCTGCTGCTGTACTCGCAAGCCGTATCCTGAAACCCCTCCAGCAGCTGTGCTTCCTTACATTGGGATCTAAACCACTCCCTCGGACCGCTTCAAACTGGACCAGCCAACGCCCCCAGAGCCCCAGTGCTACCTGAGAATTCCTGGAGTTGTGGAAAACCCAGGGAAGTGGCAGCCGTGTTCAATTGCTGGGTGCCCACCTCCGTCTGATTGTCCCTTACAGTGCCCGTGTGCCTATGCATTAACCAAGGAGCCGAAGGGTAAGACAGCAGAACGGAGGGCTACGCCAAAACCAGGGGCCTGGCAGAGCAGACCTTGCCTGGACCAAGAGGAGAAGCATGGATCCATCCTAACCAAAAGAGAGCACCAGAAGTCCTGCCTGGGGATGGAGATCCAGTCTGACTCTGTTTGCTTTGGCCTTAGATTTGAGACCATTGGGTAATTCTTCAGCAAAGAACAAAGTTTTATATATGCATGCACAAGGCAAGTATTCAGGTTCAAACAGCTTTAGATAAAGGGCAAAAGTGTTTTTCCAACACTCTTGGGCACACCCCACCACTTGTACCTTTTCTGTTCAGTAGCAATAGGTAATTACTAATATGAGCATGTACCTCTGGGTGACTCTGGCTCGGGAAGTTTCGGAGGTGGGATGGTTCCAGCTGGCACCAGCTCATCTCCTGACACCTCGCGCTCCAGTGCTCCTTGACTGTAAGCCGAATTATAATGGCAGATGCTACAAAAATTCAGCAGCCCCGGCCTGTGCAGCAGTTATCGAGGAAATAATGCCAGGTGCCTTTTTAGCAACTGCCCAAGCAATGGGGATAAGACAAAAATGGTCAATGTTCAGAAGTCTGACACGTTTATCAGTGATTTCTCAAATTTCCTTGGTGTGAGTGGTGAAAAACATAGAAACATAGAATCATGGAATGGTTTGGGTGGGAAGGGACCCCCAGAGGTCACCCAGCCCAACCCCCCTGCAGGAGCAGGGACACCTTGAACCACATCAGGTTGCTCACAGCCCCGGCCAACCTGGCCTGGAATGTTCCCAGGGATGGGGAAAATGTTTTGCTGCAAAATGTTTTTAAAATTATCTCTAATTTCTCAGACCATGTCTAATAGCTTATTAAAATTGGATTATAAAGATTCTTCAAAAATAATACACACCAGCTTGAAATCCAGTAAAGTTTACGTACTCCTTTCAGTATTTCTTTTCCTTATGTACTTCTCTCCAGGATCTGGAGACAGCCAACGGGGAATTATTATACCAAAGTCAGTTTTTCTGAGCTGAATGCTGTGTGACAGCCTCCAAGGTGGCATTTTTTCGTTATTATTAACATTTTTACAGTGTGTGTCCACAGTTCCGGTGGAGCAGCTTGAAGGTGCACATAGACCTTCCCGTGGTGGGGAGGCGGTGGATGCCTGCAGTCCCTTCCACGAGCGCTGGCTGGTGCTGCCCCCACGCTCCCCACAGCACGAGCAGGGGGTGCTTTTCCAGCTTGGTCCTCACAGGACAGACCCAACACGATCTCACATTGGGTATAGCCCCCCTTGGAGCAGGGGGTGGACAAGCAGACGGCCAACGGTCCCTTCCCACCAGCACCTCTGACTGTTTGATACCGTGACGCAACCTCAGAAGGCACGGGTTGGCAAAACACCGTGGCTGTGCTTTCTCCGGGAAGGCATGAAGCACAGACCCTTTCCTATTAAAATTCCGTTCAGTCTTCAACTGGGAGCTAAGCACGGCTGAAGCAAAGCATCTGAAAGTTGTTGCAGTCGGCTCTGCAGAGGCGTGAGCTTCCCCCCCGCTCTGTGGGCAACTGGCACTAATTATAGCTGATCCTGTAGCAAGGGGGGGTGTGGGGACACATTCATAAAAACAACAACAAAAAAATGGCTGTGGAAACCTGCTTGTGACTCTAAGAGAGGATTTATTTGTCATGAGAATCAATAGTGCTTGATTTTTTTGTTTGTTCAAGCACCAAGAGCTATTGTATCTATGCAGTATTATCATTATTAATCAAAAAAAGATTTCCGAAGAAAAGGAGAACTTCCCATGGATAATTTAGATTAGATATAGAAATGATTAGGGAGTTCTAATTTCACTGCTACCTAATATTTAATATTGTTTCTCCTGCCTTGGTTCTGACAAAGGAATGCAAAGGCTGTTCAATCAGGCAAGGAAAAAAGCTATCTAAACCCCCCCGAATAAGGTCAAACAAAATGAATCACATCTTTTCCATTCAAGAAATGAATTTTGCTTCAGGCATTAAAATCCAGAGCTGTCCTAAAATGTTTGAGACAAACTTACTATTTTTCGTGCTGAAACTGCCCCATTTTTGCATAGTCTGATTGCAAGTCCAGAGCGCATGCATTATTAACAGAGGGTTTCTTTGTAATTCAACCTCTTCTTTAATTTACTTACAGAGCAAAGAGACTGGATAGCCGCTGTCTGATGCCCGTAGATAGCGACATGCGACGAGGCTCCAGGAAGGGCTCGTGCACACCACTAAAAAGTCCCTGGTCTTGGAGGTTTTTGAGACCCAGCGGGGCAAAGCCCTGAGCATCCTGGTATAAACCCAGCATCGATCTTACGTTGAGTGGGAGCTTAGACTGGGGACATCCTGGGATCCTTTCCAGCCTGAGTGAGTTTGAGTGGGTGATTCTACAACTACATAAGCATCCTGTAACTACTCCAGTGTTTTGGTTAGACGTGTGGTTTTCTTTACCAGAAAGGAACCCCAAAACCTTTGGATTAACTGCAGCCTAGTAGTAAAAAAAAAAGATTTAATAAACCCCTCAGCCACTTGTCAGTAGTTTCAAATAAGTGCTTCAGTACTCTTTGGTTTTTACTGAAAATTAAACAAAGTGCCTTTTTGCTGGGCCCCTCCAGGCAGAGCAGGCGGCACGGCAGAGCTGTCCTGCTTGGGGGGCACCCGCCGCCGGGGGGGCATGGCTTGTGGAGGGCCACAGGGCTCAGAAGTGGGGCAAGAGGGCTGGGCATCTGCTGGGTGCCCTCAGGCGGTGGTGGTGGAGGGAGGGAGAGGGCAAGCTGCCCCCCGAGGGCTGGGCTTGAGATGACTGACCTGGCTCCTCCGCAGCGGCCGCCGAGCACCTCCTCCAGGCTGGGCCAGGGCTCTCCTGGCTCACGTCAAAGCTGCCATGCCGGGGCAGACCCCTCACTCGGGGGAACATTGTTCTGCTTTTTATCACTTCCATCCCAAGGAAACTGCGTCTTATTTCCCAGATGAATTCATGCAACATCAGCTCCCAGCCGCTGGGCTTTGTGAAGCCTTTTTTGCAAGACTGCCAGGTCCCCCCCCTTCTGCGACCTCCTCACGCCTGTCTGTTCAGACGCGGGTTGAAAGATGAGCTCCTGGAGTGTCCCGTCACCGTCCAGGTTTTGCCCCAGGTTTCTTTCTGGGGTTTCTGTGAGGTTTCAGATATCTGGAAGTGCTTCTTGTTCTGCATTTGAAAAAACAGGGATTATTTCTATTCCCCCCGCGGGATGCCGCAATCCCTGACTGCTGGGGGAGCTCCGTGTGACGGGCGCATGGGCTGAGCTTTCTCCGTGCGACTCTCCACGAGGGTCATTTGCCGTGCTCTGCTCCCACCTCCCTGCATCAGCCGCCTCCAACAGCACCCCTTCCGCTCGGCTCCGAGGCACGGCGCTGCATCCCACCCTCAGCTCAGCACTAAAGGGAACAGCTTTGAGTACTGACCCTGAAAATAAGAACTCTTCTCCTGGTTCAGTGCTGTTGAAGTGAGAAGTGCAATGCGTCGTATCAGCTTTCATCGTGTTTGTCATACTTTTGACAGTCTTCCTTGCTTAAGTGCTGCTTCAAAGAACCAGATACGGGTAATGCCACAGAGATGTTATCTCAGTGCTTATCTCCCCTTAGTCGCCTTCAGGACCCAGGTGAGCCATCACAGAGAGTCAGGCTAGGCTGGGAGCGTGACTTTCGCCTCCCTGGCCTCTGCCAGGTGAGAACAGGTAATGGTTTTAAACTGAAGCAGGGCAGGTTTAGACTAGATATAAGGAAGAAATTCTTTCCAATGAGGGTGGTGAAACCCTGGCAGGGGTTGCCCCGAGAGGGGGTGGAGGCCCCATCCCTGGGAACATTCCAGGCCAGGTTGGCCGGGGCTGTGAGCAACCTGATGTGGTTCAAGGTGTCCCTGCTCCTGCGGGGGGGTTGGGCTGGGTGACCTCTGGGGGTCCCTTCCCACCCAAACCATTCTGGGATTCTGTGATTCTATGATCCTATGATTCTAACTCACTGTTCAGGGACAGCTTCCCAAACCCACCAGCTCCGTCCTGTGGCCAGCAGGAGGAACCAAGCCGAACCCGAGGCCAGCCGGGGTGAGATCGAGCGGTGCAGGATATGGGAGCAGCAGCCCCTGAGCACCTGAAGTGGCCAAAGAGCGTTTGTTGCCGGTCACTCAGGAGCAGTTCAGCGCAGAATCAGCAGCGTGCCCCTGTGGTTGCAATCAGTTCTGGTCAGTGTGCTGGCCATATGACCGCCACTCTGCTCCCCATCTGCTTTTCTGTCTCAGATCCACTCTGCAGACGCTCTTTAGCAGCCTGTTACTTCTTCAGCAGGTTCTGGAGTGCTCCGCCTCCCCCTTCCCAAAACAAATAAAAGAAAAAACCCAAACCACCCAGAAAAAGAACGCAAAGCACACTGAGGTCCCCATGCGTGTGTCCACAGAAGGTCCCTAGCACAGACCTGTGTCCATCAACGCGAGCAGGGGATGAAGCGGTGGCATTGCCATCCACGGATGACTTGGGGCGGAGCTGGAGATCCAAACCCCAGCGGCTCTCAGCCACGGGGCTGGCTGCCTGACCCCTTGGCAGTGCAGGAGGAAGGCGGCAGACGGGGGAATTCCTGTCATTCGGACAACAGCCTGGCCTTGCTGCCGTGTCAGCCCGCCGTGCCTGAGCCTGCGTGGGTGCCCAGGTCCCAGGCTCTCAGCTCTCTCCGGTGTAGGCAAGCCCGCGGTTCCCGGAGGACATTGACACTCAGCATCAGTTCCTGGTTTCGACCTTTCTAGTCGCTGCCTGAACTGCTTGTGGGGGAGGATTTATCACCCCAGGAAGATTGATGTTCTTTTTCTTTGTTACGCAATCCTTTCGGTAATAACATCTCTCTGGGTAGCTCTACAGCAGCTAATGAGTTTTGTAGCAACCTTGTACTGGGTTTTATTTGCAAGCAAACAAACAAACGTAAGTAGGGCAGTGGGTGGCAGGAGCAGAAGGGACGGGAGAAGGGGGAAGAATGCTGCGGTGGGCAAATGGGTGCCTGCCTTGTGAAGCCGCGAAGCCGGGACTTCTCTGCTCAGCCTGTGGGCTGCTGATTATACACCGAAGCTATCACAGAGCCCTTTAGGTTGGCAAAGCCCTTTCAGCTCCCCCAGCCCAAGCGTTCCCCTACCCCTGCCATCCCACCCCCAAACCCTGGCCCTCAGCACCGCTCCTCCGCTGTTTTTCCTGCCCTGCGTGGTTATGGCTGGGCCGGGGGGGCGTTTGCACAGGGCGCTGCCGTAGCAGAAAGGTGAGATGGAAACGTCATTGCCTGTGAGTATAGATAGCTTCCCGCAATTCCCTTCATTTCCAATGGGAAATCACCCTTGCAACTGAAAATATCTGAAGAAGAACCTTTCCCAAGGAAAACGTTAGCAACAGAGAAAACCCTACAGCGGCATCCTTCTGCGTACTCGAGCAGAAATGCTTTTAAAATGCAAAATGGCCAACCCAGGTACCCCCCAGTTTCCATCTGTACCTTTCCATGGTAGATGGTGAGGTGCGTGGTGGGCTCTGGGGACAGGCGGTGCTGTGGGCTCTGGCTCTCGGAGCCCGTCCTGCCGTCTGTCTGTCTGGCAGCCA
>NW_009260612.1:1050436-1052704 GCF_000687185.1 Egretta garzetta
GCCGGGGGTGCCCTCCCCCACCCCACCGATGCCTCTGAGGAGCGCCTGCTCGGTTAAGGAGAGGCTGTAACCGCTCTGTAATTTCCCGCTGAGTCCTGAGCCCTCTTCTAACAAGATGCTTTTTTTGGATGACTTTCCAGCTTTCACAGGGAATCCTTGCACTGGGGTTTTGCCATAGGAAGTCCACACAGGAAAGATACCGGTGTTTCATACACTCTGAAACTTTGTGTAAGTGCCTTTCAACATGTATTCCATCAACAGTACACATTTTTAACCATTTAATAGGAATTTGAAATGCAAATTCTACAGTTCCAGATCCTAATCGAACATTTGTTGTTTCTGTAAATTCAATGTAGATGTTTTTTCTGACAGATTTCATTTCAATTCCAGCACGTTTTGTATGCATGTTTTTTCTTTACTGATATGTTTAAAATAACAAACATCCACAGGAACCAGACCCGAACCCCTTAATGCCATTGAGAAGAATTGTCAGTGTCATTTTCAAGGTTTATGCCTGTTAATTTATTTTCAGAATACGCTTAACACGATCATTTTCTTTGGAGATAAGTGATCTTGGAGCAAAACACAGAAGCGGAGGGGGAGCAATATCCTCTTGCTTGCCACCTACCACTTCCCCCACCGTGAGACAAGCTGCCCGCCTTTCTGCTCAGAGGTATGTGGCTCAAATGAGCTGGAAAACAGCTCAATCTGGTCAAGTGAGGCTTCACCGACACGAACGAGCTCTCAGTGGGTACTGAGCTGGCATCACTCGTCCCTCTAGCATCTCCCCTTCAGCTAGGCTGCAAAGGGTCAAGCCAAATTAGAGGTCAAATCCTGCGGCACGCTCAGCTCCAAACACGCTCTGCTGGCACGAGGGTTGCTTGCGGACCTGCCACCGTGCTGGGGACCCGGGGTCACTGAATTCAGACTCTCCAGGTTTGAAATTCAAAGCCAGCTGCTGTCCGGGTCAGTAAAACTGCCTCGCACTTCGCTTGCCTGGTATCCGCGGGTAGCTGATGTGTTAATTTTACCCCATCATTTAAATACTTAATAGGCTGTGTGGGCTGCACTAAAAATAGACCAGAAGAGCTTCTCCGGAGCAGCCAGCCTGGTCGTAGGGGAATTCAGATCTGGTGCAGAGATAGCACCCGAGCGATTTGGGGGGGCAGAAAGCAGCAGGAGCTCCATCTTTCAAGCGCTGTGCATTTCTCCAGCCTCCACAGCCCTGCCAGCTTGCTGCTGGTGCAGAGGAGCGCCGGGAAGGCGGGCGGTGAAGGGAGGACAGGCAGCCCTCCCCGTGCCTGCAGGGGCAAGCGGGGCAGGCGGGGGGTGATTGCCCACCACTGACTTGAGTAGCAAAGACGAGCGCTGCCTGGTGCCACCCTCCTCCTGGGATCCAAAAGGGCATGCATGGAACTCGAACAGACCGGGTGGGAAGGGAGCTCTGGGGGTCTGCGTCCAGCCTCAGGGCCAGCTTCGAGCAGGCTGGGGACAATTGGCAGGGTTACTGCAAGATTTAGGTGTTAGATATCCCTTTATCTGTTCATTTATGCAATGCCCACAGGGCCTGGGATGCATCTGAAAAAAGGTGGGCATGTTTGCATTCAGGCGATGTGCCAGGCAGTGAGAGAAGGGATGTCCTTCCCCCGATCTGTTCTCTCGCTTCTGAAACCCGCCCCCCCCACTCCCTACCACGCCGATTCATCGGGGACAAGGCAGAACTCTTATTTGTGTGGCTGCAACCAGTGCCAATAATTCATTCCTATAACTGCAGGGCCCGGGAGCTTTCTGCGCAGCAGTGGGTTCATGCCAGGCACTGTACGAACACAGATGGATGGCCTCAGCCTCAAATAGCTTTCAGGGAGCAAATAAGTCGTTTCCATCTTTCCTGACATGAAGGTCAGCAAGAGGCCAAGGCATTGCTCACGGGACAGAGAAGTCCCAGATGCAGGGGACACCTGGCCAGCACAGTTACTGTCCCCAAAAGGTGATGTTCAGCATTCACTTCTCAAGGGATCACAATTCCAAAGGCTTCTGAGAATTTTTATGGGGAATTTTTGGGTTTATTGCAATAAATAATGTACACATACCCCCCCGATTAGTGCTATACACCTCAGCTTATCCAACGCGGGTAGCTTGCTCTAGAACATGTGATAAAATGCTGCTGCACGCCATGCTGTCCTCAAAGCCCCAGCCCTCGGGATCGCTCCAGCCAGCCCACCCGGCTGCCTGCTCCTTGCTGCCTGCCTGATGGCTGCTGCCCCCTGG
>NW_009260612.1:1053521-1069339 GCF_000687185.1 Egretta garzetta
GGGGCAAGCGGGGCAGGGGGGGGGTGATTGCCCACCACTGACTTGAGTAGCAAAGACGAGCGCTGCCTGGTGCCACCCTCCTCCTGGGATCCAAAAGGGCATGCATGGAACTCGAACAGACCGGGTGGGAAGGGAGCTCTGGGGTCTGCATCCGGCCTCAGGGCCAGCTTAGAGCAGGCTGGGGACAATTGGCAGGGTTACTGCAAGATTTAGGTGTTAGATATCCCTTTATCTGTTCATTTATGCAATGCCCACAGGGCCTGGGATGCATCTGAAAAAAGGTGGGCATGTTTGCATTCAGGCGATGTGCCAGGCAGTGAGAGAAGGGATGTCCTTCCCCCGATCTGTTCTCTCGCTTCTGAAAACCCGCCCCCCCCACTCCCTACCACGCCGATTCATCGGGGACAAGGCAGAACTCTTATTTGTGTGGCTGCAACCAGTGCCAATAATTCATTCCTATAACTGCAGGGCCCGGGAGCTTTCTGCGCAGCAGTGGGTTCATGCCAGGCACTGTACGAACACAGATGGATGGCCTCAGCCTCAAATAGCTTTCAGGGAGCAAAGAAGTCGTTTCCATCTTTCCTGACATGAAGGTCAGCAAGAGGCCAAGGCATTGCTCACGGGACAGAGAAGTCCCAGATGCAGGGGACACCTGGCCAGCACAGTTACTGTCCCCAAAAGGTGATGTTCAGCATTCACTTCTCAAGGGATCACAATTCCAAAGGCTTCTGAGAATTTTTATGGGGAATTTTTGGGTTTATTGCAATAAATAATGTACACATACCCCCCCGATTAGTGCTATACACCTCAGCTTATCCAACGCGGGTAGCTTGCTCTAGAACATGTGATAAAATGCTGCTGCACGCCATGCTGTCCTCAAAGCCCCAGCCCTCGGGATCGCTCCAGCCAGCCCACCCGGCTGCCTGCTCCTTGCTGCCTGCCTGATGGCTGCTGCCCACTGCCCCTGCCTGGGTTATCGGAGTCCTGCTGCCAACCAGCACCGCTCAGCAAGCCACGTGGCCAGCGGCTTGTGTTTCAGTCGGCAGATCCTCCTCTGAGGCGTCCAAGGCTACAGCCCCAGACTGACGGGAATAATTACGTAAACAAAGACGGGATGTGTAAGAAATAGATGTTTACCTGTAAATACAGCACAAGGACCCTTGGCCATCCTAAGCCGGTGCTCTGCTGCACCTCCCATCCAGTTTAATGGACAGACTCAGTTTGTATGCAGATGCCCACGGGGATTCCTTTCAACCTGGTTTTACTGGCAGCCCCACTGATGCTGTTTTCCCTACCTGTGTCCCCCAAATCCCTCTCTGCTCTTGCTCTGCCTGCTCTGAACACCCTTGCACTTTGTTATGGGGATACTGGGGGGGTTCAGCCTGGAGAAAGGAGGCTGAGGGGAGCCCTCATCGCTGCCTACAACTGCCTGACAGGAGGTTATAGAGAGGTTGGTGTTGGTCTCTTCTCCCATGTAACAAGCAATAGGATGAGAGGAAATGGCCTCATGTTGCACCAGGGGCGGCTTAAATTGGATATTAGGAAAAAAATTCTTCACTGAGAGGGTTATCAAGCATTGGAACAGGCTGCCCAGGGAAGTGGTTAAATGCCCATACCTGGCCGGGAGCACACAGCCAGCCCCGGGAAGGGTTTGCACACCGTGTGCTGCCTGCACCCCACGGCGGGTTCATGGCAGAACCAACAGGGGTTTGGGGAGCTCTCAGAGTGCCGCCTGTCATGGGCAACGGGCTGCACTGCCATGCCGGTGGCATATTGCTTCAGGAAAATTATTGCAGCATTTCACAGTCCATGCCATCAGGAAATCTGATGGATATTTCTGTGTCCTCCTTCTTGCTCTGCAGGCAGTTGCCTTTGACAGCAGACAGGTTGTGAATTAGCACCTTGAACGTGGGAGAAGAATGTTTGAGCCTCACCGTGAGGCTTCAGGGCACAAGTGATAAATCAGAGAGTGGGGCCAAGGAGGAAACCAGCTCAGAGACAGCCAAGAGATGAGGGAGCGTGGGGGAGCCGGTGCCTGTGCTCCCGTAGGGTAGAGGGTCTGGGGAGAGCACGTGGTCTGTTCTTCCCCTGGTGCAGCTGGGTATGTCCTCACTGGGCATACATCATAGCTGGGGTGGGAGAAGATGCTCTCGTGCTTTCTCTCCCTGAGGTTTTCAGTGAAGGTGGAACGCTTTCTCGTTGGGCAGGAGTGGGGTTTCATCCCCCGGCCTCACCAGAGAGGTCCAAGGGGGTGAGTGGAGGCAGCTCCCAGCAGCATCCACGGTGGGTCCGTCCACAGACCTGGTCTGAACTCTCCCCTGCTGATAAGGTGGGGAAAGGGCTTTGAGAAGAACAGAAGTGGTGCGAGAGTGAGTCAGCTTCAGGAGCACCACATTGCATAGGCTGGGCAGAAATCCCAGAATCCCAGAATCCCAGCCTGGCAGGGGCTGGCAGGGCCCTCCAGAGCTCACCCAGTGCCACCCCCCTGCCCAAGCAGGCTCACCCAGAGCAGGGGGCACAGGACAGCGGCCAGGCGGGGGTTGAAGATCTCCAGTGTGATGCCTACTCCTTTCTGAGCCAAGCATTACATCGCAAGCAAGCCACGTTATGAGTTTATCGCTACGGGGAGACGTAAGCCCGCAGCCTTCTTGGTTTCCCCTATCTTAGGGCATAGCAGTGGCGCGTTGCCCATTGAGCGTGCAGAGGAATTACAATTTATAGTTATGTACAAGTGAAAAACAATCACATTTCCTCACCCGGGGATTCCCAGCATTGCTGTATTACATCAACTTTGCTGCACTACAGTTTCCCGACAATCATTAGATGGTAAAGATAAAACAAAGCCTCCAGCAAATAATTAGCATTCTCGGAGCACTCGGATCTGTAAGGTGTGTAAATAGAAATAGCGTAGGCAAGGCGTTACGTTTGTCTATGTGTGTGTTGAGCACACAAGAAAAGAAATGAGAAATCCTGGGGCCTGGGGGCCAGAGGAGCTGCTCAGACAAGGAGTCTCTCTCAGCCGGAGGCTTGCTGGGATCCAGCCTTGCCCCCGGGCTGGGGTCTGGGTGCCCGGCGGAGGGTCCCCGGCACTGCTGGAGGCAGCCCGGAGCTGCGCCCTGGGAGGCACCGAGCCCGCTGGAACTTCGCATTGCTCTGCTCACTTTCGCCGTGGGATCTGGAAGAGATTTGAACCTCTGATCCCCCCAGTCCTGACACACTTGCTCTAAGCATGTCACCCCTTCACATCACTGGAAACACCTTTTGTGCCGGTGTAACTCTGGGTGTATTTATTATTTCAGTTTCTCAGCCTTCAGGTTTGCTCCTTGCAGTGCTCTCCAATCATTTACTGCTCTCCCAGAAATCAGCGCCTGAAAAGTCTAGCAGATTAAAGAAATGTGTCCTCATTACGAGTGAGAGCCGTGGAGACAGCGGCAGAGAAGCAGGCGGAGGAAAGAGCTTTTGTTCAGCGCTCATTTTCAATATGCTGTTAAGCCGCCACAGTGTAGCCCTGTCACAAAATACAAGAGGCTTTCAGATACCTGTTGATGGGCAAAGTTTTTAAAAAGTTCAGCCACAGAAGATATAGATGTAGGCAGGGTAAGAATTCAGAGGGAAAAGAAGCTACGTTTCATCGCAAGGAGCTTTACTTGTCCCCCGTCCAGTGCCGTGGCCCAGTGACTCCCGCTCCTGGTATCTCTGAGCATCTGAGGGATACCCGTGGAGGGGATGGGGCCTGGAAGGGTCTGGATACGGAGGTGGGGAGCCAGGTCTGATGTGGGAAGTCCTGCACAGGCAGCAGACACTGGGGAGCCTCCTGGCATGGGCACAATTACCTGCAGTTACCAATCTCACTCTCTAGCTGATATATTTTTATATATATACATATATGCTTTGTTTTGGTTTTTTTTTCTCCCCAGAAATATTCTTCAAAGGGCAAAAGTTTGTGCCCACTGGTGATGGGGGGTGGAAGCCATCCGTTTGGTGGGGTGTGGGCGGCAGCAGCACACAGAGGGGAGCTCTGGGCACTGTCCTGGCTGCCCACGCCGCTCCGCCAGCAGCCCGGGCTGCCGCCGCAGGGCACCAGTGCTTCGGCAGGAGGAAAAGCAAAACTCACCGTGATGTTGGAATAACTTGTTTTTCCTTAGGAGCACTGAAGTGCCAGCAGTGCCATGTGCACGGTGAGCTGCAGTTAGATAAGGCACTGCCTTTGAGCTGAAGGTGCTTGCGCCGGGCTGTAGTTCAGTGGCTTCAAACAGCTCTGGGGCCCATCGAGGTGCTGAAACCCTGGCAGGGGTTGCCCCGAGAGGGGGTGGAGGCCCCATCCCTGGGACCATTCCAGGCCAGGTTGGCCGGGGCTGTGAGCAACCTGATGTGGTTCAAGGTGTCCCTGCTCCTGCAGGGGGGTTGGGCTGGGTGACCTCTGGGGGTCCCTTCCCACCCAAACCATTCTGGGATTCTGTGATTCCATGATTCTGTGATTCCATGATTCTATGATTCTATGATTCTATGATCAAGCCAGTTTCTCTTTTTTCCCCACTTGTAGCCTATTCCTCTCTCAGGTTTAAGTTATCTGAAATACTTTTTTTTTTTCTCTTGTCATGAAATTACCATTTCAGGCAAGACTCGTGTGGCCAGGCAAAGGATCAGCATATTCTAAACCTCAAATGCTATCTGCCCACAACCATGCTATTAACAGCCACTGCTGCTGGAGACACTTGGCTCTCTGCTCTGCCAGGGCCCTGCCGGCACGGGCCAGGTCAGGCTGGGGACCAACGCGTGCTCCGTGCCTTGCACATCGCGTCCCCGCTAAGCGACCGCCTGCGCTTGAGTGCCGGGCACAGAGGGGTCCATCAAAAATGGGTGAAGCGGGAGTAAAAAAACTTTTTAAAAGTACATCCAGAGATTTCTTCAGCTTATGGGAAAGTCACAAGCTGTGCTCAACCAGAAAAAAGGGTTGCACGAAGCAGGGCACCCTCTGAGCCTTGCTCCCCTGGCTGGGGGCTTGTCTGCCCCTGCGCCCCAGCCCCCGGCATGGCTCTTACCGTGTCAGCTCAGCTTCTCTTAATTCACCTCGGAGAATCTAGATGAGGACAATAACATTCTGAATCACCGTTGATAGCTTTGTACACGAGCCGCGGATGTGGTGGGATTGCTGCAAGGTTGCTCCTCCATACAGAACACTTATTCAAAGAGTTTGATTAATAATTCAGAACACATTTTTCAACTACACATCATTTTCTCAACCGTTTCTTGGTGGAATGTATTCCAGCACTTATGGATCATTTTGTTGCCTTTTAAGTCTAATATATTTGTAAATGAGTGCTGGCCAGTGTTCCTGCAGTCTGCTACACACGCGGATTATGGGACTTCAGGAAATTGGGGAAAACAAGAATGAATACTCCAAGAAAAAGAATAGATTTGACATTACTTCATGTGAACCTTTTTTTTTTAAAGTGGCTCACTTTAAACTAGGAAAATGGAAACACAAATGTGGAGGAAATCCATGAAATGTTATGGATGAGAGCAGATCTGGGACCCCATGTAAATGGGCACCTCCCCCCACATGTTGCTGGGCCTCCACCGTGCTGCACAGTCCAGCATTGCTGCCCGGGCAAAGGTTTTTCTTGATGTAAAGTTGCATTGGAAAACTGTTACGATTGAGCTTCTATTCTTTGCAAGAGGAGCAAGTCTGATGTGGTTTGTGGGGGTGGTTTTTTGTTCTGGTTTGCAGGGTTTAGGGTTTTTTTATCTTATTTAGGTATCAGCTAATCATATGACAAAACTATTAAAGAGAAAAAATAATATCCTGGGTTATTTTAATGAGGCTGTCTCATTTAGTAGCTCTTTGAAATTTACTCTTAAAATAGTTATAAACCTTCGAGTCCTTAGCTTTTAATTTCACTTCTTCCCCACCCCTCCCAAAGGTAGGAATATGAAATATTCCATTCTGTGACTGTAGTCAGCAAATATACACAGGTTTTGCATCTAATATATGTTAAGCTTTAATGCTTTATAAAAAGAACCCAGGAAAGGATTAAGGTTTTTTATTTATTAAAGCTTTTCAACCAATCACATGGGTTTTTGTTCAGCCAACACCTTTGTGTACTTTCCTCACTGGACAGATGCAATCAATTACAATATTTTAGAGATTCCACCAGTGATAAAGTAAACTATTCTTCTGAACTCTGACACGTTTATATCTCCTAAAGAGGCAGAGGATTGCAAATCTCTTTTCTGCAGTGGCCCTTACTTGCCACAACCGCTGCTGGATTATTATTTTTTTCAGTAAGGAAAACACAGCATTCCCTCTTGGCTTGCACGGCTGAAGACAAATTTAACTTCTTTTCTGTTCCAGCTGAACTCTCTTATTCTGTAGAACCTTTCTGTTGTCCCTTGTCTTTATCATTACAGTTTTAGTGCTGACACAACCTCCAGGCAAGGTGACTCACCGCCTGCTGGGAAAGGTGCTGGTGCGAAGGTCTGGGAAGAGGTCCCCACGCATGGGTCTTAGGCGAGGTGACCTTGCTTTCCCTCTTGCCTGGGAATAGAAGAAGATAGCAACGCCGCAGGGCCACGCTGTTGGATGAAGATGCCCTTCAACGAGCAGGACATCTGCTTCCGCAGGCAAAGGCTGTGGGCAAACGATTGCCTTTCCCGCAGGGGCAAGGGGCGATGCCTGGAGCACCCACGGATGGGAGCCTCCCGAGCCTCCCACCGCCAGGCCGCCAGCTGGCAGAGCCGGGCTGGCCCTGTCTGGGCAGGGCTGCACCTTCTGGAACTGCAGCTGAGCTCTCAGCCATGTCATCTCATTCAACGCTTATTAAATTAACATAATTTAAATGTCAAAGCCTTCTGTCAGCGGCAGCAGAGTTCTACGTGCGCAGGAGCAAAGGCATGCAGGGCTGGAAAGGGCTGTTGGGCTACCAGGTCCAGTGCCCTGGGATGGCAGCAATTTGTTCCTTTTTATGGCCTCATTGAGCTTAAAAGCGGAGATGTCGTCTGCATCCCCTGCTCCACTTGGAAGACTGTTCATGAATCTGCAAGTCTTAATGTTTAGGAACTTTCTTCTAATGACATCACCATACTTTTCAAGAATATATTTATTCATGGCCAGTTTATCACCATTTGTTCTTATGGCAAAGTTATTTTTAGAATAAATGGCTTTTTATCCCTGCCTGATGTTTTCCCCTTGATGTGTTTGTAGAGCGCAATCATGTCCTTTCTCAGCCCTCGCATATTTAGGCTGGAGATGCCAGCCTCATTAGGCTGCTCTTGTGCAGGCGTTCTCCGCTCCCCGAGGAGGCCGCGCTGCCTATTTCAGCCTGAACGCCTCTTTGCTCCAATCAGCTCACGTGGCTCCCCATTGCTGCGAATGCCCACAACCCTTCCGTGCAGGACCGTTGCACGTAACCAGCCTTTCCACCTGGCTTTCACTGTTGTTTTTGTTACCTTTCTCCTCCGCTTTCCCACACAGAATTTTACCTCTTTCTCCTCCGCTTTGATTAGTGTTGGTGTTTTCCACCCTTGGTCCTTCCAGGCCTGTCCTCCCTCCCCAGCTCTGCGCCTTCAAGCCCATCCTGTCCTGATGTCCCACACTCACTGCCTCATCTCCTTTCTTCATCTTCTTCTGCGGGGGTTCAGCCTGGAGCAGAGGGGGCTGAGGGGAGTCCTCATCGCTGCCTACAACTGCCTGAGAGGAGGGGGGAGCCGGGGGGGTCGGGCTCTGCTCCCAGGGAAGGGGCGATGGGACGAGGGGCAGCGGCCTCAAGTTGTGCCAGGGCAGGGTGAGGTTGGCCATGGGGAACAATTCCTTCCCCTTGGGGCTGTCAGGGGCTGGAAGGGGCTGCCCAGGGAAGGGGTCGAGTCCCCAGCCCTGGGGGGATTTAACAGCCGGGCAGAGGCGGTGCTGAGGGCCAGGGTTTGGGGGTGGGATGGCAGGGGTAGGGGAACGGTTGGGCTGGGGCTTTTCCAACCAAATGATTCTATGGTTCTATGATTCTGCTCTCAGGTTCCCATCACAGCTCAGCCATCATCACCAGCACAAGGTCTGTGGTGTTTGCATCTTCTCCTATACACTTTACAAGGCGTGATTATATATACAGCAGCTTCCACCTCCGCTCGAGGGTGATGTCCACCCTACAGCTTTTGTCAGCGTTTCCTCTCAACTTCGACTTAAAGGCAGTAAACACCCAAATCATCATCATTGGCAGTGGCACAAGTACGGGGTCTGCGTACAAAAAAATCCCTTGGGTGAATAATGTATCTACCTGCTCTTCTTGTGCAGAAGCTCTTCTACTGCTGCAATAGTCTTGTTATTCTGTGCTGCAGGTTTCCTTGTTCTGCTCTCTCTATTTTTTGTCAAATTCAGATTTGGCACGTAACAAAATCTGAAATCTCTAAGTCTGTTGTGAACACAGAGATCCCATTTCCCCACCTGCAAGAACGATGCCGCTTCTGGGTGCCCGGAGTCAGGCGGAAGCCGCCCGCCCGCTGGTTTTCACTCGATGGTCCACGCTGCATCTCACTCGTCACCTACTGAAGCACCGGGCTGTGGGCAGTGGGGACAGAGCTCCTGCAGCTCCGTCCCCTCCGCCAGCGCTGTGCTCGCTTCAGTCTGTTATGGGAGGTCTTATTTTTTAATATATAAACCCACGCTATTTTTAATAAAGTCTCTCTTTCACCCTCGCTGCCATGTTATTATCCATGATTACTGGCAGCTTGGGTTGCTTGGCTGCCTCTGAAGTGAGAAGGAGCCACAGAGTCAGCTTTGAACCATTTGCTGTGAAAAACAAAACTTGAGATGTGCGCTTGCTGAGCTGGGGACTTCTGAGCGGGGTCAAGCCAACCTTGGAGGAACACTCTCCGTCTCCTTTTTAATAGTCAGGCTTTGTACTGTGGTACAGTGACCCTGAGCGTAACCAACGGGAATTTAAAAGTGCTCCATATTTTTCATCCGAGAGCTGAGCAGTCGCTTCTTTGACCTACAATAATACTGACCACAAGGGTCTTCTTTCCCTTGAAGAAAAGAAAAGGCAGCGAAGAAATCTTTGATCTCAGAAAGAGAGTAATATCATTAATTTTTCCTGCCGGCTGACATCTTTCAATTATCTTCAACCTTTCCTGAACAATATTCTCTCCACTTCTCTTGGCATTTCCTATCATTTCAGTGTTGCGGGTAGGAGAAATTCCTCCCCTGCCTACAGGCACAAGCTCAGTTTATTGATCAAGATGGACATGTTTACTTAGAAGGTAAGCGCACAGAAAACCCCCTCATATTGAGAAAAATGGGTCCCATTGCTAAATGCTCCCATTCCTACAAATGCCAATAACTGAACATGAGGTCTAGGGAGCCCTCAGGGAGCCATGGAAGTGACCCCCAACCGGGCTGCAGCCCTCTGGTCCCCGCGCAGGGACAGGGACAGGGACGGGGCAGGGACAGGCTCCATCACCACCCAGCCTCGCGTGCCGTCTGGGGAGTCTGGCAGGGGAAACCTTGAGATGGAACTGGCTTCCCTTTCCCACTACAGCAGTGTTTTTCAAATACTTTTGATCATGATAAGCACAATATAAAATGGGTTGCAATAAAGCAAAATAGAATCGTATTTTTTTCGGTGACGCACATGATTTAGTGTGAAATAAAACCCCACATTTGCAAGGAAACAAATGCTGAATAATATTTGTGAAGAGAACATGAGAAGACTTTACTAGCATTAGGTGGCAAGAGCAGATCATTCTTACCTGTAGATGTTTTTATATTCCTTTAGTCACCATTCTGGATGTGTAATCCCGATGGCTACCTTGTACAGTATGTATGCACAAACACCAACGGAGCAGGTTGGGTTTGTTACATGGACCCATAAGCGCTTTATTTCAGCTAGTGTAGGCAGCTCCAGCTGGCCTTCCATCAGTCAGATTGACTTCTGCACTGTCTCTTTATAAATCTCAGCATTATCTGCGATGAACAGTTAGGCATGCAGGCCCATTTTTAGGGCTTTTGAGTTTTTCTGCCAATGGGAGCCTGGTAGACGTGGCAGGTTACACAAAATAACGTCCATATGGTTGCGTCCATCTGGTTGTGTATGGTCATGATCTGTATTTTAAAGGCCAATTATGGTCTCATTGACTTCAACAGCCTTTGACTTTTGTCTTCAGCAGAGCTGGAGCAGGCCCTAATTCCCATAAAATCTAGGTTCCATGGAAGTGATTGAGCGCCAGCCTCGGTGGAGCCGGGACTTCATGCCATGTCTCTGCTAACAAGGTCAAGATTTCATATACTCATCCCACAGTGAATGGGGCTTTGAAGGCCAGGGTGTTTACAGGCATTTTAGTCTGGGCAGGCTGCTGTGCCTGGTTTCATGTATCTTCCCAGGTTAAAGAACTTCTCCAGAACCCCATGAAAGAGCAACACGGGAAATTGGAGCAATGCTAAGAGTCATCAGGGAACTACCCTGGCCCTGTAGACATGTGGTGACTGATCGCTGCCTCTGGGGACAGTGACAGATGTGTCCACCGTTACACATTTTCCTTTCAGGTTGATCTCAGTAACTCACATGAATTGATAAGGGTGCAGTTACCCCGAGGCTGAACCTATTAAGAACAACACGATGCATCGCTTTATTCAACATGACTTGGCCTGACATGAACCAATGGAGCATTTTGTGCATTTTATTTTGTGCATCCTGTTCTAAAAATATTGCTTGTTAGATGTAAACCGGATTTACCTGGGGTTAATTGGATTTTGTATGTGCAATGAGTTGTAGTGAAAACTGTCTGAAGAACTGGGCCCAGAGGGTTGTGATCAGCAGTATGAAGCCCAGCTGGAGGCCAGTTGATAGTGGTGTACCCCAGCAGTGGATACTAGGGCCAATATTGTTTAACATCTTTGTTAATGACCAGGAGGATGGGGCAGATGCACCCTCAGCAAGTTTGCGGTCAATACAAAATTGGGAAGAGTGGCTGATTCACCAGATGGGTGGGCTGCCATCCAGAGAGACCACAACAGGCTGGAGAAATGGGATGAGAGGAACTTCATGAATTTCAACAAGGGGAAGTGCGAAGTCCTGCATTTGGGGTGGAAGAACCCCAGGCACCAGTGCAGGCTGGGGGCTGCCCAGCTCGACAGCAGCTCTGCAGAGAAGGACTTGGGGGTCCTGGTCAACAACAAATTGTGCACAGGCCAGCAACGTGCCCTCATGGCAAAGACGGCCACCAGCCTTCTGGGCTGCACCAGGCAGAGCGTGGCCAGCAGGTCGAGGGAGGGGGTCCTGCCCCTCTGCTCAGCACTGGTGAGTCACGGCTGGGGTGCTGGGTCCAGTGCTGGGCTCCCCAGTACAGGAAGGACATGGGCTTACTGGAGTGACTCCAGCAAAGTCCCACAAAGATGATGAAGAGACTGGAGCATCTCCCATATGGGGAAAGGCTGAGAGAGCTGGGATTGTTCATCCTGGAGAAAACAAGGCTCATTCATAATGAGGCACTAGTCCTTAACTTTTTACAGTTTGGGAAGTACGCTGACAGCCATCACCAGCCGCAGACTGCTGACGTTTAAATGCACTCTAGAAGAAATTATAAATGCAATGGTTGGGTGAATCCAACAGCGGAAATAAAACAGACTTCAAAGCAAGCCCATGAGTAGAGTGATTACCTTAACCTGGTCGCTGGAAAGAACATGATGGTTTGTTTGGGTTTTTTTTTCTACATAGTTTACAGGTCTATACAGGTTTGGAGAGATGCAGGCTGTCATCTTGCATTTACTCACAGACATCCAAAATCCTTCAGGTTTCACCCCATCTGTTACATTTGTGAAAAGGAAGAAGGTCTTTTACCTTTCTCTTTGAATACACCTATGTCACTGCTAAAAAAAAACCCAAAAAACCCAAACCCACACCAAAATTATCTGAATTTGTCTGTCTGATGTATAATTCTCATGCAGACCAGGGGAAACCTGGTACAGAAATGCAGAGTACAGATAGCAGAGTAAGCAATGTCAAAATGGCACTGAATTACTAGAGCACTGCTGACGCTCATGCATTGCGCGGGACCTCTGTTGTTCAAAGGTGAGAGACATCTTTATCTCTTCTTCCTGCATGCCATTAATATTTGAAATCCACCCTGTAGCCGTCAGAGTTCAGCATGCTCACTATCAGGTTAAAAATGGATTAGATGATGGGTTTGGGAATGCAAACTGTGAAGAGGACACCCTTGTCCCTAGTCAGAAAGTTCATCTTCTTTTGTCACTCCATAAGTTAAATAAGGGCACGGGCAATTACTCACTTTCATAGGTGACTGGATTCAATATTTCAGAAGCTGAAATAAAATTGTCTTTGTTCTACTGATCCCAAGATTGTCAATTCTATATTTAACTGCCATAGAATCATAGAATCATAGAATGTTTTGGGTTGGAAGGGACCCCCAGAGGTCACCCATCCCAATCCCCCTGTAGGAGCAGGGACACCTTGAACCACATCAGGTTGCTCACAGCCCCGGCCAACCTGGCCTGGAATGGTCCCAGGGATGGGGCCTCCACCCCCTCTCGGGGCAACCCCTGCCAGGGTTTCACCACCCTCACTGAAAAAAAAGCAGAGGGGCTCCAGCCCTCGCAGCATTTTAGTAGCCCTCCCCTGGCCCTGCTCCAACAGGTCCATGTCCTCCTTGTGCTGAGGGCTCCCGAGCTGGACGCAGGGCTCCAGGGGAGGTAACTGTCAATGCCTTGCAGAGCATAACAACAATGTTTGAAAAATTAATTGATGTTCAATTTTTTTTTTTATTTTCTACAGTAAAAAATATGAAAAATCACTTTTCTGGGTGGGCTGAAAAGACAGAATTTTTGTTTGGGTTGAGTTTGTGCAGGAACACGGATTGCTCCGGTCTTCTGTGGGAAATGGGTCAAATGGGATGGAGTTCACCCCCATGAGACAAGAGTTGTAGAGACTTGAGGTTTCAGCATGTGTCTGAAGGAGTACGTTGTGCTTGCTCCAGCATGCATCAGCTCCTGCAAAAAAGTGCTTCCAACGCTACGGGCAATTAATCATGTGAACTTCATTCCCCACAACTGCATGGGCATCAGCATAATTTGAGCAGATAAGTGGACAAGCGTTCAACGTCAGTGAGGCAGGAATAGAGCCGTTATTAGGATGAACCCTGGGTGCCACAGATCACTGCATGACACACTGCAGACACTTAGTCTAGGCCTTCCAGTCTGACACAAAAAGAATTTGGCCACGACACTAAATTTAATGAGCTTCGTTGATGAAGAGCACCAAGACAGCTTTAGTGGCCTCAGTTCATCAAGAGCCTTAACTACTGAACGCAAATAAAGTCATCCTTCAAACTTTAAAGCTTCTACATGCATATTCTTCAGTCCCATTTCTGTCCTTATGGAGAAAATGCGCTGCCAGATGAATTATCGGAACAGTTTATTAACAGCCATACATATTTTAATTGTTTTCAGTTGTTTTCAGGATGGCAGCCCCTAAACATTTCTAGCTGAGCCAGATGTACCATAGAAATTTCAGATACATAGCTGACGTTATGGCGTATCCGAACTTTTCTTCCTCACCTTTCTCCAATCCCAGAGAAACAGTGCAGGGACGCTCTTATGGTCTGCCGTCCCCACAGTTTGAAGCCCCCAGACTAGGACATATATAATTATGCAAGACCCTGAATACCCCTGCATTATTTTGTGCTTGAACGGGAATAACTCATTCGGAAAAGCAGCTTACCATTTTACACATGACCTAATTACAGCTTGCTTCACCCAGCAGCATCGCCCAAGCTCTCGCCCATGGAGCCAGGCACCCAGACTCATGCCATGGAGAGGAGGTGGGTGCTTGGCCTCCCAGCACAGGAGCCCGCAGGATTAATGCCTCCCAGTGCAGGGGGAGCTCTTGATGTAAAAGCTATGACCCAGAGAAGCCAGATGTTAAGAAGGGAACCAACTTCCTTTCCAATGACGCAAGCTTTCTTCATTCTTTTTGAAGCAAATTCAGAAGACAAAGTATTGTTGTGCATCCCATACCCTGCCCTCCTCCACCGAGGCTCAGTGCGTAAAGCACACGTGAGCTATCGGAGCTACAGATTAAATTCCCTTTTTTATCCACGCAGCCCAAGAAGATGTCCTTCCAGGTTGTTGGCAGGATGGAGCCCCCAGTGGCTCTCCTACAGCTCTTTTACTGGGCACACAACATAAAGGTCCACTGGATGTGAGAGAAAAAAATTATTTAGAGACCTAACAGGATTCCTTCCCTTCCTGTGGGAAGGGAAGACCTGAGCTCTACACCCCCTTGTAGTAAAACATTACATATTTCATCCAAGTATCTTTAACACGCCCTATTCTCGAAGGTGGTCATTCTCAGCTTCATTTGTATTCTTTCTCCTTCCTTTCTTCAACTTGCAGCTTCAGCAAGAGGAACAGAGGGCATTTGGCTTGGCCTGACCCCCCAGAAAAGGAGATACGGGTCTGAGGTTCCTCGTGTGACTGGGGCATCCCAGGCAAGTGTCAAACACCCGCATAGTTAGGAAAGGAGGGAAGAGCTTCCCTCTTTGCTTCTGTTTTAAAGGGACTGGCCGCTACCACTGTATGCTGTGTTGTTGTTAGCCTGGTACACCAGGCACAGCTGTATCCTCCTCGTGAGCGGGGCCTGAGCCCCCCAGGGCAGCAGTGCCAAGCAGTGCTGGGATGCTGGGGCTGCCTTGGCCGTGGGGACCCCATCCCAGGCGCATCAGGGCAGTCTGAGCTGAAGAAGACCATGGTCCTCCCTGCACATCTGTGCATGCTGGGGGACCGCAGGAACTGTCAGTCCGGGCTGCAGGGGCTGATGGTGCAGGAAAATGATCAAGCGTGCTGCAGCAAGCAATCGAATGGGCTCGCTTCTCAGGTAAAACCCATGTTCTTGGAATTCGTGCTTTAAAAATAAGTGAAATTTAGACATGGGGTAACTGACCGGTACCCCTTGTTATTCTTTTACTTTGTTATATTCAACAGCAGCAACAACAAAATTGCTGTGTGTTCTTTGCAAATGGGTGTGGGACCAACAGTTCGCCTGTAGTTCTGAAACGAAGTCTCTGAAGGAACTATGAAAAGACGCATCAGCAGGACGTAACAAAGGTTTTCAGACTGAAGAGGAAAACCATCCCTTTGAGGAATTCGGTGGATTTAAGAAATGTATGAATATCTTCTATTCAGAAGGGATGTAAATTCTATAACCAGCTTCTTTGGATTTATATCGGAATCCCCAAATCAATGACTTAATACAGAAAATGCGTCGGCTCAGCCCTGTCTAGTCATCCTGAAAGACGCGATGTCTTCTCCTTAGGGGATGAAGATATCACAGCAAAACCACACTGGAGTCCCAAACGCAAAGGGGGAATTAGAAAAAAATCTTTCCACTTCAAATCCTCGAGGAAATGCTGTGCTGCTGCATGCAACGTAGGACAGAGATGGCGTTGGCTGCCCAAGCACCAGGGCAATGGCAGAGCTTCCTACAGCCGCCTGCTCTCGGGGTGCAAAAGTAGTAGGTGCTTAACCAAATGAAGCTTCTTCCCAGAGTGCTGCTCTGGTGGACATCACTGCCAAATCATTAAGCATCTGACTGTTTGGAAATGTGCTCAGGGCGGAAATCATTAGTGTGGGGGTGTGCTCCCCCCTCCCCTCCGACTCCCCCTCCCTTCACCTCTTTCAAGCGATAACCACCCGTGGCGGTGGTAATGGATGTGTCTGGGCATGAAGGATGCACCCAGTGGATGCGGGGGGCAGATAACAACACCCTAGCCAAAGGCTACTGTGGAAAGTGACCCCCCGAGCCCAGCGGTCGGGGTGC
>NW_009260612.1:1069619-1093082 GCF_000687185.1 Egretta garzetta
GGCCAGGCTGGGAGAGTTGGGGGTGTTCAGCCTGGAGAAGAGAAGGCTGCGGGCAGAGCTGAGTGCGGCCGGTCAGGGCTTCAAGGGGGCCCAGAGGAAAGGGGGGGACAAGCTTTTTAGCAGGGCCAGCTGGGACAGGACAAGGGGGGATGGCTTTAAACTGAAGCAGGGCAGGGTTAGACTGGATCTAAGGAAGAAATTCTTTCCAGTGAGGGTGGTGAAACCCTGGCAGGGGTTGCCCAGAGAGGGGGTGGAGACCCCATCCCTGGGACCATTCCAGGCCAGGTTGGCCGGGGCTGTGAGCAACCTGATGTGGTTCAAGGTGTCCCTGCTCCTGCAGGGGGGTTGGGCTGGGTGACCTCTGGGGGTCCCTTCCCACCCAAACCATTCTGTGATTCTATGATTCTATGATTCTAACTTGGAAATCTTAGCTAAATGACATAAAGGATTGACTGCGCATATCTAATCCTTTAGACATGAACCGTTGACCAAGTCTGGGACTAGGATTGGATCCAGCCACACCTCGGCTCCTCTCTGAGGGAGTTTAGAAAGCCAGGGGATCTTTTCTGAACCTCCTGACCCAACAGGAGGGTCTGCCTGACAGCTTTGTCTGACCCTGTCCTCTATGCAGTAAATAACCAAGTGTACCTTGCCATCGAATCTTATAAACTATTGTCACATTTATCACTGAACTTTGCCATTTTTGGCTCCCTCTCACTCCAACCACGACAGTTATGCACCCACAGCATCCAGACACTGAGGGGTGAGGCTGGCGCTGCTCGGCTCATGCCTTGCGTATAAGGGAAGCCGGGATGTCCCAGGTGTTGGGTGAACGTGCAGCATCCCGACCTCGGCTGTGCGTAAGCTCACGCTCCCGTGGGAGTAATCAGGATGGGAGCCAACCTTCTGAAAATTCACGCTTAACTCATTTCAAAGGTAAGAATATTAGTGAGGAAAAAAAATGCAAAATAAATAATTAACGAAGATCAACCACTCAAGAAGTATGACTGCTAAATACATTAAATCAGGAAAGCAGCCTGTGTTGGGAAGAAAGGCTGATGGGCCAAGGTTTGCTTTTCATCCAAAGGGAGGAAAAAGCCAATAGAAAAAAATGTAATAAACACAATTTAAGAAATCAATTTAAAATGGCAAAACTAAAAGTGATAATTAAGAAAGAAATATTTCAACATCTGAAATGAAATGTTCACATAAATGTCATCGTGAATGGAAAAGTTTATGTTTGATCTGTCGCTTTGAAATCAATACTGTCTTACGCAAAAAATCTCATTTGAATTAACCCACGCTTTTCACTGAGGGCGAAACTGGGTCTTCATTCTGCGTCAGTGTGTCCGTCCCTCACCGTGGACCCTCACCGAGAGCCGTGGGGCACCCGAGTGCTTGGCTTCCTCAACAGAGCATCCCGAGCCCTCCCGGCCTCCCCGGTCTGGACAGCGGCAGAGGAGAGCCCAGGCGCTTTGTCCCCAGCTTGGCACCTCCTTCACGGCCCAGGGGTGACTCTCGGCCCCTGGCACCCCGAGGGCTCCCCGTCCACAAACGGGACTCGTCCCACTGGGGCAGCTGCAGGGAAAATCACCTCACCTCTAGGTTATTTTGGGGTAAGCTTGACGGCAGGAGGAGGTTAGGCCACAGCCCCGACCTATGTGAGCTACTCCAGATAGATTTCTACATTCTTGATCTGCACTTCTGAAGAGAAGCTTTTGGGTCTTTCTTCCCTTTCTATGGCTTTTATAGGAGCAAGTGGATTCCACAGTACAGCAGGATAACATTCCCTTTCTTTCTTCCCAAATGTTTAAAAGAAAATTTTCATTCCATAGGTGAATATGTAGAGAATTACAAAGGAAAAAAACCCACATTTGCAAAACAGTGGAATTTGGAAAAAACCATTCCGGTTAGCTAAATTATGGAGAAAGCATCCTGTTGTGATAACCAGGGTGGAGTTGGGAAGACCAACGAGGTGGGACCTTCTGGGCACTGGGTCCAGCCCAGGCCCATTAGATGACAGCACGTGGTCCCTTCCGCCACCTCCGACCGAGCCCCCTCCCATCCCCCTGCTCCCGGCCGAGGCGGGGGGAGCCCCTGGCCCCGCTCCGCCCAATCCCCCTCCACGCCACGATTCAGCCTTTGGAAATGGAAATGCTGTGGAATTTCAACGCTGCTTTTTTTGTGTGACACCAACATTCAGATGCCAAAATCTGTAGAATTCAGATTCAGACAGCAAGATCTGTGGAAGCATGGCAGCGCTGGCGCACGCGCGCGTGTTGCATTTGTGTAATCGGGTGTGTCACGGCCACCGGATGGATTTTCCCAGGCATCTCCTCGTGAGTGGCATGGTGTCTTGCTCTTTGAACCATATAAGCTATTCGCTGCTGCACAGCCTCGTGCACAGCTCTTTTTATTTTTTTTTATTTTTTTCCCCAGGGCTGTGGTTGAAACAGAGAAGCCTGAACTTTGCAGGGAAGGCGTTTTGATGGAAGAGTTTGCTGGGGAGGGTTTGGTGGCTGACGCCATCTCGGCTGCTGGAGAGCTGGCTCCGAGCAGCACCATTTACAGGGCTGTCAGCCCGGGCCTGCGTCTCCCGCTATTGCAGCAGCCCGCCTGCAGCCGGACCCCTCTAAAAGCTGCCTGGTTTTGAAGACAAACAGGCAAGGGGTTAGTGCACAAATATTTCCCACCTGACAAGAACCGCTGCCGTGGATTAAGGAGAACAGAAAAATCACTTCCTTTTGTTTTGCCAGGGAATTCAAATGCTTTAAGATTTAGTGTAACACGGGATCTGTTTAAGTGGTAATTGTTCTTTGTTTCAGACTACATCAATTTACAACTGGAACACTATGGCTGTCACTGAAAATGCTTTGTAAATTTATTTACAGGCTGCAGGAAAGTGAGGAAGCACACAGGCTGCATTTTAAATACAAATTGCTTCAAGGTACAATTTCCTCAAATTGCTGTAATGTGCATTATGAATTTAATTTTAGTACATTTCTGCTATATAATAACCTGATTTGAAAGTATAAATGCAAATTAAATTTAAATAACCTATAATTTCTATGTGATGTGATGTTTCATAAATATTTACTACGGGCGTCTTATTATTGAATCAACTAGTCCTTAAACTGTATGGATAGTGATAAAGGCAAGGTCACCTCTTACGTATACGTATTAAACTTGTAATCGGCCGTGTCTGTTTGTTCTGCAGCTCATCTGTCTAGGAAGGGGTAATCACGGTGGCATCTGAGAGCCTCTCAGTCTTTAATGCCTTTATCCTTCTGCTTCTCTCTGAGATAGGGAAGTGCTTTTACCACCATTATGCTTACTGGGAAGGGAGGCACCGGCAGACATCAGCTAGGACCATTGAGGTGCCCAACGACCGCTGGAATCGGTGGCAGTTAGCGCTAAAATGTATGCGAGGAGCCGCGGCCGGGTAACTGCGCTCGGATAAACGAGGGGAGGGAGGCCTCAAATTCCCATTGATCCCCATAGTAGCTGGGGGCTCGGATGATCTCAGATCCCACACGTTGGCTACGCAGAGGTCCTCACAAAGCCCCCCGGGCTGCCAGCATCGCCCCAGCTTGCACTCCCAGCTCTGACGGTGCACGCGTTGCTGCTCTGCCAGCCCCCCCGGGCGTCCCCGGACCCTGCGCCACGGTGCTGGAGCAGGACTTGGCACGGGCGCTCAAGGTGCCACCAGCAAGCCCACAGCAGCCAGAGGTGGGAGCAGGGGGCAGGGAGTTTGGGTCCCTTCTCCCCCTCCCCAGGAAAGCGGTCAGACGCAGGCAGAAAATGATGTCACCAAGGTGAGGGGGCGTCCTTCAGCCCTGCGCGCTTGGCACCAGCTCTGTGCAACACTTCCCACCACTCGTCCAGACAGACAGAGCAAGCAGGTCCAGGAGTTTCCTAAGGGGGGGGGGGGGGATGGATGCCTAAGAGGGGTTTAAGCAAAGGGGATAAGAGTTAATAGACTTCAAGTGCACGACACCTTAACAACAGAGCGACACCCGAAGGCAGCGCAGAGGGCAGGTCACCCCCGAGGCACGGCCGGGGAGGGGCGGTGGGACCAGCATCTCCTTCGGCCCCAAGCCAGGCACCGTCAGCGGGAGGGGGCTGCGGGACGGGCACCGAACCGCACCACTGCCCTCCCAGGTGGGGAATGCATAGCGGGTCCAGCTCAAAGGCTGGAAGAAGTTTTTGCTTGTGGAAATCCCTGCATGCAGAGAAACCCAACCTCAAGGGTATGGCAGGATAATATTGACTAACCTCGGTTTTAATGCGTGTTTCTCTCCTTTGAGAAAGCTTTTATTTTATTTTCAATAAAAGCTTCAGCATTATAGCACTGTGTACGCTGCAAAGAAGTTGCTCAGCCATGGTGGGTCCCTTCTGTCAGGGACGGTCGCCTGCTTCTGTGTATACACTAAGATATACTTTTCATTAATGTTAATATAAAAGCTCTTGAAAGAATCTTAAATGGAAGGTCAGCTTTGATGTAGTGCCTTTTAAACGAATGAGACAACTTTGACTGGGTGAATATGTAACCTGTGATTGAACCACAAAATGGAGGAATAAAATGATAAATCGCTTCCTATAAACAAAATAAGAAATGCTTCCATAACAGCTGATTTAGCAGGCTGGTGTTATCCTCTTCCTCTGCAGAGGGAGGGCACACTTTCTCCTGACCTCCCATCATTTCTAGGAATGCAGCCACGCAGCAATTAGATCAGATTTATCTTACAGGCAATGTTGGCAAAAAAGGGCACAATTTGTAAGAAATTTGTGGCTGTTTTTCTAAACTTAAAGCTGAATTTTCAGAAATTACAGGTATCTTTTCTGGGGGTTGTGACTGGAAGTTTTCTGCCTCTCACTTCAAAATGTGACCATATCAGGCCACGTGTTCTTCATGGGAAACCTCATATTTTAAAAAAGGTCTTGTTTTTTTTTTTTTCTTCTTGTGCTGTATTGCCACTGAAAATCTGGGGCTGGTGTCAAAGCTGTCTGAACAGAGAACAACGAAGTCCACTGGCCAGATTAAAAGCATGAACAAAAAGCCCCATGAACGCCCCCCCGACTTCTGCTGATTTCTTCGTCAGCCGGCAATCCTTTGTTCTGCCCCCTGAGAAACCGAATCATCTCTGCTGGATCCCAGAATCCCAGCCTGGCAGGGGTTGGCAGGGCCCTCCGGAGCTCCCCCAGTGCCACCCCCCTGCCCAAGCAGGCTCACCCAGAGCAGGGGGCACAGGACAGCGGCCAGGCGGGGGTTGAAGATCTCCAGAATTTGTCCATGGTGATGAGATCCCCTCTCAGCCTTCTCTTCTCCAGGCTGAACAAGCCCAGCTCCCCCAGCCTTTCCTCGTAGGAGAGATGCTCTCTTGCGGGCCAGAAACAAAAAAAAAGGGATAATTTCTAAATCAATGGATGCAGCCGGGAGAAAGCTGCTCGCCACCCCCTCCGTTACCTCCTGCAGCAGCAGCCTGCACCGGTGCATGCGGGACATCGAGCTGCGGCTGGACCAGCGCTCAATTAACGTGAATTGCAATAGAAACAGCCGGGTGAGGAATGGTGCCTGGCACTGGCCCGGCTGTGATCGGCTGCCGGGGAGGAGCAGCTCCGCCACCAGCAGCCTGGTCTCTCAGGTTACTGCGGCAAGTGTTAAGTGCTACCTAGAACATTTTTTGAGAGTTTTTGTGGAGAAAAAATTGAGAAAAATATGAAAGGCCATAAGCCTCTGTTCTGTGTCATCATGGGCACAATGTGGCTTTAAATAATTCACAGCCATGCAAGAATAATTAATGACAGAACTAATGGCATCCTTTTCAGGGGTTTGGTTAGGGGCCATGTTTTTCCTCACTTGGAGCTGGAGGCTGAGCTTTATTGCCCCAGGTATCGTTTGTGCCGAAAGCTGAGAACTAAAACTGAGGATATGAGTTTAGATGGATGCTGGGGCCATGGCCTGTGTCTGAGCAGCGGGGGTGGCCCCTGCCGGACAGCCGCTTTCCACGCCGGGCAGCGGCCATCGCAGCTGCAGCAGTGCCAGTCTGGATGCTGGTGGCTCTTGCTTCTTTTGGGATACTGTCTGCAGATTCGGGGAACCCCGAATCAAGAGTTTGACCCCGGTCAAGAGTTTTTTCATTCTGTGCTCTGGCCAGCTCAGGGAAACCGCTGCATTTCTGCATTTCACTTAACATCTCGCCCCAGTTACACCTGTCCTCCAGCGAGGGGTCCTCTCTTGCATTCCTTTTTTTTGTTTTGTTTTCCTTTTTTTTTGTTTTGTTTTCCTTTTTTTTTGTTTCATTTTCCTTTTTTTTTTAACGTATGCCCAGGAAATTTAGTTAAATACTCACATTTGTAAATTCTGTAACCTTGATCTCTTCCGGCTATAATTTCTTACCAGTCCACTTGGTCATCCCTCAAGATCTGGAGGCTGCTTTTTTTTCCCTTCACTTCTGCAATATGACTTTAAAGCATTAAGAAAGGGAGCACTTGAACACACCCACCATATAGCACGGAGCGATTTCATTGAGCAGTCTCTCTTCCAGAACCCAAAGATCTCATTGCGTTCACCTCAATTACCGTCACCCGGTGACCGTGGCTCTCCCATGGTGCAGCCCTCAGTGCTGCGCAGAGAGAGAAGCTCCGCTGCCAGCCCTAAAACTTCCCACTCTTCTGGGAGAGGAATAAGAGCAATACTGGAATCGGTATAAAACACCTGCCTGGGGGGCAGGCAGGGTTTAAGGAATGCGGTTTAATCGCTGGCTCAGATGTCACAGTGCACCTTGCGTATGGAAATGTATTCCCTGACAGACGGCAGTGCAAGAGCAGCGCCCGCAGCACCGCTCTCCTGCACCCGCGGCAGGCGACCGGAGCCCTCCTGCGGAAGGGGGAGCGGCCGATACCCATCTCACATGAATCCAGAAGACATTCCCCTCGTTATTTCTCTACGACTCTTTATTTACCTTCTGGTTGATGCTCGGGGTTGGGGTTTGCAGCCAGTTTCTTGAACACTTTTAAAATACTTTACCACCTGCAGTCTCCATCCGAGTCTCCTCTTAGCTGTGACCCTCCCGGGCTGCTCAAACCTCATCCGACAGGCTGTCCTTCCTGTGCAAAGCACATATTTGGGTTCTCAGGTTCTTCTAAATAGTGCTAAAGCAGCACGGGCTCCAGTAGCGTATTGCATGGCACGGCTCAGATTTCTGGAGCAAGCCATATACTTCAGCGTTATAGCCCAAATAAAAGCCAGCCCTGTGTGAAGCACACCGAATCTTTGATATTATGCTTACTGGATTTACAGTGTCTGGTCCTGGGCAACCAAGGGGGCTCCAGAGTTTGAACTTTCATGGCAGTGGTCCAGATTACTGCCTCCAGAACTTTGGGAATATTTCAAGAAAAGGTTGGTTAATAAATTCTCAGCAACTCCTGCCATAGGGTCATCATTTATTTATTTAATCTGGTCCATCTTTGGGCTGGCATGGCGTGAGGGTCTCGCCATGCCCCTAATCCCAGTCATGAATTCCCCAGGTCTTACCTGGAGCTGGCTCTGACGCGGGGTCTGTCCTTGGGTGAGCAGAGCAGCTTGCGTGCCCCCCTGGAAACCGTATGGGTGCCAAGATCAGTTCTCTGTCCGATTGGCACACGGCCACTGAGACTGAGCCCAGCTTCAAGGCACTCACCAGCACTTAGCACTGGAAAATGAAGGTGGTGTTGGTAGGAGGTGCCCCATGGGCAAGGTATTGGTCTGTGGCTTTGGATGCTGGTCCCTGGCCTGGGCACGGGCACAGCTTGAATGTTTGGCTCCTTCCATACAGCTCTCCATCCCCACTAGCACAGACAGGTGATTTTTCTGGGGAAGCATTATAATCTTAGGATTAAATTAAATGCCCTGAAAATGGCATGAAGTCACGCACAATACTGAGATAGAAACATATATATATATAAAAAAATATATATATATATATACACACACACACACACACAGAGGATATAATAGACCTTCCTTATAAATGGGTCATGGTCCAGTATAATCTTAAATATAGTTTTGCCAACATACCACAACATTTTGAGGCTGCTGCCCCTGTTTTAACATGATAGATTCACACCCACACAGGACAGCTTGCTGCCCATGAAGCCCACAGTGATATGTGACCTCTCCCACTATTTCTCCTTTTATTCCTAATATTATTTGATGCTGTGTTTTCTTGTGCGTTGTTAGAATTCCTACTTCTGTAGTTTCATTTCTTTAGGGAAATTTTCTCCCGGCAGGGCTCACCACTCCTCTCTAGGCCAGCACCCTCAGAGGCACGGCAGAGCTGTCGCAACCGCGCTGGGCCCGTGCGCTTCTGCTGAAACAGCCTTCTCCTGCCTGCCCCCGCTGCACGGTAATGAGGAGTTTGCCGAGCTTTTCCAGGCTGATAGCTGCTCTCACTTTTGGCCTCTTCTTTCACAGAGAAAAAAAGTCTTTTTTTTCTTTTTTTTTAAGTGTCACCTGCTTTGTTCAGATGAGCTTTAAATTGGCAGGGGAGGAGAGAAAATTGCCCGAGGTAGGAAGAGCAAGGCAGAGAAGTCTGGAGGATTAGTGGGATCCTGGTAAAACTCTGGATGTGCAGCCAGGAGCTCAGGCCCTTCTTGAGGAGGACAAGGGATGTGGAGGCAGGGGAAAATAAAAGCAATTTTCTTTGACATTGTGGCTTCACCTGAGAGGTCGTGGGAGAGGTTCGGAGGCTCTGGGGTGAGTCACTGGAGTAGGGCTTGGCTCCAGTGTAGACAGGGAACACAAAACCAACACGGCTGAGGCAAACCAAACCAGAACGGATTTTATGACCAAATGACGCCATCGAGTCGTCATGTGATGAGTGCCAGGGAATTTCCCCTGCTGGTTCCTGCGCACTGCCGGTAAGCACACCGTTTTCAGGGAGCAGCCCCTGCCTTGTAAAGGCTTCAGGTATCAGAGACCCTACTAGACCGAGGAAAACCAGCCTAACACTCAAACACCTCTGCTGTGGAAGCCCTTCACCCCATCGCTGGCCGTGTTGTGCCCACCCTCCAGCTTCTAAATCATGCCCAAGTCTCCAGAAACCCACTTTTCTCCTCGAAAGGTGGGTTTTCCAAACCTGCAGTCACGGTGGCAGCCCTCTGCTGAACTTCTTCTTGCTTGTTGACATTTTTCACGGTTTAAGATCCGAATTGACCTTATTAATACCGCTTATGATAATAAAATTCCCCTCTACTCTTCTCTTCTGTTTATTATTCTAACAACAGGGGAGGCCGTGTGTCACACTGGGAGCAGGAAACGATGTCCAAGCAAGCTGTGATTACCGAGCTCCCTGCCTTGTTTTATAGGGCTGACTTGCCCTTGTCCTTTTGCCAGAAATAATTTTGCTTTCTTCCATGTCATTGGTAAAGCACTGAAGAAAATTGGTCCAACATCAAGCTTCTGCAATAAAGATCAAGCTTATGTTGCACAGTGATTCTGCATTTAAAACGACTGGCACGGGGGTATTTTTGAATGCATTTAGCATACGATGCAATGATTTGAATAGAATATATACAATTTAAGATAATTTAATAAAAATGATAATAAAATAGAGCAACATCAATAAGAAAATAGTATAACATTTATAAATTCATAATTTTAAAAACCTAAACTATTTTATTACCAAAAGTTAATGAAGCAATAACAAGTCAGTTACACAACAGTAATACTAATCAAATTATTAATAAAAATATTAACTTTAACAAATAAAATTAATCATAATTAATGTTAACAGCTACAGCGCCCCCCCCAGATCCCCCTCACCCGCGCGCGATCCCGCACAGTCCCTGCCGCCTGCAGCCCACGCCCGGCCCGGCAGGGGAAGGGGATGAAGATTTTCTCTTTCAGATACCGTCAGGTAATTGAACTGGATTTGAAAAGCGATTTCTGTGCCTGCTGTGCACAAAGCCTGCCCAGGGATCTGAGCTGCGAGGTGGGCAGTTGCATCTAAGAGGTTGTCTCCTTGACAAACCCAGTCTAGAAATTCCATAGCAAATTTTGAATTCCAGATTTCCCATCAAATTCCCATTTATTTATCTATTTATTTGCATGCCCATGCATGCAATCACTGCAGGTACAGCTGATGGCTCGAAGGAAGGCGCAGGGCATCCCTAGCAGCCAAAGCTGCCCGAGCGCGTTCGTGCGCAGGCTGAGAGGAGGAGGAACCCGGGGGTGCACGCAGAATGACCCGAAGCAAGCAAGCTGTCACGGCGTTTGTGGCAACCGCGCTACCCCGTACGACAGATCCCAGTGGCGGGGCGAGCCTCTGAAGGCTCTCTTCAGGGAAAGGCCAGAGGCGCCCGTGCCAGCTAAGCTGACCGGATCAACCACAGCAGCGCTGCCCGAGAAGGGGACAAGAAGCGCGCGCCCCCCTCTTGCATTAAGCAGGTACGGTTTAATGGACGAGAGACCTTGTGCCTTGCTGTGCTCGCAATGCCAACAAAGTGCAGGCATTGGCCATGTGTTATTGCATTACTGTGCAAAGATACTGTCCTGGTTTCGGCTGGGACAGAGTTCGTTTTCTTCCTAGCAGCTGGCACAGTGCTGTGGTTTGGGTTTAGGGCTAGCAGAATGTTGATAACTCACTGATGGTTTGGTTGTTGCTGGGTGGTGCTGAGACTGGCCAAGGACTGCTCAGCTCTCGGCTCTGCCAGGGGCACAAGGAGCTGGGAGGGGGCACGGCCAGGACAGCCGACCCCAGCCGGCCCCAGGGCTATTCCAGAACATGGGGCGGTGATTGAATCCCTTGCTTTGCTTTGCTCACGTGCGTGGCTTTTGCTTTCCCTGTTAAACTGTCTTTATCTCAGCCCACGAGATTTCTCACTTTTACTCCTCTGATTCTCTCCCCCATCCCACCATGGGGGCAGTGAGCGAGCGGCTGGGGGGGCTGAGTTGCCAGCCGGGGTTAAACCACGACAGAGGCTCAAAGTCCCCGTGCGGAGGCTGTGCAGATGCTGGAAGCTGACGCAGCTCCCATCCTCATCCCTCAGCCCTAGTAAAGCACATCAGTGCTTTAACACAGCACTCTCCCTCCCAGGCTGCTCTCTCCGCTCAGCTCCGTTCCCCGCAGACTCGCCCGCCCCGGAGCTGAGCACGGCGCCTGCCCCTGCCGTCCCGGGGCACGGGCACAGCACGTGGCCACAGCCCTGCTTGCTGCGGTGTGGCCTGCAGCTTAATTATCTCAGATAGCCAAGTCACCGGTGCCCTTGGCTCCCCGTAGCTTTCTCTGGAAGCTGCTGGTTTTGCCCAGAGCCCAGGTGTGGGAGGGCAGGAGGGAGGTGTCCCTCAGGAATGGAGCTGGAAGGATCCTGGGCTCCTTCCGACCTTCCTGGAAATGTTGCTGGGTCAAAAGGTGGTACACTCAGATTTGGTACTTCAATTTTGCTTTCGCAGCTGGTAGAAGAGAGGCTGAGAGGACATCCTTGATACCGCAGAGCCTCTGTGAGGACCCATCCTGGGGGGGGGTGGACCCACTCTTGGGATTTTTGGGTGGGCTTGGGTGACAATGCCCCAGGGTCAGGGGACTGGCGCTGACTTCACATGTACCTGTGGTCTTTTTATTGAAAAGAGGAAAAAAAGAATGAACTGTATGTACCAGAGTGGGATATTTCCCCATTTTTACTCTGAACGCGGCTCCTTGCTGCAGTTACTCAGGTGCCCTGGCGCAGGTTTTGCGCGGGGATTCGTGGCAAGGCTGGCTCATCCTCGCCGCGTCCAGGCGGGCAGACTTCAGGCCCGGCTAACAGCAGGATGCCCTGCCGGTAACGAGCTCCCTCGCCAGCCCCTGACACCAACCCCGGGGGAGCATCTCTCTGGGGTTGGTGTTTTGCTCTCCCCCTGCCTGCAGTCCGGGATCCCGGCACCCTCCCGGGTGGGTGGGATAGCCATGGAAGCAACGGCTTCACGAGGGCTTACGGACTACGGGCAGCGGCTTGAAGCCCGTGGTGCCTGGGGCGAGCGGGCACGATCGTCGCGGATGCGAAGGGACGCTGTGTGCATCCCAGCAGAAGGCAGCTCCCCGCTTGATGTCCTGGCGCGGTCCAACAGCCTTTTCCCAGCCAGACAGGGGGTGCCGAGGAGAGCATCGGGCTCCAGCCCAAATTTCTCTGCCTTAACCTGAGTTTGGAGCAGGATTAAAGTGATAAAACGTAGGCGGGTTTGGAAAGCCAGGCTGGAATATCTGCTTCCCAGCCACCCGGTGCCCTGGCAGCTGGGTGCTTCCCGGGAGGAGCGGCTGGTAATTAGCTGTTAGGTAACGTTTGGGGGAGTTTGTTTTTCAGGGTTTTTTTAAGCCACTGCAGTTAAAAATAAATAAATACGGAAGGGCAATTTTAGCAGCGTGATTCTAATTTGTTTAATCAGATTATGTTGTTTTCTTCTCTGCTGCCTTCTAATTTGGATATATGAAAATGAAATTAATATTAAATTCTCAAATTTATTCAGACTTAATGAGATGACTGGGATGGCTTGCCAGAACTTAGTTGTCTTTTAAATGTGGCTAAACATTACTTCGTGAAGGTTGTCTTTCATAAGGACTTCATTACCATCTGAAGTTAAGGAAAATGACCCAAAAGATCGCTTCTGCTCCTGATCACCTCGGAATCATGATGTCAGCAGCTAGTGCAGACAAATAGTAAACAAGAGGATTAAAGAGCAGTATGAGGAGCAGAGTTAAAAAAAAAAAATAAATAAAATTATTACAGCATATCACGGCAAGGATGGGAAAATCCTTGCTTTCCCCAGAGCTCGGCTGCAGATGACATGGGAGCGGCTCAGCCCGCCCATGGACCAGCTTCCCGGTCCCCTCCAGCGCTCCCCGTCCCCAGGCTGCAGCAGCTTGGCAGGGCATGGCTGCGGGGCCACCAGTGCAGCTCTGGGCTGGGCTGGGAGTCGCTCGCTGGCTGTGATGGGAGAGCCCTGCCTTCCGGCCTCTTCTCCCAGCACCCTCGCCGTACGTTTCTGTCTGACGTGGAGCAGTCCTGGGGGTGGCGAGCAGACTGCAGGGCGGTGTCCTCCAGCGGGCATCGTCCCCCCCGAGCTGCGGAGCGCGGTGCTGCCTGGCTCTCCTTCTCTGACGCCGGCCCTTTTCCCACGTGAGTTACCAGAGCTCCTGAGGCACCGCGACCCGGACCTGCGTGGTGCGTGGCCCTTGTCTCCATCAGCCCCCTTGGCAACCCTGGCACAGGTCTGGAGCGCTGAGAGAGAGCATTCAACTGCTCCAAAGATGTGATTATCTTGGAAGTGTCTTTTGGGCTGGGCACAAGAGTTTTCTATTTTCTTTCTCCAGATTAGGTACAGATTTCTCCAACCTGGGTACGTGGCATGGCAGAGGTATCCAGGCAGTGGAAATTCGTGTTCCTGGAAGTTGAACAAAACAGAGAGAAGGGGAAAGTCATTAGAGCAGTTTGCACATTGCAAAATTAAAGTGTACCTGCTGGTAACAACTGTGCTTGAATTTGGCCAACTACTTCAGACTAAGTGATAACCAAATTATAGCTGCTTCAGGCTGCTGCGGATTCTGCTGGCAGGGGGGCGGCTGTAACAGATTAGCTCGCACCCCACTCCGGGCGCACCGTGGGAAGGTCCAGGTTCTCCAGTGCTGGTTTCTGCAATGCAGCCTTGACATCAGGGGAGAAAGGTGCGGGGTTTTCTTCAAACAACTCACTCTGCTGTCACGTTTTCTTGTCTCTTGTTCTTACGTGTTTAACACTGGCAGTACACAGCCATAAACAGCAGGTTTATAGCTGCAATCAAACAGATTCTTCCCGCTGGAAAAAAATTATTCCAAAACTTCAAGGGTTGAGCTCTGTCCTCCCAGGCATGTCCTTGGCTCAATGATTTCATTGCAAATGGGCATATGGAGCCAGAGCCTGGGCTGGTACATCCAGATTTATGTGAAACACTACACATCACTCTCCCATTGCAGCCCGAGAGCTGCAGATCTTGGCACGGAGCGTCCTGAAGCAGAAGGTGGTGGTGAGTGACAGCTTGATGCATCCCCGTCACGGGCTGCTTCGGCACACAGGCGCGATTTGGAGGAAGATTTGTTGGTTAACTCTGGGTATATTGTACCACTCTGCAGACACACTGGCGTAATTATTTTGGGTATTCAACAGACTTTTCCTTTTTAAAATCACCGGGTAGTACTTTACCTGATTATCGTCATTGTGAATCCAGCCTTGTCTATCTGATAAGATTTCCCACTCAATCAACACATGCCTCTAACTTGTAATTATCTTTGGAAATGTTTTCATAATGTGCAACCCTTAACCTTTTTTATATGTTGATTTATTGCCTCTGAGTTAAACCTTGATGTTCAATTTCCTGGTGTTGTTATTAACATCCCCTGCTAGAGAAAATAATTTAACTAAAATTTCATGGGAAAATGAATCAAAACACAATGATATTTACACGCGGCCTTTTAATCATTTCAAACATAGAGAAGTTTTTGATTTAAAATTACAGTAATTTTATTTCAATTGTTCTTGGTATTATCCTCAGCCATAATTAGGAATATCCACATAATTAACTGTCTGGCAGCTCCTTCCACAAGCAGTAAATACCTAAGATATAAAAAAAATACCAAATGCCTTTTCAGAAACCAGGTTTTTGCGACATTGCAGTAACAAGGAGTTTGGATCAGCGTCCTTTGCCTTTTATTTGGAGTGATGAGCAGCGGCGAGGGAGCGGGGCGCCGAAGTGGCCCGCGGCAGCATGCGGGGTGCCAGCACCATCCTAACCCCCAGGCTCCCCACTTCTCTTCAGGTTGTTCGTCTGTACAAAGATTTGTAATGCACTGAACCCCAATGGGGGAACGCGCTTCTGTAGGCTAACATTTACACACCTCAGATAGGCACCAGGAAAGAGGTATCGGGGGTCGAAGGACCCAAAGGGCGTTGCTGGCCCTCACCCATCTCCCCTGGGACCCCTGCCCCTGTGCCCAAGGGGTCCAACTGACCCTTCTTGCACGTCGGTAACTGTACTGTCAGTGATAGTGAAACCTGATTTTTCCACATTCAGTTGCTTTCTCAAAGCGGCGTTCTTTGCCTGTCAGCACTGCTCCCCGGCAAGGTCTGTGGGGTCAGGATCTACCTCTCCATGTATCCATCTCCTGGGTCTGCTGTGCACTTAGAGCCTGAGCGCTGCTCTGAGTGCACACAGTGTAAATTCAGCTGGTCGGGCTTCAGAACAAGGAAAACATGCTCAGCTCATCCAAATCTCAATCAGCTTTCATCATCGCTGCACCGGAGTGCTAAAATGGAGCCGGCGTAGGGCCCAGTACCTATCACAGCAGATTTGGATGGATGACCCTCATTTAACCAACTACGAATCTAATAAAAAAATGTTGTTACACTTTAACACATTATCTGTCATGATAATGAAGTTTTATTTACCATTTCCAAGAACATTCTCACTTTTGGAGACACTGTCGGAACAAGCAGATCAGCTGAATCACTGGGCTCAATGAAAGCTGCCAAGCAGCGGAGAAAAGCCTCCGGTGTGGACGTCCGTGTGCTGGGATACACCGATCCTCCAGGTCCATTTTGCCATGGCTTTGTTGGTTTATTTATTTTCCGGTGTGCATCAGCACCTGTTGAAGGTCCAGAGAGGTGGTTGAAATCTGTCCTCATGCACCTCGTGCACGTCCTTGTCTACACCCTGTGGGTCCTGGGGCTATGCCTGCCCGGGATGGGGGAGCTCTCTGCCATCCCAATCCCATCGTTTGGGCAGGCTCCCCACCACTCTGCTTCTGGCTGCCCCCACAGCATTCCCCTTCCCTGGCAAGAGCTTCTCCCTCTCCAAATGCTCCCCCATCTTCTGGGGCAGCAGCAGGAGCACACTTGGCAGCCCAGGACACTGGGGTTGCTTCTTCCAAGTGCGACTTCTTACTGGACTCTGTAGACTCTCCAGACGGTCAACTGCCTCTCGCTCCATCCCGCTCCTTTGCTTTCCTGCTGTCCTTCTCTGGCTTCTCCTCTCCCCCACCGCCCGTTCCCACTCTTTCTCTGCTTAAAATACCTAGTGGTTCACAAGACAAGTTTGCCTTAACTCTGCCTGTGCCTTTAGGATGTGCTTTTTCTATCGCTTCTCCCTTCCTCCCCCAGTATTTCTCTACCTTTTTCCCAGTTCCAGCCTCCTACTTCATTTACTCCATCTCGTTTTAAAATAACCCAGCGCGGTTGGTGTTTACACAGCACCCAACGTAACGCATCCCCTGGACAACCTCCAGATGGTACTGCGATGCAAGCCTGTGGTCGCAACCGGTTACACCCCTAACGGCTACAATGCTGTTCAACAATTTATCCTAAGACACAATTTACTCCTCCTCTTCTTCCTAGTAATCTGCTGACACACTGATCCATAAAACTTATGAGAAATATTTATAAAGGTGGCAGCCTTGACGTGGAGAATTAAATCACAATACGAGAATGTGCCAATTTAGTAGCTTATGAAGTTCAAGCAAAAAAAAAACCCACCACAAAAACAGATGAAGAACTGTCACAGCTGAGAAAAACAAGTGTGTGAGGAAGAATTAGAGCTACAGATTTCCTGTGTATGACGAAGACAGAAAGAGGGTAAATTCCTGTCAGGTGAGAGGTAGGCAGGAACGAGGGGTAAGCACCGTGTTCAATACCTCGGCACCAGGAGGACATGGACCTGTTGGAGCGGGGCCAGGGGAGGGCTACTAAAATGCTGCGAGGGCTGGAGCCCCTCTGCTCTGAGGCCAGGCTGGGAGAGTTGGGGGTGTTCAGCCTGGAGAAGAGAAGGCTGCGGGCAGAGCTGAGTGCGGCCGGTCAGGGCTTCAAGGGGGCCCAGAGGAAAGGGGGGGACAAGCTTTTTAGTAGGGCCAGCTGGGACAGGACAAGGGGGGATGGCTTTAAACTGAAGCAGGGGAGGTTTAGACTGGATCTAAGGAAGAAGGGGTTGGGCTGGGTGACCTCTGGGGGTCCCTTCCCACCCAAACCATCCTGTGATTCTCTGATTCTACCTTACACACAAGCAATCCTGGCTGCAACAGCTGGTGTTTAGGAAGGGAGAAGCCCTTCTGTTCCAGCACAGACAATAAATGATGAAGCAGCGAAAACAATGCACCAGAGGCACAGCTTTTCTTTTTTTTTTTTTTCCTTTTGGCACAAGGTAACATAAGGATTCATTCACTGGGAAAAGGTAGGCACAGCAAAGCGCCCGTCTCTCACTCGTGATGGGGCTGTGCTCTCCAACCATCTTTAACAGCACAGACCCTCTGCTGCGGGGAACGAGGTTCATCCTGGTAGTGCCAAAGCAGAACCGCATTTACAAAGAGATGCGTACCAAACCAGCCATGAGTATGGCAGACTTAAAACCAGCAGTGTAATATCTCCGATGGAAGATTCACAGTGGCCTTCAGCAGATCTTTTATCCCAACTCCTCTACTTTATTCTGTGGCCAAGATATTCTCTCAGGTTTCCATGATTTTAAGCTGATTCTGTTCAGAGTTGTACATAGAACAACGCTGTAGCTTGTGTGAGAACAGAGAATGAAGATGGATGAATGTACCTGAGAGCGTGTGCTTCCACTGAGAGGTTTGCATGAGTTACCCCCACCGCCAGGTACCAGGGAACAAATATCTCTCTGGTTTAATACGCTGCTTGCTTGTGATGGTGCAGATAAAAGGGCTGCGAGCGCTTCAAAGGTGGAAAAATGGTTATCACAGTTTCAAGGGGGTGTATAAGGTATAATGTATTTCCACAATATATTTATGTCTCCCTTTTTAAGAAAAAAATGCAAATAAGCTGGCAGCCCTTCCCGTGCTGTGCAGCACCAGCCTCCCCCCCTGCTCCCCCAGTAAGGTTCTGTAACTCAGGGATCAAGTTATTGCCGTGGTGGGAGCCTGGTTTGGCATCCCATGGAGAGGATGCTCCCGGCACACCAGAGCAATGGCAGTCTCTGCTGCAGAGCCGTCCCCACGGATGGCGAAGCACGGGGCGTGCCCCGGCTGGCTGGTGCACCTTGTCAGCGCTCAGTGCCACGCTTGTAGGACCCAGATGTTTATTTTCTTTAACTCTTTGTTTTGTTTTGTTTTGTAAAATAAACCCACCCCTGGTAGATAGCTGGTTTTCAACCCCACGAACGATTTTAGAATGGGTATGCTACTCCCGCTCTGCCCTTTCCCCTGTGAAAGAGCAGATGAGGAAGGGCCTTAAATGCAAATGTGTGTGACCAGCTCCGTCTTTGGTTAAAACTGAGACATTTGACCATTCCAAGAGAAAATTCCTTATCCAGTGCCTGGCAGTCTAAAAGATGGGGAAAAGCTCTTAACCTAGTTTAGAAATGTATCACCGCATGATCGTTGTCCTTACGTGTATGGAAAAATAGTGTAATTAAATAATTGAAAATAAGAAAATGAAGACACCTACAGTGCTCTGCTATTTTTTACTTGGTTACAGTCTGTGGAAAAGAGTCTCTCACTCAAAAACCCATCACCAGCTGGGGAAGAATATCTGGGAGGGCGCAAGGATCTACTTGTGCAAACAGCTCTCCCTGGGGCAATGGCAAAGGTAATGAAGAATAAAATAAACCAGAAGTGGCAATGCTGTCAGGGCTCTGAGAAATCAGGAAACACCACACTTGTAGTTCTCTGCTAACCCCTCTCCTTTACGCTGTCTCTGTGGGTCTGATCCGAAATTTATTCATGTCAGACTTTCCACCAGTTTCAATTTTAGCAATTACTTAGCCATCCTCTATTTTCTCCATATAACTCCATTTCAGGGGCAGGAATATGCCCCTGACTCCAGGACTCTAAAATGCTAATTCATACTCTGAAATCCTGAAACATTAAAACTATTAAAATGTGCAGGGCAAGGAGTCAACCGGGGGCAAAGAGAAGCGGTGAAAATTGCAGGGCAGAAGAGCAGTCGGTGGGGATTTAATCAGCTGCAGAGGTGGTGTTAACAGTAAACATGAGATGGCCTTAACGACAGAGCCTGCTATTTCAGTGCCTCCAGCGAGTCTTACCGACGAGTGGTGTCATCCTCAGGTCTGCACCACCCTTTTTCCCCCAGTTTGCAAACCTACTGGCAGCGAGGGTTGCAGCAAAGCTTTTCTGCATCCCGCGGTATAAACCTGGGGCCAGACAGATGAATAGGTGGAAGGGTTAAGGAAACACAGGGAAGCAAATCCATGTTAGGAACGAGCTGGACTGACTTAAAGCTCTTTCTCGCCCAGCTCTTTCCCAGCAGCATCGTCTCAGGTTGCAGCTGCACCATGCTGGGGCTGGCCTCGAGCCCCGGGAGCCAAACCCGCAGTGTTCGAGGCCCTGACAGCTCTCTGCTCAGGTCCGTAAAGCAAGAAGATCCCAATCCTCATATTCTCTTCGCTCATTTTCTACTCTCGTTTTGTTATAGTTCCTATTCCCTGTTTTTCTCAAGTCTGTTCAGGGGATGACAGTTGCATCTATCGGAGGGCTTACAGTGAAGAAATTCAGACTCAGAGCCCCCTGGTTTTGATTCAGAATTCAGAGTCTTTGAAAAATTGCAGGGGATTTTTATCTGGCACCAGGCAATGTCTATCAGCTGTCTGCGAGGGTGCAGTTCCTTTGACCCAAGGTAGGTGCCCACTTCACACCCAAAGCCCCACAGACTTACAGGGAACAAGCCTGCTGCCCTACAAGCAAATGATTCCCCCTCTTAATACCCTTGTCCCTTTCTAAATATCAAGGACATCCCCTTCTTGCGCTTTTGTGAGGGCTTCCGGAGTAATTCTGGTAGGGAATGAACAGGAATCGTGCAGTCCTGCAGATGGCCCCGTGACAGATGTCAGCTCCTGACGATACAAGAAGCGAGATGACCAGCAGGGCAATGGCCATTCCACCCAAAAGCCACACCAAAAAGGGATGCATTTCGGGGATCCTTGGAAAGGATGAGCCAACTTCTGCTGGAAAGCTGCAGGATGGACGATCCCTGCGGCATCGGTCTGCGCGAGAGCAGCGGGAGGCAGGAGCAGTTTTCCCTCTAACTCTGGGTTTGCCCCTACTGATGGCGATGAATCTGCAGAGCAAAGGTACTGACTGCTGCTTGCTTTTCTCTAGACACAGGTATATGTGTATATATATGCCATATATATGCCAGCCATGCTCTGCAGTATGTTTGTCCAGGTACCGAGAATTGTGGACTGTAATTGTGTAGGCAGTAGTGTTCATCTGGGAAGCCTGGGAAAGCCCAGTTAATGTACTCAAGGGTTCCTATAAAATGCAGTCACATCTGCTGGAATTTCAAGGAAATAAATGGGGGGGGTTTGTAACAGAGAAGCTATCCCCACATCGGCTCTGCTTATACCAGCTGGCATGGATGCAGTTGGTAGCAAACTGTACAGAAGGTTTAGGGAGACATTTGCAGTATCTGTCCAGGAATGCAACGTAAGGCTGGTGTATGTTTACTGCATATCTGCATATGTTTACTGCATACATACATACATACATACTGCATACAACGGCGTATCGTGTGTAAGCACAATGAACGGGGACGAGGGGTGTCCTCCCAAACTTGCTGATCCGTTAACTGCTGAATAATAGAAAATATAAAAAGTAAACAAGCAAACGGAAAAGCCTAATTCACCTGTGAATAGGGGCAGTTGCAAGGTGGCCGTCGGTCCCTCCGGCGGGATATTGCTCCAGTACACCAGCTCTGCTTGTGCGGAGCTCAGATAACTGCCGCTCACCTGGTGAGGAGATGCAGCACGGACTTCAGATGTGGTTTGTTTGCTTACTACTTCAACTGCCTGGAGAATTACAGATTCAATAATTAGCCTGTTTACAAAAGGGTGTTTTTTAAAAGAGAAACAAAAATTCTGGACCTATCTGCAAGTTTTTATTTGTACTAATGACTGACACCAAGGTGCCATTCTTCGGGAGTTGCTAATTGGCGTCTTTTATGCCCAAACCTCCTACACAGACATTGCACAGCATCGCAGTCCAGAGAAGACGCCCAGGGGAAGTTTTTCCGTGCCTTCAGTAGCACCCCAAGCTCACCCACCAGCTCAGCCCCTCTGAAGCTGTGCAGGACGTGGTGCCACGGCTCTTGGCCCGCTCCTTGGCGTGCGGCGCCGGCCTCAGCTGTGGCCAGCAACCGGCACGTGAGAGCAGCAGTAGGCTGGATGTGGCGCATGGATTTAAATACATGCTTTAAACCCCATGCAACCCCAGGCTCAGATCTCCTTGCACACCGTAGTTGTTTTATCCGCAAGATTTTCATTACAGAATACAGTTCCTTGCACTGTAAGGGGTGACAGGGACTCGGTGCTCAGGGTGCTCCTCTGGGTAGCACACGAGTCTGAAGGCAACTCAAACAGGAGAGAAAACCAAAGAGTCTAAGACTGGAAACTCTGCTTCTACGCCAATATTCTTGTGGGGTTTTTGAAAAGAAAATAAAATTCTAAATGTACTGAGAGTTGCTTGGCAACTTCATGTGATATAAACGTGGTTGTCGAGGCTGATTTTGGCACTGGAAGAAAGAGGGCAAACAAAGTGTGAACACGTTTGATGGCAATACATGAATGTTTGTAGCTATCTGAGTTTCTGATAGCTGGGTTGCTGGAGAAGTTTTTCACTAGAAACTCGTGTATGAAAATTGAGTGTTTCTTGGAACAGACTCCTTGACGGAGTGAACTGAGTGACCTCAGAGATTCCCAAATGTTGTGCTTGGGGAGATAGTCCTTCCATTTTGCTCAGTGTCACACGTGACGAGGTGTTACGTACATCCATGCGTCACCAAGTGAAAATAAGAAACCAGGAAAGGATAGGAAATCTGGAAGGGCTCGTTACTGGTGCAGCAGTGCTCCGCTCGGTTCAGTTGCACAATTGGGTCTGTATAATGGCACACCCTGGGTTTGACAGCACTGCCTTTTTCCCCAGATCTGCAAAGAAATACCGATGCCAATGTTAAAATGTTAAAGTCGCCCCTGCCTGCAGGTGCGCACAATCCACTGTCCCTGAACACCTCCCAGGAGCCATCCAGCTGCCACTGGGGAAGGAGCGAGGGAAGGAGTTTGGGTGGTTGGATTTAGTATGGTGAGTGCATTCCAGTTCTAGGGTATAGTGCTGACTTAATATCGGGAAAAAAACCTACATGACACTTCATGTGGAAGCTGAAAGTATGGATAATGCTAAGGCAGAAGCAACTTCCCCACAAATTACTCTAAGAAGAGATTACTTTGGAAAAAAGTGACAAGAGCAAGAGGGAGACTCCTGAAAAGGAAGAAGTTCCGTGTTTTAAGTTTTAAAGGACCCAGACAGATCTTAAATTGAAGGACACAGGGCAGTACAAGATGCAATGTAGTCCTAGGGCAACGGATGTGTTCTACAGAACAGCAGATGTTTCCCTCCAGTTATAATGATGGAAAAATAATTAAAGAGAAAAACAAGATTCTGAACAAGAGAAAAATCAGTGAGAACAAGAAAGATAATTAAAGAGGCATTGGAAGTAATAATGCCATCAATAAGTAGAGTAATAGTTGGAAAGCACAGCGCGGCACTTGGAGAGCCTATAGGTGCTACGAGTGCCCGTGCGCTACCACGATGTAGGAAGCTGCAGCACCAGCAGCACTGCCCGGAGCCCGTACGCAAACAGGCAGACACCGTGCAGAAAGCACACGTGCAAGCACATTCTTTTGCACTGGAAAAGAAACAGGCAAGAATGAACTCAACTTTGTAAAATATTCCGAGATTTACTCTCAGAAACACGGTAATGGCTGACGACGGGCTGTTATTGCTAAGGCATACATTTACCAAAGTAAAATCACCTAACAGGCATCTTCATTGACATCGCCGGTGAATGATGTCCAGTCCTGTTTGGTGCTTTAGCTATAGCTGATCCAGACAAAAGCTCGCAGGAGAGGAAAGAGGAAGGAAGAGATGTGTTCTGAGCATTACTGCTTAGTGGCACAATATTCCCGATGAGTTAAATAGGCAAAAACATAAAGGTTCCTCAGACTCCAAGGGCCATCGCGTTACGTGGTTTGCTGCATTTTTGCTTTTATGTGCAATCACCGTACGATGCTGCAGTTCGGGCACATTATTGAGACAGATTTGCTGCTGGCTGCTCCGCTTCACATCGACTGCTGCTCTAGAACCCCTGGCCCACTCTGGCCTACTCCAAGCCTGGCTTTTCCACCTTTAAAACCTCATAAGGATTTGCTAAATACGGGCCAAAACTGAGCCTTGTATATGAAATCAGTAACCCCAGCCTAGAGATGCAGCTTACGACACTGATGGCAAATGCCCTGGGGGAAGCAGCCAAATGCCATTTCCTGAGCGTGCTGACATGCAGAATAGCGTTCTGTCTCTTTTGCACTTCACAGAATCCCAGAATCCCAGCCTGGCAGGCGCTGGCAGGGCCCTCGGGAGCTCACCCAGTGCCACCCCCCTGCCCAAGCAGGCTCACCCAGAG
>NW_009260612.1:1093482-1105662 GCF_000687185.1 Egretta garzetta
AACAAGCCCAGCTCCCTCAGCCTTTCCTCCTAGGGGAGATGCTCCAGTCCCCCCATCATCCTTGTTGCCCTCCTCTGGACACTCTCTCGGAGTTCCTCATCTTTCTTGAACTGGGGAGCCCAGAACTGGACCCAGTGCTCCAGGTGGGGTCTCAGCAGGGCAGAGCAGAGGGGGAGGAGAACCTCCCTCACCCTGCTGGCCATGCTTCTCTTGATGCACCCCAGGGTGCCGTTGGCCTTCTTGGCAACAAGGTTACCCTGCTGGCTCATGGCCACCTTGTCCCCCACCAGGACTCCCAGGTCCCTCTGGGCAGAGCTGCTTCCCAGCAGGTCAGCCCCCAGCCTGTACTGGTGCATGGGGTTTGACCTCCCCAGGGGCAGCACCCGACACTTGCCCGTGTTGAACTCCATCAGGTTCCTCTGCACCCAACTCTCCAGCCCGTCCAGGTCCCGCTGGATGGCAGCACAGCCTTCCCGTGGATCAGCCACTCCTCCCAGTTCTGTGTCATCAGCGAACTGGCTGAGGGTGCGCTCTGTCCCCTTGTCCAGGTCATTGATGCTCTACAGACATGAAATACGCCACAGGTTCCACAGGATTTTCCACCGATGGTTGCTTGACATGTTTTTTAAAATATTTTAATCCAATGTCGAGAAAATTAGAATTGAAAATGTTGCAATTACTATTAATTTATATTACAGTCAGGTCATTCTGTCATATGCCACTTCAGAAAGAAAGAAAAGAGCCCCTGTCAACTGCTTTTCTACCTATTCTATTGGTCTGTTAAGAGAGCATTAATCTTGATATGTAGATAGTTATCAGATGTAAAAATCTTATGATTCACAAATTAATGTGGGAGTAATAAGAAAGAGCATCCTGTTTTATCCAGGCACTTACTGGTTTAGGTGCTGCAGGTTACCTGGTCTTTATGACAAAAATCTTCCTAGTCAAAACAAGCGGGCAAAAGTAAATGAAGTTTAAAACATTTTTCCGTTTTCTATTCACCTTGCATGAGGAGTGTTCCAGGGAGAAAATTGAACTATCAGCTCTTTACAATTTTGGGCAAGCGGCGCATTGTGGGGGAACGCGGTAAACTGAGGAGGAGTTTAATGGACTGTTTGTGCCAGCTTTGTGTTCCTGCTGGATTGCGAACGCTTGCTCCCTTCCAGTGCGAACGTAGCTTCTCCCAGCCATGTTTAAAATTATGTGGGTATCCTATTTTACAAGTAATCCATACAGAAACTGCATTTCAGAAGAGAAATGAGAACATGAGACACAATTTAACGTTGATGCATAATGAAGTAAGACTCTACCACATCTGTAATGGCTCCTGATTCACTGAGTGCAGATTCAGGAATTACATTGCATTTTGGTCTCAAAGTTACTTGGAAATTGCTTAAATCTGGAAAAGATTTGCCGAGTAACCAGGAAGAAATATGGACTTCTGCATTAACACTATTCCTATTTGACTGTTATAATACAGCCACAATTCACACGGGCTCTGAGCAACTATTCCGTGATCATATGTCTAAAAATTCATTTAATCTGAGTCTATTAAAAAAGTTCCCAGGAAATGGACTCCAGGGAACTGATTTTGCATTGGCAGGGAGATGTATTGCATGACCTAACACATCTTTCTGCTTCTAATTCCTCTGGTTCTTTTATATGAAGTAACTCGTTGAAGTGATGCAGTCATTAAAAAAGGAATTGGAACTTGATATGGATTAGAAACTCATGCTAGGTCTGCCTAGGGTGGAGGTAATTTTCTTCATAGCACCTCGCATGGTGCTGTGTTTTAGATTTGTGACCAAAGCAATGCTGATAACGCAATGATCTGTGGGGAGAAGGGAGGAGCAGTCATCGGCATTAGTTAGCGAAGAGGACTGGTGGGTGGTGATTAACTGTCGAGTAATGAGCAATAAGCAAAGTGCAACAGCTCAAAGTGTTTAGAGGGTGAGAGCATTATGGTAAAATCATAGAATCATAGAATTGTCTAGGTTGGAAAAGACCTTTAAGATCATCAAGTCCAACCGTTAACCTAACCCTGCCATCCCACCGCTAAGTCCTGTCCTAATCATGAGTACTTTGAGACTTTTGGCAGGAAAACTTTGATTACATGAACAGAAAAGGAGTCTCAGGCAAGTGCTAGACCAAAAAGTGATGATAAGTCTCTTTACTCATTGGCTAAACCTCCTGATTTACATATGCTGTTCGCACAGAACACGCTCTCTTTGCAGAAAGAAGATGAATGGGCCGCAAAAAAAATCTGTGTATCAGACACAGGCTTCTAGCAGAAACCTCTGCTCACTCGGGAGGCTGCTGGCGTCTCTGGCATTGCATTGCCCATGGACACGCGCGTGCCACACAGCGAGAGACAAGTCAGGCAGCTTCTGAACTTAGTCTCAATGATCAGGCAAGTTTGGCTGCTCAGAAAAATAAAACCCAGGACTGACCTAGAAGTGTTTCCTGAGACTGTAGCACGGGGCTGCCATGCTTCAGATTTACCCTTGCAATGCTGAGACCAGGAAATCAACTCCGTTTTTTTCCATTCTCTTAGACAGAGTCCTGCCTGGAGAGGGTGCTGCCAGGAAAGCATCCGCACATGTCCCACTGCGTGGTCCCACACCCGCTCAGTTGTGTCCAGGCCTGCTGCTGATGGCGCTGAAGCTTTGCAAGGAGGTGGAGATACAAGGTTCACCAACTCCAAGTAAAGTGTGAGAGCATCCAACCTAAACACCGTTATTGGTAGAAGCTCCCTCTTTTAGGTTTCCTTCCCTTCTGATACACTAAACAAGGTCAGAGTGAAGATGTAGCAAATGAAAACAGCAAGGGACCAACCTTACTTCTCTCTTATAACTGATGACAGGAATGAAAGCCCACCAGTTTGCCACCGCACAGCTACCGGCCCCAACCTGCTGTTGTCGTACTGCTGCTTCTTGTTCTTTCCAAGATAAAAACCGCGTCCTTGCAACTCCTGCCTCCCCACGCTGAGGGAGGGAGAAGGGGACCTCTGAGAGTTTGGAAGCTCTGGCAGGAAGATCTGGCCAAGGAAGCTCCTGGTCACAGGCAGTAAGCTGCAAGTGAAAGCTCACTGTATGTAGGGACTCCTGGAAGCCGGGGGCTTGGGCAGATGGGCCTTGTTTTGACCCAGTGTAATAGCTCTAATGTTTTGTATGTCCAGTGCACTTTCACAGTAAGGTTTCTTCCTCTGACTTCCAGAATGGAAGTCTCAGAGCACCTCATGGTCTTCAGCTCACTGAGATCACAGCTCTCAGTGCCCGGCTGCACATACAAGCCTACAGAGATGGTTTGGGACAGGCGAGACTTGATCCTGTCTCCCAAGATCTGACGAGCTCTCTGGCCCCATGAGTGTTTCTTCATTCCATGTCAGATGGATTAAGTTTAGCAGACTTGAGACAGGCTCATGAAGCAATATCTCCTGACCTCCAGGTCAGGGCAGTTCCCTGGGGGTGGATGCTTTCATTCTGAGTCAAGCAATGAGAAGACATGACATGTGGATGTGAGGCTTCTGGACATACAGTAGTTTTTCTGAGATGCCTTAGCCCTTCTGAATCTGACACTGTGCTTTTGTCAAATGCAAAATTAAATACATTTCTTACAAGTGGAACAAAATTTTGAGTTTGAATTCCGGCAATATTGCTAAATATTCTGAATCCTCAATTTTGAGGTCAAAACATAATTTTTATTTCATTTACTAAAGTTACTTGTGGGTTGGTGACCAAAGTGAAAGATCATTGCTAACGTTTTGTTGCTGATGTGCAGCTGCTCCGTGCTGCTGTCTGACAGTGGGAGGCCATGAACGCAGTTTAGCTGGCGAGGTGATCTGCTGGCGTGGGGCACATCAGCACCACCGTCCTGCTTGATCAGATCCCACAACTACACTGACACAGGGCGGACCCCGAGTCCTTTATTCATGAGAATCTGTGATTGAATTTTGCCCAAGGGAGGCGTGAGGACGGCAGCTGGTGGGTAGATAATGACACATACGCCTGGACTTATGAGCCCAGTTCTAGTAGAATGAGCAGAAGAACATTTTTCTAACATGACCACAAATAATAATGCCTTTTACTGCACACGGTGATGCGTGGCTTCAGTCCCAGTGGCTAGAAATGCTCCCACCACCTCATAAATGAGAAAAGGGAGCATCACTCCTAATGCTGTCAAAATTAATGCAAAGCTATATTGGAGCTTGCTGTTGCTTTCCTTCCCCCTCTCTGCTCCCGCCTGTCTCGGAGGAGGAGGGAAAGTCCTAGCACCGTGCAAGATGTACTCGTTGCATTGCTTGATGCACTTCTGGAGAGCACTCTGGCACGGCAGTGATAAATGTGCCATGAGGAACTACGCAGTGCAGAGGAGAAAGCGCCGTTATTGCTTTATTTTGTATGACACCCGTACGGTGGTTGCGCTCATAACCTTTGCAACTGAAAATTGAACACCACTGTAGAAAGACAGATGAAAAAAGGAGGGGAAGAGAATTACAGTTGTACAACTGTGACTGAGGTTTTAGCCCAGTAACTAAGTCAATATTTTAAATAGCGCATCAGAGGGCAGGCCAGAGGATTGCAATCGTATGTGCAGAACTAAGAAGCATTTATCGTCCTGTCGGGAAGAGAAAGAGGTTTCGGACACGGGTAGGGAAAAGCTATTACAGGGGTGGGGGACAGCGTCAGAAAGCTGCGTACGGGTGCACTGGGTGCCACGGTCTCTCAGGCTGAGTGAATACCAGTTACTGCTGCCGGGGAGCCTGACCTGGAGGGTGAGGGGACCTGCGGGGGGACAGCAAGGGCCACGCTCAGTGGGGAACACCCACATCTTCCATCGCGGGAGAGAGGACATTTACAGACACGGAGCCGCACTGCGGTTTATGCCAAGGCACTTTGTAGCGTTGATGGCAACCAAAGGGCGCTTACCATCCCCGCCAGCCCCACCGCGCCCGCGGCAGAGGGGACTTCCCCATGGCATGGCACTGGCATGGCACTCGCCGCACCGAGCTGGTCTGCAGGCCACTTGTGAGCAGAGCACCCGTGGGTCCGTGCACCCCCAGAGACCCCGCGGAGCCAAGCCAGCCTGGCCGAGCGCTGCCTCCCCTCCCGAGCTCAAGCCCTGCCACCAGGAGCTCCGTGCCTCCGAGCGCTGCCCTTTCGCCTGACGCTGCCTGGGCCATTCTGGCACCCAAAAACTCTTTTTCATGCCCTGCTCAGACTGGTTTGGGTTTTTTTCCCAAAGTTTAGGTGTTGTAAAAGGTACGTTAAGCCACTTTTTTTCTGAACAGTGGCTGCTTTACAATGCTATCTTTTTTTTTTTCATTCTGCATCTGATATTTGCATGGAGTCTCATACTGTAACTTTTTAAAATGTCATTTCCAGCATCACATGTTGGATTGAAAATGTTAGTAAAATTTAAATACATTTCACATGCACACGGGCGTTTATTATCAGACTGGAAGGAAAATATTTTCTTGGAACTTTATACAAGTTATGAACTTCACGTTTGTATTTAATGGCTTTCTAGCACTGCATTGTGAGAAAACATTATAAATATGAGAAATAAAAAGTATTTCTAAAGGCATTGTATAACCTTCTGGATTTATCTTCCTCTATTTACTCCTTTGCTCTCAGGTGGCAGCAATCTTGTCCTGAAGACAGCCTGTCATTTGTTATATCTGCATTCCGCTGCCTTCCTTTAAATGGGCTCGGAAGATCCACAACTGGGAAAAAAACCAAACCAAACCAAGTCAAGCCAGCAAGACAACAACCCAGAAACAGTGGTTAATCTCAAAGGGGTATTTTTTTTCCCCCAGCTTAACCCCCCTCCCTTAGGCACAAGCTATTCTCCTGATGAAACCTGGGTGCTTTGCTGCCGGTCTCCCCAGGGCTGTGAAGGTCCCTCTGCCCACCCTGCAGTTGGGACAGCCCTTCACAGAATCATAGAATCATGGAATCATTTAGGTTGGAAAAGTCCTTTAAGATCATCAAGCCCAACCATTAACCTAACCCTGCCATCCCACCACTAAACCCTGTCCCTAAGCACCTCATCCATCCTTCTTTTAAATACCGCCAGGGATGGGGACTCGACCACCTCCCCATGGCGCTCAAAGCCGGGTGGCGTGGGCCCCCAGGGGTTGCGGGCTCGGGCCTCTGGGACCACCAAACAGGACAGGGTGGGCTCAGCCTTGGAGCTTCCCCCAGCAAAGCTCTCTTCAGCTTCCTTACGACGTGGGGGCGAGCAGCCTCCCTGCACTTCGCCCTTTTTGCCTTCTCAGCAGTTTTCCAGCTTCGTCCCCATTCTGTCTTTGCATCTGCCTCTTGGGTGGTAAATGACCCCTCCTGCACCAGTAACCAACACCAGCACGATGCAAACGCAGGCTTTGGCGCTTTATGACCCTGCCCTGCCTCACTTGCACCCAACAAGCAGCTTGGAACGATCTTTAGCCCACTGATGAGCTTCAGTCATAACAATTTGTAGCTAATTAATGAGATTTCATATCTGATGTAGTCTAATGTATCAAAGCTTTATGCAGATAAATTAAAGATCCTGCAGTATGCCTTATTATGGGATAGGAACATGTCCAACTCCAGTTTATGCCTAGCGGCTTCACACAGATGTGGACCAGTAAAACAGGAGCTCATCTCTCTCCTGGCAGCAGCTTTGCCATTCCCTAATTAATAAAGCATGTGGAGGCAGAGGTACAGCACAGGACATATTCCGGGCTGGGAACAAGGCTCTGCCAGCACAGCCAGTGCTGCAAGCAAAATGGGTCTTTGCCATCAGTCTGAACCTCACATTCAGGATTGTTTCCCATGGAAGCATGTTGGGATAAGGCTTTCAACAACACGATGAAGTTAAAAGGTAAATCAACAGGGTGTCTGGCACGCCAGGGAGGGAGACGATCTGTGCAGCCTAGATGGCACATCAGAACCGAACTGGCTTTTTTTCCTGCAGTCCTAATCTTTTTCTTCTTCCTGTGCACAAATTCAGTGTAAATTCACCATTTTTGAACCTGTCTCTGTCCACTGAAAAGCTAGCGAGTGTTGATTAGTGCCTGTTTGCAACAGCAGAGAGAACACAGTCCAGCAGGAAGAGGGATCAGATAGAGTCATAGAACCATAGAGTCATTCAGGTTGGCAAAGCCCTTTCAGCTCCCCCAGCCCAACCACCCCCCTACCCCTGCCATCCCACCCCCAAACCCTGGCCCTCAGCACCGCCTCTGCCCGGCTGTTAAATCCCCCCAGGGCTGGGGACTCGACCCCTTCCCTGGGCAGCCCCTTCCCGTGCCTGACAGCCCCAAGGGGAAGGAATTGTTCCCCATGGCCAACCTCACCCTGCCCTGGCACAACTTGAGGCCATTTCCCCTCACCTGAAATGGGCAAAAATGGGAAATTGGGAACTCAGACACAAACCTTCCCAGACAGCAGTGATGGGGGGCAGGGAGAAGAGAAAAGGAAAAGTTTTCCAGGGAGTTTCACTAAAATCAGCATTGCTTCTGGTGTGGAGCTGCTGCTGCAGGGTTGCTGTTCCAGAAAGCCCAGAAAAGCTCCTTCCTACAACACCGGAGCCTTCGCAGCGGCGTCAGCCAGGCACAGCCATTAAAGCCATGATGGGAGCTGCCATGGGAGGCACTGTCACGACACCAGTTATGTGCCCCTTTTGGAAACACCTCTACTACTTCAGCAGGCAGCAGGAAAGCCAGTTCATTACTCCTTTTCTCTTTATAGTCACTGTCAAGAGATCCCTTTCCACAAGAACAGACCTCCATGTGCCGCCTCCTTCATGAGACCACGCCGTTCCCAGCCCTGTGCCTGTAATCCAGCGTAAACTGGGGATGTGCTCCAACCGGGGCGCTGTCCGGAGGGAAGCAGTCGCTCATGGGATGCCGGGGGCTGCTGAGCTGCAGGGTGGTGTGGATGGGACACCCGGCCTTGCTCTCCCACAGCCGATCCAGCACCAGGCATAGGTTACTATTCATTTCACTGTCCATAAATTGTGGTTGATTTGGTAACAGCAGGTACAGAACTTCCCCCCCCTCTTCCCGTAGGCTGCTGCTCCCTTGTTCTTGCTCTCCGATTCCCATCAGCTGCTCCTTTTGCATCAGCACCACAGGCCGTGGTGTGTAGGTGCAGAACGCTTTCCCCACCACGTCGGCACAGAGCCACTCATCATCGTTACCACCATCCAGCCACCGCCCGGCAAGCCGGTGCTTGCCCCACAGACCCCCCGCACCGGCAAGGCTGCCTGCTGGTCCCATTACCCGCCCCGTTATTTGTGTGGTGTTCCTCAGAGCTACATTCTGTGTTTGATTCATTCTCTGTTCGTTTAATAACAAATGATTATGTGTCTTCTACCTGTGATTTATAACGATGAATCACCGCCTCCCTGAAAATCCTTGCATGGCGTGCGCAGCCCTCCACATTTATAAATCTGAAATGTTATTCTGCGCTTGGCAGGCCCACTCCAGACCGCCAAGCTGTGGCCATGGATGTCAGAAAACCCAGCAAGAGGATACGTAAATGATGTGGGCTTTGCCAGCCGGGGAGTCTGCCGGGGGGCCTGAGCTGACCGGGTGAATCAGCATCAGCAGTGAGCTGACCGACCCGTGCTGCTGCTCGGCGGCGCAGTCTGCATTCAGAAGCCTTTGACCGCTCTCCCCTTTTAACACCAGCACATTCGCAGCCCTCCGCTCCCCTTCGCTCCCGGCAGCGCGGCCACCCCCCCTGCACAGCTCATCCGAGGAACGCTGCTCCAGGCTCACTCAGAGCAGGATCCCCAAGGAACGCAGGACGTTGCTCGGTATCGGCATTTGCAGGTGTCTCAGAGGAACCTCTCCTTGCCGAACCCTGCAAAGAGGTCTTTTGGAGCATTTCCTGCACTCCCAGTCAGCACTGGAACACAGAGGATGCTGCCAGCTCCTCCTGCTGTTTTAAATAGTCTCCTTTAAAATAGAGTCGTAGAATCATAGAATCATAGAATCATAGAATCATAGAATCACAGAATGGTTTGGGTGGGAAGGGACCCCCAGAGGTCACCCAGCCCAACCCCCCTGCAGGAGCAGGGACACCTTGAACCACATCAGGTTGCTCACAGCCCCGGCCAACCTGGCCTGGAATGGTCCCAGGGATGGGGCCTCCACCCCCTCTCGGGGCAACCCCTGCCAGGGTTTCACCACCCTCACTGCAAAGAATTTCTGCCTTAGATCCAGTCTAACCCTGCCCTGCTTCAGTTTAAAGCCATCCCCCCTTGTCCTGTCCCAGCTGGCCCTACTAAAAAGCTTGTCCCCCCCTTTCCTCTGGGCCCCCTTGAAGCCCTGACCGGCCGCACTCAGCTCTGCCCGCAGCCTCCTCTTCTCCAGGCTGAACAAGCCCAACAAATACAGAGGGACAGATCCAGGTCTCCCTGCAGGCACCTCGTTCTGTTTTGGAGATCCCAGGGCACTCGGGGCGTGGGGCCGGCAGCTCCGGCAGAGACCTGGGGGGTCCCTGCCCTGTGGCTCCGCAGGCGCTTTCCCGTGCCATCAGCGCCTATCTTCAGGCACTTCAGTCCCATCCTCTGCACGCTTTTTCACCAGAATAAATCTACTTTTGGCAGATTGTGCACCTCTGTAGGATCTTACCATAGAAATATTATTATCGAGCTAATTGGCTAAATGTAAGCACTTTATTTTTATCCCTTTATGGTTTTTTTATATTGTAACCATCAGGAAGAGTTTGCATCACTTTTATATGTTGTTTTCCTTCAGCTATTGATAATTGTTACCTCCCTTTTAAAGAGAGCGCTTAAGGCTATTTGCTGTGTCTCCTTTCCCTCGGTCCTCTCAAGCCCATTTAGGCATTCACCGCTCAAACCCAGCACTTTCAGGGTATGTGGAAATACAATAAAAGCCAACACAATTCAAGGAAACAAGATCAGAAAGGCGCATTTAAGAGCTGGTTATTTTTACTCCTCAGCAGCTCAGAGTTTCCAGGTAGCTTTAAAAAGTAGCCCCCTACAAAGCGTGGATAAAGTAAGTGCCTCCCCCAAGGGCCCAAGCTGCAGGGAAAGGGGTTCTGCCTGAGTTTGTAAGGAACAGCACGGAGCTTGGGAAGCGGACACGGTCAGAGTCCCTTCCTGGTGCCTCAGGTGTGGGATTCCGGAGGTAAAGGATAATCCAGAAAGAATTTCTTTTAAAATCCATAATGCTGAAGGGATCTTTCTCGGTATCTCGGTAATTAAAAGGCATGGCTGGCTTGGGCTACAGCCCTCCTCTTTGAGATGGCCGTTCAGCTCAGCACGGCAGGGTGGAGGGCGCAGGTGAGGATGGGAGCTCCGGAGCGGGTCCGTGGCTTCACCTCGGGAGCCACGTGGGACGGATCCTGGTGACACCACGGCTGAGCCCGGCTGCCGCCCGTCCCTTCCCCGCGCTCCGCAGTCGCAGCTTAGGATGGAGCTTTCCGGGCTGGGAAGAAAGCGATGCGGTGTGTGATTCCCCCCTGGGGGAGGGAGGGCACTCCTGCCGCCTGGCAAGGGGAGAAGCTTCCCTTCGCTCCTGCCGGCACGCCGGGCTTGGTGAGCAGAGCCTCCACCAAGAAGCCGCAGCGGAGGATCCCGAGGCAGCACCCACGCACCCTCCTGTCAGCTTTGGGGGGATGCACCCTTTGGCAAAGCTGCTTGACTGACTGCAGCAAGGTCAAAACTAATAATCTGCGAGCAGGTCTGGTTTTCCTCCCGCCTGCCATTAATTCTCTTACAGCCTTGCTGTTCAGCTGCTCACGCGAAGGGGGAAGGGGCACAGACGGAAAGCCTAATGCACGCCACTCACAAGCACAGATTTACGCACACACCAGAAATGAGCTTCCTCATTGTAAGATTTTGGACCCGCCCTAAGACTGATGGGGGATTAATTACATCAGACCCGATCGTTTCCTCGTCCCAAAGCGCCACTGTCTGAGCAGGGACAGGTCTGCACCGTGGCGATGGCATGCACCCATAGGTGCTGGGTGGGGGAGAGCAAGGGGGAGGAGAGCGGGTGGGAGTTAGGGAAAGCACCAACATCCCCTTTCCAGTCGCCCAGGGTGCAGAGGGGTGGCAGGAGCCGGGAGATGAGCTCTGACCCTCCTGTGCTGGGCTGCTGGTCCCAGCACATACGCAGGGGAGACCCCCAAGCCTTCTGGAGCAGCCATTTGTGCAAGGTGGGGGCTTGGTGTGGGAGCTGGAAAGGGTTTTCCACATGGAGCGGGCAGACAGTGCCTCAAGGTGTGTGTGAGGTGGGAACGGCGACGTGCCAGCTCTCGAGCGGGCTTCCCCTGATGCACGTTTTCTCCAACAGCCCTGACATGAGCCTAGCCCAGACGTGAGCTAACCCCGGCATTTGGGCACAGGGACCAAAGCGTTTCATTCTGTCCATGCAGCCTTTATTTCCAGTATCCTTACACTGTACCTACCTGGGCTGTACCTTCTGCTTGCATGGACCTACTACTGATGGTTTCTACCCTGCATCATCTCCATGTAAAGATGTGGTGACTCTTGCAGTAAATACAGCTAGACACCTCCACATTTCTGAAAGGCTGGCATGGCTGGGCAAGCAGCGGCAACAGCAAACCCAGCACCTGCCTGGATAATGCCCTGCCCCGGGCCAGATAGGCGTGGGCATCAGCGACCGACCCCAGAAGTGCCCCAGGCACTTGCTGGTCCCGTGCTCCCCCCTGGCGAGGGCCGCGCGCGGCTGCGAGGTGCCAAGTCCCAAAACTTTCTGAGCGCTCACCTTCGTTTCCATCAGATGTCCTGTTAACACGGAGCCCTGCCTCCCGGCTGCCCCAGAGGGGCACCAGGCAGAGCTGTGAACCCAGCCTTCCTTCTTCTGGAGTAACGTGAACATTAATGCATCCCTAAAATGCATAATGCATCAGCTTTATTCCAACTGATAAATAAAGGCAGAGTTGTTAGAGATTCAAGCTGCTTTTTTTCTCCTGGGCTGAAGCTTTAGAAGAGTATTTGAAAAGTGTGTTTAATCCATCCAGCACACGGCCTCGAGAGAATCAAGGCTTCGGCTTTAATTCTGCGCCGATGCTTGCCTGAGCCTATAAAGCACCGAGACTTCTGATGCAGCCCAGAGACAGCAGCTTTGATACTTGAAAAGTGTTTGCAGTACGAACCAGGGATAAAATGATTAATCAGTGCCACACACCCAAA